>NW_006436298.1:22496676-22517885 GCF_000325575.1 Pteropus alecto | reverse complement strand
TTTCCCCAAACATCTGCATGGCTTGTTCTCACATTTCATTTAGCTTTCTGCTCGAATGACTATTCATAGAGGGCTTTTAGATCAACCAATCTCAAACAGTTCCTGCAGTCCACCATTCTCAGTATTCTCATTTGGTTGTACTTATCTTCTTAGCACTTATCACAAGTGAGCATACAATATATTTGCTTTGTCCATATCTAATGATAAAGTAGAGGCAGGAAATTTGTCTCTTGACATTTCTGAATGCAAAGGAACTAAAATAGTACCTGAAAGATAATGTGATTAATAAATTTAGTCATCCATCCATCCATCCATCTATCCATCCATCCTTCCATCCATCGATTTGTTTATTTATCCATTCAACATTTTTCCTTTTATAGGTCCTGGGTTTCAAATCACATAGAGTGAGTGACATTGTCAACCTATCAAGTGCTGTATTTTTAGAAGGCAAGCGGAAAAAAGAGAAGCAAGGGTGTGGTGAAGCTAACAGACACAAATTGACAGACAGAAATAGATATGTGTCTGTAGACTAATAATAGCAAAACAAGTTGGGTGGAAGCACGGTTGCTACACTTGTGTCTCTGAGTGACAAGCTCACCCACCCAACTGGAGTTCAGGAGAGAGGTTAAGTTGAGAGACAGTATTTGGGATTCATCTGCCTAGGGGCGATAGTTAAAACCGATGACTCCTGAGTTCCTGTCAGCAGCTGCCGTACACACCCGGAACTCTCCATTAACATTTAAACTGACTGTGAAGTCCACAATTTTGTCCTCTCTCTTCCATCAATCACCTTCTTCCTTTTAAATTGTTGAAGTCCTCCCTGTCCACTGGCACATTTACCCTTGCCTATACAATTCTCCGGTATTTTCTATTTTCTACATGATTTCACTTTACCCACCTTACCATCCAGCCTTGCTTCATCTTATTTCTTTTTTCTTCATATCCTCTGCTTCTCAAGAATATTATCTCACTTCAGCCTTTACACCAAAATTGATTTCCCTAAGGTCCCCAGTCACCGATCTTTATTTTTTTCAACATTCATTCCCATGGACTTCTTCCTTGAATATGAGGCCATCGACCATTATCTTTTTCTTCATATTTTGTCCTGCTTTGCTCTTTCCAATGTTACTCAACAAAGCCTAATTTACTTTTTCTACCAACTTTATAATCTTGGTTTTCCTTGCATAATTCAATTATCTTTTTTTTCTTCATGCTTGGTCTCAAGTGTGAATAATCTTCAAAATTCTGTTATTAACTTTCTGTTGCTCTTTTTATGGTTTCTGGTCTATGGAAGCTTCATATAACCTCATGACTTTGCATTCCAATACTAGGTATGTGCCTCCCCGACCTATATAATCTGCTTGGTTACTTATTTCTACAGTTCTGGCAACACATCTCTATCTGCTTGTTGTATGTATTCATTTTCATATACTGAAGGGATATACATTTTAACATGTTAAAATATAATTCTTAATAATTGATATCTTTCTTTCAAGTCCTATCTTTCCAAATATACCTTTATGTTATTTAGCAGAATAAGCTCTGAATTATATTTCTTTTCAAAAAGTGTTTTTAAATATTTGATAATTGAGCAATTATTGTTTTATGTGGAAAAGAATGTGAAAAATTTTATTTATTTATCTAGATTAAGGAACATACACAAAAATGTACCAAGATTTTTTTTCTTTTTTATCAGTTAACTTTTTCTTACCAGTTTCCAGCTTAAAGTTCCAGTGGTACTTTAGGATAGCAAAATGGTAAAAATTGTAAATACATACACATTTATGTTATACTCACATTTTTGTTGGTGCTTTTAATCATATTGAATTTCATATCATCTTCTTTTATGCCAGATAAGATCATCAAGTCTTGCTCTAAACCTGTGTCCTATACTTTCTTCTGATTCTCTCCAACTCCCAAAAATATGATTGAGCAGATGACTCTCTTTGGAGATCTCTGATTATGATTTCTGATCAAAACCAACCTCTCTCATTTTTTGTGATCCCCCTTTGTGTCTCAGTGTCTAATAACCTGCTAAGTAGGTAGCAGGATTTCCATGCAACAGAATTTTGCTATAATTGACCTTCTGCCTCTTAAAAATGTTTAGAATTTGTACTTGCTTGAAAAATTTTGGATTTGAGAAAATGTAAACGTGCTAAAAAAGATTTATTTATAGAACTTTTTGAAGAATCAACAAAGATATAGGTAAACATGAACGCAGACATAAATTAATCTTTTAAGCAATAAATATATTTTGATTCTTAACTATATATAAAAAAGAAGATCAGAAATAAGTGCATATCTGTTGAATTTACAGTCTGATTGGAACAAGAGAAAAAAGACTTGGGAGTTTACCGAGGGATGATGAAGATATAAGAAAGGGATTCTAATTTAATAAAAAGGTAAAATTAAAGAGATATGGAAAATTAAAGAGATAAGAGGAAATGTAAAAAAATGGCAATCTAGAAAATGTGAAAATAATCAGAAAAATATAAGTCAGAGGAAATGTCAGTTTCATTGTATGAGCAAGCTATTAACAAAGGAATACAGTTTTTAACTCTAATAAATCCAAAAATTACATAGAAAGAAAGCACTATGACCAAATCTTCAAAAATATATTAGTGATATAGAATATTAATTTGTCATGTTAGAAAAAAATAAAAGAATTTCAAATAATTGTCATGATGTGAATTAAACCTTTTGGTAGATTGTTGTGGTATGTACACAAAAGAACATTGAAACAACACATACAAAGGTAGAAAGAAAATCAGAATAATAGCTAGTGCTTTATGATAGAGTTAGTAGGGTTTGAGTGCTTAATGTTACTTAGGCCCAGTTTGATAATTTGATGTAATTTTGAAATACATATATAAAATCACATTGTTATATCACAATTATATCCTAGAAAATATCCTACACAATTTATCTCATAAATGCCTATAAAATTTATGAAATTTATTTATTATTATTTTTATTTCATCAATGAGAAAAATGATTAAGAGATATTAAGCAAATTTGTGATTATAAGATGGGGTATTAAAAGAAAGTCTTAGTGAATCCTAAAGATCATGGTCTTTCTACCATAATACATTGCCTCCCTCCACATGTGAATTAAAATGAGGATATAATTTGTATGGGTTAATTGTCTTTATTTCTTAAAATATCACCTGAGATTATACTTCAAAATCTATAGTAAGCCACCAGTTTATTTGGGCTAAAATTTGTGAATCTAGCAGTTCACAGTTAAAATGAAAATACTGTTAAAATGGTAACATATGGCCATCTTTGAATATTAAATTTCCTAACCCCAAATAATCTATCAGATCAATATCTAATAGTTACAAGAAGGAGAAAGAAAATTGGCAAAGATAAATCTGGATTATTGACACTACCTGCAAAGCAAAACTCAGAAAGGGCTCTGTGCTGGCAGGGCTATATTTGTGGTTGGGGATGGGGAAAATGGGGCTTTGAGCTCTTAGGTAAGGAGCTAGGCACCACAATATGAAAGAAAGTGTTAGCCCACCAAAAACAAGTTTCTTGAATTTCTAACAGTGCCTTGGATTTGGTACTTTATACTAGACATTAAGGGACAATTTCAGTTGGTATAAGTAGCATGCATCCTTGATTCGAACATGCATATGTTTTCACATTTTAAACTCTGAAATTAGGAGGTATATTGCATTTTATATAAGAGAGCATTGCATCATAGTTAAATTGGCATGCATTTTTATTTCTTAATCGTCGTGTATCTTATAACTGATGACATCTTAGATTTGATGAAGGACAGTAAGTGAGGTTCATCTGGAAATTAAAAGAAAAAGTGTATGTGTCTATTCTTAGTTCTCTCATTGATGCGCAGCTTTACTGTTAGTGCACATTCTATTCTGAACTGAATTTCCTTACAAGACTACTATCTCATAAGAGTGCCAATCAAGTTTCTTGTTTGCTCTATTCTGCTATGAAGATGGTTCGATGTTGAGAAAAAAGAATTAAAACTATCTTTATATGAGTAGTGTATATAAAAGCCATGATATCTTTATGGCATTCAAAATAGAATTTTTAAAGTATCACAGGGCTTAGGATACTTTTACTTTTAAATAAATTTTTAAGTTTTGCAAGATGTTTGAGTTTTGTAAATTTCTACAGCTAAAAGAAATATTTTAACTAGGTAGCTGATCTGAAGTATAAAAATTGAGTTCAGTTTAAAAGAAAGTCTTGAATCTGATAAATTGAGTGCTAGTTAAACACTGAAAGCAAAAGCTCTGAGCTGTATGTTTCAAGCTGGATTCTCAGTTTTTGTTTTGTTTTTTAATAAGGCATAGTTTCCCATGCAGTAACATATGGTTTCAATATTTGAGCATTCTCAGCCATTTCCCCATATGTTTGTTGTAATCAACTAACCACACATGGCCAAATTCTGTCCTTAGATGAGCACAGAGAATGCTCACTGGGGTTGAGGTAAACAAGCACATTTTATGCAGCAACCTATGACCCACAAACCAGGCTTCTGCAAATGGATGATGATTACTATATTTTAGAAATGATTTAATTGCAGAAACTTTCTCTGAGAATGTCTGAGATTTTCCGTTTGACAAAGTTCTTGAAAGACTTGGGGAAAGTTGTGTGCGAAAATGAGCATGTATTTATTCCACAATTTAGCACTCTTGAAAGTACTAAGTATACATTGTCTGCTCTCCTAGAGCTCCCATTCTAGAAACATAATATTGACAATAAACAAGTAAACTAATAAATGAAGCAAGAAATTTATATAAATGCAATAAAGATAATAAAATATCTTTATGTCTGAAGATGATGTTTAGACTGATGGGACTATATTGCTAGGGTAGTCAGAGAAAGTCTTCTCTCTGAAGAAGTGATATTTGACCTGAGACCTAAGACTGCAATGATGAGAAGGAACCACCCATGTGAAATTTTGAGTAGAAATAAGAATGTACCATACAAGGATAAGGTCTTAAGGCTTGGACAACTTCATGGTTCTGGAGGGAGGTGAGTGTGGAAGTGCAGTCAAGGACCAGATCATGCAAGTTTAGGTAGACCATGGTAAGTTGTGTGGATATTAGTCTAATCATATCATGCTGGAATGTTTTAAGCAAAAAGTAAAGCAAATTGATTTTTTTATTTATTTACACTTTTATATATATTAATATTCCATTACAATTACTTTGCCAAACAAATGACCTCACCCAAAATATTTATTTAGGATAGTAATGGAAAATAGAGAAAATTCCACTATTTAGTGGGAATGAAAATTGTGACACTGGCAGGAGCATTTAAAGACATATTTAAAATCTGGAACATAAACTTGGTTTTCTGGAACATAACTTCCCTAGGCATGGAGTCCTTGTTTATATACATACAATATAATAAGGAATCTTCCTGTGAGGTTTAAGGGGAAAATTAAAACATGGAATGATCCACACGTGAACCTCACAATCAATATATACACTTACATCTGTGATAATTGTTAGGAAAATTTCAATGAAAAGTGTTGTAATAATAGAATTTTATTTGACAGGTAAAGATTTTTTGAAAATAGAAAAACAATTGATGTATTTAGATATCATACAATTATTTCCAAAATTCAAGTTTGGCACATGAATATACAATAAATCTTCTGCCACCCCTGTGCCGTTTTAATTTGGATCCATTTTTATTCACTTTAAATTTGATTTAGTGACATTTATATGTCAATATTAAGGAAATTAGAATTCTTTAAAAGAGGTTTAATTTTCAAAAATAGCAAAAGGAAATTTTTTGGCACATGAGAACATAATTACCCAGTGTCTCATCTCCCCTCTTTTATTCTCTAATATGATAAAAGTAAAATCACTGGAGAAAAAAAAACTAAATGTTTGGAAATGTTTAACAAATATTTGTAGGTAGATTTATTTTCCAAATATTCGGTGTGTGTTTTGAGGTTGTAAGTTTCATGGCACTTTCAAGTGGTTATTTATGTTCAGTGACATATAGAGATTTATAATAAACCAAGGTTGCCTAGCTACAAAAATCTAATCTGATAAATGTAGGATGATTGAGCTTGGTCTGTAAATTTTGATAGGGCATGAATTTTCTCACTTAACTGTAGGCAAGTACAGGAATTACCTATCCATTGGCTGCATTGGTGAGTAGGCTAGTTTATGCTGTGGTAACACAATAACCTCAAATTTCAGTGACTCAGGACAACAAAGTTCATTTCTCCATGTGTTGACAGGAATGTTTTGCTTTTCATAGTCACTTAGAAATCCAGGTTGATGGAGGAATCATGATTCTTTTTTCTTTTCCAGGTTTTTTTTTTTTTTGAGACAAAAATCACATAACATGGAATTCGCTGTGTTAGTGTACAATTCAGTGATTTTTAGTATATTTACAACGTTGTACAATCATCACCACCATCTGTTTCAGAACATTGGCACCACCCATAAAAGATATGTTATATGTGTTAACAGTAACTCCCAATCTGTTTCTCCTACTCCTGGGAAAACATTAACCTACTTTCTGTTGCTATGGATTTGCCTATTCTGGACATTTCATATAACAAATCAAACAATAGTTATTCTTTTGTAACTGGCTTCTTTTAGTTAGCATTATATTTTTAAGTTTTGTCCATGTTGTAGCATGTATCAGTATTTCATTCCTTTTTATTGCTAAATAATATTCCATTGTATAGATATACCACATTTTTATCCATTAATCAGTTGATGGCCATTTAGGTTGTTTCTACTTTTTTGGATATAAATAATCCCGCTATAACCATTTATATACATTTGTGTGTGTGTGTGTGTGTGTGTGTGTGTGTGTGTGTGTGTGTGTGTGAGCATGTTTTTAATTCTGTTGGGTGGAATTCCCAGAGATGGAATAGCTTTGACATATAACTTTATGTTTAACTTCTTGAGGAATTGCCACACTCTTTTCTACAGCTGCACCATTTTATATTCCCATTGGCACAGTGTATGTGGTTCCAATTTCGGCACTTCTTATTTTCCTCATTTTATTTAATGGACATCCTTATTGGTATGAGGTGGTATCTCACCGTGGTTGCGATTTGCCTTTCCTTAATGATGAATGATGCCGAGCATCTTCTTATGTTTTTATTGTCTATTTGTATATCTTCACTGGAGCAATGTCTATTCAAGTTCTTTGCCCATTTTGTAATTGGGTTATTTCTTTTTTCATTGTAAGAGTTATTTTTATATTCTAGATTTTAGATCCTTATCATATGACTTGCAAATATTTTCACCAGTTCTGTGGTTGTCTTTTAATTTTATTGATAGTATCTTCTGAAGCACAACATTTTTTTATATTTAGATAAATTCTAATTTATCTATTTTTTTTTTCACTTATTGCTTTTGCTTTTGGTGTTATATCTAAGAAATCTTTGACAAATCCAAGGTCATATGGATTTACACCTATAAGTCCTAAGATTTTTGTGGTATTAGCTCTTACATTTATGTTTGTGATCCTTTCTGAGTTAATTTTTGTATAGTGTGTGAGGAATTCAAATTCATTCTTTTGAATGCAGGCATCCACCTTTTCCAATATAATTTCTTAAGAATGGTATATTTCCTCATTGAATAGTCCTGGTACTTTTGTCAAAAATCAAATGACCATAGATGAATGAATTTATTTCTCAACTTTTAATTTAGTTACCTTGATTTATATGTCTAGTCTTATGCCAGTACTACATTGTATTAATTACTGGAGCTTTGTATTAAGATTTAAAATAGGGAAATTTGAGTCTTCCAACTTTATTCTTATTTTTCAAGATTGTTTATGCTATCTGGAATCTCTTGCATATCATTAGAAAGTTTAGGATTAGCTTGTCCTTTTCTGAAAAAAAAAAAAAAAAAAAAAGGCACCCAGAATACTAATAAAGATTGCAGTGAATCTGTATATCAGCTGGGGAAATATTGCCATCTTAATGATATTAAGTCTTCTAATCCATTAACAAAAGGATTTCTTTCTATTTATTTAAATTTATTTAAATATGTTTTATAGTTTTCAGTGTACAAGTCTTGCACTTCTTTGGTTTAATTTTTTCCTGTATATAGTATTCCTTTTGATGCTATTGAAAATAATTTTTTTTTCTTAATTTCATTTCTAGATTATTCATGACTAATGTATAGAAATACAATTGAATTTTTGTATATTAATTTTATATCCTATAACTTTGTTGAACTCATTTACCAGATCCGATTGTGTGTGTGTATTCTTTAGTGTTATATATACATAAAAGTATGTCATCTGCAAATTGATAGTTTTACTTCTTCCTTTCTAATCTAAATTATTTTTATTTTTTCTTCTTGCCTAAATGCCTGACTAGAAATCCTGCACAGTGTTGATAAGAGTAGATATCCTTTTCTGGTTAAATAGCTTAGAAAGAAGCTTTCAGTCTTTCACTATTAAGAACGATGTTAGCTCTGAGTTTTTCATAGATGCCCTTTATCAAGTTGAGGATGTCCTCTTTCATTCCTAGCCTGTTGGTTATTTTTATTATGATATTATGTTGAACTTTGTCATGCTTTCTGTCTATTGAAATGATTACTTTTTCTTTATTATATTAATATAGTGTATAAAACTGATTAATTTTAATATGTTCAACAAATGTTGCATTCCTGGGATACGTCCCATTTGGTAAGGGGTATATCATTCTTTTTATATACTGCCAAATTCCATTTGGTAGTATTTTATCTATATTCATAAAATTATTGATTTGTAGTTTTCTTGTGATTTTTTTTTGTCTGACTTTAGAATTAGCATAACACTGGCCTCATTAATGAATTAAGAAGCATTCCTCACATTTCTATATTTTGGGGAAGTTTGAAAAAATAGATATCAATTATTTTTAAAATATTTTGTGTAATACATCACTGAAGCCATCTAGCCCTGGGCTTTTCTTTGGTACAAACTTTTTGGTTACTAATTCAGTCTTTTCACTTGTAATAGGGTCTATCCAGATTTTCTATTTCTTTTCAAATCAGTTTTGATAGATTGTGTATTTCTAAGAATTTGTGCATTTTATCCAGGTTACCTAATTTGTTAGAATACAATTATTCATAATATTCTCTGATAATCCTTTTTATTTCTGTAAAGTGATAAGTAATGCCACTGTCATTTCTGATTTTAGTAGTCTTTTTCATCGATATGTTAATAGGCTTGCCTATTTTCTCTATTTTTTTATTCCCTATTTCAATTATTTCCACTCTAGTTTTATTATTTCCTTCCTTCTCCTTATGCTGTGTTTATGTTTCTCTTTTTTCCCACTCTCTTAAGATGGAAGATCAATTTTCAGTCTTTCTTTTTTATTAAAGGAGGCATTTAGAGCTATAAATTTTTCCAAATGCTGCTTTCGCTGCAACCCATAAGTTTGGTATTTCATGTTTTTGTTTTCATTTATCTCAAGTATTTTTTAATTTCTCCTGTGATTGCTTCTTTGACTCATTTGTTATCAAGTAGTATGTTGTTTAATTTCCACGTATTTGTTAACTTTCTAGTTTCACATGTTATTGATTTCAAATTTTATCCCACCGTGATTGTAGAATATACTTTTACAATTTCAATCCTACATTTATTGAAGTTTGTTTTTTGGCCTAACATGTACCATATGGTCATTCCTGGAGAATTTTCCATGTGTTCTTGGGAAGGATGTGAATTCTGCCATTGGACTATTAGGTTAGGTTTAATTGGCTATTATTGTTAGGTCTGTTTGGTTTATACTGTTATTCGAGTCCTCTATTTTTAATTGATCTTCTGTCTAATTCTAACTTTTATTTAAAGTAGTGTTGAAGCCTCCAACTGTTATTATTGATCTATTTTCCCTTCAAATCTGTCAGTTTTTGGCTTCATGTATTTTTGCGTGCTGTTGTTAGGTGCATATATATTTATAATCATTATAGTTTCTTGATGTCATTGTAGAATGTCTTTCCTTATATCTATTAACAACTTTTGTTTTAACATCTATTTTTTCTTTTATTTGTATAGCCACTCCAGCTTTATTTTGGTTACTGTTTGCATGGAATATCTTTTTCTATCATTTTATTTTTAATTTGTTGTTTTAATTCCATATATATAGTTGTTGTTGCCCTGGAGAATATTTTAATTTATAACAATGTAGTTCAGATTAATATTAACTTAATTTCAATAGTATACAAAATCTTTGCTCCTACATGGTTCCATTCTCCTCTCACCTTTAAGCTGTTATTGTCACAAGCTATCTCTTTATATATTTTGTGGCCAACACAAAAAATGTATAATTATTTATTTATGTAGTTTTGTTTTCAATCAAATAAGAAGAAAAGGATTTATTAAAACATATTATTATGTCTTCCTTCTGCTGGCTTGAATCTATTATTTGGGCCTCTCTAGTAATTTTTTTAAAATTTTAGTTATATCCTTTAACTCTAGAAAGAAAAGAATATATATATATATATATGTATATATATATATATACATACACACATATATATAATATGTAATTTACTTTTTATATTTTCTAATTGCTGAGATGTCATTCTCATACTTTAATTCTAGACATATTTCATTTAGGTCTTTGAAGATATTTAAAATAGCCTATTTAAAGTCTTTGTCTAGTAAATCTGATGTTTGGAAATCCTCAGGACAATATCTATTGATCGCCTGTTATGAGCCACAGTTTCCAGTTTCTTTTCACGCCTCTTAATTTTTTGTTGTCGTTGAAAACTGAACATTTTCAATATTATCATGTGGAAAATCTGGAAATGCGATAACCCCATAGTTTTGTTTTGTTTTTTTCTGAACTGCTTATAGGACACTTACTTTACATATAGAATATTTTTAAAGTAAGAACTTGATTTCTTCCAAACTCGCAAAGCTCCTTTAGCTAACATAGAAGTATTCTGTATAACGGAGTAAATTATTTCTAGTTATTACTTTTCTCTCAAAAGCAGCTTGGTATGTTTTAAGGGTCGTATGCCTCTAAAAAACTAATTTCTGAAGGATTCAACTTTAGGACAATAACTCAGTAAGAGGTGGAAGAAATGAGAAATAAATATTAACATAGAATGAGTTATTAGTACATTATATAAGATGTATTATGGTTAAGTATGCATTTCTAAACAGAGGTTGTTATTTTTACCCAATCCAGACAATATCGAGTGTGGTTTACAAATAGCTATTGTGATATTGTGGACTGAGCTCCAGGATGGATGCAGCAAGTAAGTTGTCTCAGCTCTGGCATTACCTTATTAGAAGACTGTTCGCGTGGGCTCGATTTTCTTATTTGAGTAATGGATCTAAGTTGGATCATTTCTAACATTCTATAATTTACATCCACAATCCCCAAATTATCCAATGCTATTTGTTTTCAAAATTGTGCCTCAAAAATCTTTCTGATAGATTTTTCTGTTCCCAGTAGAACTTGTTCAATATCTGATCATATCTCAAATCTCGTTGCTATTAAAATAGAGTTCTCATTCATGTCCCTGGTTCTTGCTTTCGTGTCTAGATTTCTAACTCTGATCATTAATTGAAACTGCCTATTCTGTAAGGGCTTTCCACTAAACATCATATTTATTATGTTCCTTTCCCATGTAAATGGTATGTCTTGTTCTTGCTCACTGTGATGATTCACCAATGAAAGAAGAGATAGCTCTTAAATGATAGGTTTAAGTGATCAAAAAAGTTATCAGGGATTCTGATAAGCCTTTTGTATAAGAGATCTTCGAAGAAAGCAAAGCAGCAAAATCTGTGAAGCTAACATATGGGGCCCTGAAAATCCCCTGTTCAACCTCCATCACTACCATCCAGAATCCTCTTTATTCTGCCCCTATCCTCTGTGAAGACAGTTTTACAAGAGGTTATTTGAGGCACAAGATAAAAGTGGATATAGTACCTATTCTAATTTTTCTGTCAAATGTCACTACATGCAGGAAAACATTCTCTAATGTCCATACCTCTATTCTAGAGGTTACATCCGTATTCATTCATTGCCCTATATTTCCCCACCTCTATATCTGCTTTCCAGCCCCAGTGGATGAGGAGAATAGAACATACGTACTAGATATAAAAAGGTACACAGAGTACAGGGATTTCAATTGAGTCTTTTTTTCTCTCTATCATCATGGCATGTAATTGTAAGGCATTCCTTTATTAACTAGACCATGATTAAGTAGGTAAAAATGTCTCCTTTCTAAAGATTTTCAGAAAATAAAATCCCAAATTTATTTTTAATTTTTATTGTTTTATCCTTTAATATAGAAATGAAAAGATAGTCTCACCCTTATTTTCCTTAAGAAAAACAATTTATGGGAACATCAGTCCTGCAAAGAAACTAGCCATCATTTTCATGATTTCTTCAACGTATGTTTTTTCCACTAACACTAATAGTTCAATATTTTGTTGTCACAAAGCATCATAAATAACTCTGATGAAGATTCTATTGAGAAAGTCCCCAGAGTATGAAAGTAAAACCTAGTTAATTTTGCAAACTTTTCTAGATACCACACATGCCCTTCTTTTATTGCCGAATCAACACAGTGAGCATATAGTTAGTAAATTACTCAGAATCTGTACTTTCCTGGCCTAATATTTAAAAAACAAATGAGTTGTGTGTTTTATTTTATTTTATATTTTATTTAAGAAATTGTCTCCATGAATGAAGTAAAAGGTCAACGGCAACTTAGAACATCTCATAATTCATTATGCACACATTTTCATGAAAATATTTATGATAGTTTCTATGCTACAGGATTTCATGCTCAGGTGCAACTGCCCCTGCAGTATCACTCCAATATGTAGCACTGAAGTGACATCTTTAATATTTGTCTAAGGAAAAGGGTCAAGCGTATGAAAAGTGTCATCACTTAACATGTACTCAGTGTATTTTTTAGGCTAAACGACTTTTACAGATAAAATGAACTTAACAAATGAACTTAAGTTATCCTTCAGTTTTTATAGAAAATCTTTCAATGGGAGACAATAGTTTTCAGAGTCTACACAAATACTTGAAGTAGTAACCTTGGTACTGATGGGTGTGGATGTATTCATGTCATAAAACTTGGGAGGATGTATGAAAAAGTTCATGGACAGGGCATACACTCTGCCCCAGATCTGTACAAAATCTAAAGTCAATGTGCTGCACAACGTGTGGGAACTCCTACGTGCTAGCAATGATTTCAAAGGCTTAGTGTGAGCCTCATATAATGGACATAAGATAGTTAATCCTGTAAACAGGGCAAAAAGCAGGGATAACTTTCTTTAATACCTAGTATAGTGCTTTGTACACATGGACATTAACTGAATATTATGGTTGACTACAGAAGAAATCAAAGTATAATAATAATAATAATAATAATAAAACATGAGACAAGATGGCATGATTTCCTTTCTTTAATCTCTTTATCAGCTAACAAATAAAAATTTGCACCACTCTTGCTATGCCAGGCTTTATAATAATGCCTTCATATATTTTAAAGATAGAACCACATTAAAAATCAGTATTTAAGAGACAAACAAGGGAAAACAATCAGGCAAATTTCCCAGAGAAGGAATGAACAAAGTAATTTGAGAAAAGCATAGTATTCGGACAATCCAGCAGGGTGAGGAGGAGGAAGGGGTGAGCATACTTTCCAAGAAGGATAAAGTCTTTTCTAGTGTCATCTTATGCTGAGGTCAAATAAGAGAATGACTGAAACCTATCCATATGCAGCACTGGTGTCAACAATTTTTTTGGTAGAGTGATGGAACTGGCAAGAGAGAAGGGAAAGAAGACTGAAGAGAGGTATCTGTTGGATGTCAGTGAGTTGAAGGAGTTGATTCTCAATGGCTTCTGTGTTTTTTGTTTTTTTGTTTTTGTTTTTTTTGCTGAGTAGGAGGGAAGATTATTTCCTGGAAGTGAGGGATTGGGGTTAATGTAAATGTTTTAGATAGATGAAACTGAGTTTGAAATAGTCACTGTGAAGAATGGGTGAGAGAGCTGACCAGGCAGCCCTGTGGACCTTGTTGGGGTTGTAGACCATGACTGTTGATGGTCATAACTGTTTTAGTGTTGATCCAGAAACTGCCGTGAATTTTCCTGTTAAACTCTGGGTTTCTCTTGAAGATAAGGACTATATCTTACTCTCTAACCTCAGCAGATAACATAATGTCTGGACTCTATATAATGATCTATAATTATTTGCTATATGACAAAATGCTGACCCTTGTTGTAAGAGGAAAACAGTCATTATTGTCTCTTATTCATGGGCATCAACAGATAAATAAACTTTCCTGTTTTCTTACTGTGCTATGCCCTCAAACTCTTATACTATAGTTCTCTTTTCTATTCTTTCTCAGTGGCCCAATATTTTCCCAGTTGAGTGATGGTGACTAAAGTGGCATAGATGATCATGGGTGATTGTAGAATGCTAATCATCTATCAAATTTAGCAATTGCAAAATCTTTTCAATAGAGATTCTTAGTAAAAAGCTGTATTAGGGAAACACCTCAAAAGAGAACATCCTATTTGTATAATGAAATTTTTTCTTGTTCCTCATTTCCAAATTTTATTTTCTATCATAGCATTATATTATTCTTAATGGTAAGCAATTGCAGATTCAGTTTCAGTTCATAAAATCAATATCTTTAGTGCTAGATAAATAGTAATAAAGATCTATATTTCATGCTAACCAAATAGAAAAGCATCCAACTTCCTTTGTACCATAAAGCTGTAGACAGAGCTAATTCAAAGCTAAAACTTGAATTAAAACTTTAAACTGGTTCAGTGATAGACAACCAATAATTAAGAAAATTGTCTCTCATTGTCTGTTTCCTTAATGCCTTTTAATGACTTTTCTTTTTTCTTCTCATGTGTGTAGTCAGAAGAAGTAAGCAATGATGATTATAAAAAAGACAAAAGAAAGTCTGGGTTTGTATTCTGTATAGACTAATATGAAGTAATCAACTTGAATGCATGGTAGCCAATCTCAGCCATGTCATAGGACAGCTGGGACAAGGCATATTTCACATCAATTTAAAATAATCTCTGTGCTTTTCCATTCATTTTAGTTATATTAAAGAAGGGACAGGCTGGGACTCAGGAAGATCATATAGGTGATTGCTTTCAAAATGAGACTATATGGAATGTATAAGAACTTCAGGCCTTCATTCTAAATTGTGCAGACAGTAGTCTTCACTTAAAAGGCATGCCAGAAAAAAAATTGCCTGATCATAGCCATGTTTTAAGATCTTTAATGCTTGTCTATGATTAGGGGTAGAATCACTTTAAATTTCTTTTTATTATTATTTTATTTTATTTTTTTTTAGAAATTCTGGCTTTTCTCTGAAGATCAGCTTCTTCCTAAGCTACATCAACTTCAAATATTCTGCTAGCAGTGTCTGCACAAGAGGCTGCTAGGCTTCAGTCTGCCACAGGCCCTGGGATTCTACAGGCTCTAGAATCCTATGGTGTATGTCTATTCATTTCAAATAGTTTTCAAAAATAGAAAAATGTGAGAGGATGAATGCTTAATATTAAATGAAAGGGATCTTGTGCTGCAAAGCACATATTCTGCTTCTGTTGTATAGAATCATAATTTTGAGGCTGAAATTTATATTCTTAATGGAATTTCAAAGTAGAACATAGCTTTTAAAACAGTAAAACAATAAAGGTGGCCATGCATAGCTTACAGATATCGCTGAGCCAATAGTTCCTACACCAAAGGTGTCAGAGTTCTCCATGCACAGGTTACTTTTAAAACCAGGCAAGATACCAAGATAAGCATTAAAACATTTGAACTATACTCTGAGAAAATAAGGAGCAAGTAAGAGAGATACCTTTGAGTTTTGCATCAATACTTATAATTTTCAGATTTAAATTCTCATTTTGTTTTTGCCTGTGTTCTCCAGGCACTCTGCAATGTTAATTGTATCTTGGAGCTTTAGGATAGCATTAAGAATATGTGAAATCCTCATTTATGTTATTTTCAATTTGCAAATTAGGGCTTAAATAATAATAAAAGGTAAAAAAATTAAAGTCAAACAAAAATCTCCTTATAAATCACAATAATAAATACAGAATATGTATGTGGTAGTCCTTGTACCCATTGAATAGAATTTGGTGCTTATAACAATAGCCACCATGTGTTTTACTTTCCAACCACTAGAAGGTCATTAATGGAATTTTATTTTCAAAAGAGGCATCTTTAGTTAGAAAATGCAAATGAAAATTGCAGTAACCAGTTTTACAGCACAGTACTTGCCTTACAAGTGAGAGGTGGTTCTGGAAATCAATTACATCAATTTCCACATTCCTTGCCTGGGTAGTATTTTTAAGTGCATTAATTTCCAATTTAGGTTTTTAAGTATACGACCAATCTGAATATCCATTGTGCATTTTATCTTATATTTTAACATTTTTATCCAATTATACAAAGAAACGAATGTAAAATACTTTTATTTTAGGATCAATTATATAATATTGATATGGTATATTGTGCCTTATTATTATCATTAATAAAACTATTGCTTCTGTTGGAAACATCTATCATTTTTCTCAAAGGCTCAAGATTTTTCTTAGCAATATATGTTATGTCTTTCAGGAAACAACAAGTAAGTAAAAAACAATAGAGAGAATCAGTTTACACTATAATTTTTACCATTCCCTCCCACCCCCCTGCTCCCATAACAAAAAATAACAGAAAATTATTTGAACTTGGCAGAGTTTGCTGTGATTAATTGCCTTTCTGATATGTGTGCCACACTTCATTTTATAATTCAGATTTCTGACCCAAGAAATTGTCAGCAAAAGATAATATATCAAAGTTTAAATATAGGTAATAAAAGAGTACAGGAGATACTCTGTAACTACTTAGAACTGAAAGCATTTTATTGAAAAAGGTTTGTTTTCTTTGGCAGCCTTCCATGACCTCCTACTGTTGACAAAACTAGCAGCCTGTCCTGTTTGAAGTGTAACTGCTGCAGAAGCTGCTGCTTCAGAGCACTTCTAGGATTTATCTCTAAATTAATATTTTCATCGAATACACTCACGATATACCTTACATAATCTTTAAATTATAGGAAAATGCTAGACGGGGTTCTGTAAGTCACTGGCTGAAGTCGTACTAGAGATTTATGGCTCTCTCAAGCTGACATTTGTGACTGACCTACAGCCCACCAGGGCTGTTACTTCCCTGTCCTGATTCATAGTAAGTGCAGCTAGCTGCCTCCAAATAAGCCTCATGAGCCCGTTAACGTTCGGCCCTTTCTTTTTTGGTAAATATGCACATCTCCAGTCTCACTTCTTCATGTTCAGCTGTGCTGAAGGTGAATAGAAAATCAGGTTGCCTTTTCTTACTTGAAATCCTTTGCCAAGTGCCTTGTCACCAAAGTATGGTTGTCCCAAAGTCCAACTTACTTCTGGCTCTAATTAAGATAATGCTTTCTGATATAGTTTACTCACTAAAAAAAAAATAAATAAAATAAATAAAATTGTTTTTCCCTTGCAATGTCAGTTTTAAGTTCCCAGACTGTGATACCTTTCATTTTTCGCTGCCAGCGCCATAGCTAATTAACAAAATTGCATAAAGATTGCTATGAAGGTAAATATTAAAGGTACAAAAGGGAAGGGAAAGCAAATTATTTAAAATGTCAGAAAAGCTTAGGCATTCATCTTCCCTGCCACAATTTGTTTTTCATTAATAAAATATACATTGTTTTTTGCTCGGAAAAGTTATTAGTGGTAACACAGTCTGTATGAAGCTTTGTCCCTTCCGAAATGAAGTCTTTGTTTAGACATCAGTGATGGGGGTTTTGTGCCATTGTCTAATCTGTCAGATTAGATGAGTAAGTGTATTTAGGGGTGCAAAGATGTGCAGCCACACCTGCTGTGCAAAGCTGTGAATTCACAACTCTTCTGACTATTAAAATGTGTTATGCTGGGAGCTCTTTTGTTGTAATGGAACTGTTGGTGGTTATGTGTTTGAAGTGGCGCAAGTGTCAGGCCTTATTACAATCATAATAATCATTCCAAAAATAACCTCATATTTTGACCATTTAATGTTAATATGCAGCAAATTAAAGGCTAAGCACCTAACAGATTTGGAGATGTTAAATTGATTTTGCACTCAAATTTCTCTAAGCAAAAACAAACGTCCATTAATGCAACAATATTCATGGTCCAGAAAAACTGTAGTCATTTGAGATAGAGTTTTGAAATAATACAGGGAGCAAACAAAGGATACACAGCAAAATATCAAGCCAATATTATGACAATAAAATGATTGCCAGGAGAATATTAAATGTGATCCTTAAAGAATGCTAATTATCATTTCTTTATTTGTCAATGTTTGTGCTTTTCATATGAACATACCATGATATTTTACTCCCTGAGCTAAATATTGGATTATGCCTAAGCAGACATAATGTTTTCTATTTATCCCCAATTATATAAGCTGTTTTTTTTCCAGTTTCTATTACTTTTCTTTGCTGAAATGTAGCTGCATTTAATAATCTTAAAAAAAAACAAGATATTAACTGCCTCATTTATTAATCATGCAGTTTCTTAAACTTACTTTTCTATCTAATTTGTATTTTTGATATTAGGGTTTTTTTTTTTAAGTATTGATGTTCTTTAAAGAATTTTTGAGTGTCTAATAAATCTATAGGAATTTCTTCTGTGTAAGTTAGCAGGGTGTTTGCCGAAGAATGAGAAATATTTTTTTCAATATTAAAAAAAAAAAAAACAGAGAAAAGAACAAAATGTTAAACCGAAAGAGCCTCTGTTGTCACTTTTATAACACTAAGCAGCTTGTGGCAGGTTTAATAGACCCTAATCTAGAGAGGCCTTTTTAGGGACCTTAGACCTGTATGGCCTCATTAATTCAATTGGTACGTGACAGTTCAGAGGTGTCCTAAACCAGCCATTACCTGCATAAACAGGCTCTGATGCCAGCGTGGCACGTACACTGTCCTCAGATCAGGATTCCTTATCTTCGATAGCTATGATTAGAGAAAACCTCTAAAACACAAGCATATATTTTTTCTTTATAGGTACTAATGAAATTTAATCATGAGGTATAGTTCATTCCCTTCCAAAATAGATTTTTAAATATTTTTAAATACTAACCCAGAAGAAGACAACACAAACTTAACAGAGAAAAGATATTGATTTAAATTAATTGAAAGATATTGGCCTCCTTTAACTTCTCCTAAATCGTCATTTTACAGAGAGTTGGGCATACAATTAAGTTGTTCTCATTTGACAATCGTCATGATGCTGAGACCGGTTTTCATATTGTGTAACATCTGGGTTGTCCTGCAGATGTAGCAGGGTGACAGCTTCACACATTCCTTGAAAAGAAGCATCCACACACTGACAGTTACTCATCATTCAGAAAAAGGAAAAAAAAATAAAATAGAACAGAGATTTTCCTCCCGACTCTTAATTTAGGCTAATCTATGTAAAATACATTATCAAATAGCAACCAGCAGAATAACAGTTTTCTGGCACAATGCAAATCGCTGCTGGTTCAAATTATAGCAAGAAATATTTTACTTTGTGATTAAAAAGAGGGAGAAAGTTTTTACTAAAGGCCAAACTTATTTTAAAAAAATTAAGAGTAATTGAAGACTTGACATAATTTAATTAACTTTGTAATAACCTTAAATTACTTGCTTTATCCTTATATAAATGCTCGATAAAGACATCAAATGTAAAAATGCTAAAATAATATGTAAGCCTAGTATTTTAATTACATCGGTACTAAATTAATTTCTAGCCATTACTTGTTGAAAGAAGTCTTCTTGATAACAGGATTGTTCATCTTAAGCTTTATGAGGTAATAAACAATAACAAAGATGTGAAAATTAATATATACATTTTTTTCTTTTTAAGATATGCTGAATTTTTCTACAAACCGTTATTACCTACCTTTACACAGTCTCCTAACAATATTGATGTTCTAATCTCTTAAATTTTTCTCTGAATCCTGTGCCCTCGCTTTCCAGGCCAATTTTGATCTTGATAGGCAAAATACTGATACTGCTTAAAACTTTCCTGCACAGATGACATTTAAAGAAAGGCAGACATACAAAGCTTTGTTTCTATTTCCTAAAATTGATGTAAGTCACTCTATGCAATAGATCTTTAGGAGAAAAAGCACATCATTTTATGGACGATTTTTTTAAATGTTATACAGATTTTTCTTGCTCTGTGGTATATCCAGTTCAGCTAAAAAGATTCAATAGTCTGAATTACATTTTTACGTGCCGGATTAGTCTTTATATTTGTTTTGATAGAAAAGCAGGCAACAGCCTATTTCATGGACAATAAATTCAAGATAGTAGTGATGAGATAGTATTGCCTCAGCTAAGTGCACCCAGATTGGAGGGTCACATATTTGACCTCGATCTAGTATGGTCCTTAATGAATCTGTATACTTGATTAGAATTACTGTCTTTTTATGACTCAAAATAGCTTTGCATGGAAAACTAGCTCATTTTAAGTAGAGTTGGGAGAATCATTTTGCTTCCAACACATCTCTAAAACTTTTTCTAAGACGTTTAACTGCTTGCTTTAAAATTTTAACCTCCCTGAAACCTATTATTCCCCCTGCTAATTCTGGATTTGTTTTACAGCCTTTATTGCATAGGGAAGAACTACTTCTCTGTCACATTTTAACATCATTTAAAAAATTCTGATATTTCAAATAATTAGCAGAATTACTGAGATATTGGATTAAAGCTCCAGTCTTGCAGTTATTTCAGAATTTTTCAGGTCTTATTTATCTCATTTCATACAACAGAATGGAAGAACTGATATTCACATGTCATATTAAACGATCTGTATAAGTAACAGTAGAAAAATCAACAGTTAAGAATTTAGAACTCAGAGCCATTACATATCTTTTGTCCTATTTTGTGTTTGCTTTGTTTCTTTTATTCATTTATTGTTATTAGTATTCTGGCAGCTTCAAAATAATAGAGATTTTTGTAGGTTCTAGTCGCAGATATCACCATCTACATTCAGGTTTGCGTGCAGTGCATCTTCTTTGTTATGCAATGGTCTTTTACCATCTCCCTGCTTTAGTGCTATAGCTCTCTCCTTATCTGTGTTTCCAACTCCATCTATCTGTCTCTCTGCTTCTTGGGCACATTGCTCACTTTTAATTCAAGGAAGTGATTTCTTACTTCTTGTCACTCTCTTTCTTTCTACCACTCACTCTCAATCTATCAGGGCT
>NW_006436298.1:22472745-22491599 GCF_000325575.1 Pteropus alecto | reverse complement strand
AAAAAAAGATTAAAACTAACATTCTGTGCAACAGTTAGAGCTAACATGTTCCTTATGGAATTCAGCCTGCATTGCAGAAAGGCAAATAACCTGTTTAGAAAACAATGCCCATCAGTTTTCTTCAATCAACTGAGCAGGCAGTCATTTAAAGGCATCCAATTATTCATTTGACATTTCCATTACATTAGTAACCCAATTGCTAAGATTATATTTTTATTATAAAATATTTGTTAAAACTATATGCCCACTCTACATTTTCCTTTAAGCGTTGACATCAGAAAGCATTTCCTTTTCAATTAATTGAAGTCATTAAATCTTTCTTCACTTAAACTGCAAGTAGAATTGAACATGCAAGGCCTAGTACTGGGCTTCAGATTAAAAATAAAGACAGGTTTAACATGAGAAATTTAAGATGTTTTCATTTATGTGCATTTTTTAACCCTTTCCCAAAGGCCCCTTAATCTGTAGCTACTTAATTTTATGTATAATGCCTAGCAATCTTAATATATTTTCAGGAGTAGATTTGCTTTACTACTGTCTTACAGGATTATTTCATGCCTTTACTTCTCGTTAAAAAATCAGATTCTTCCACCCTTTCTCATTCTCAGCTGATGACCTTACTTTTATTCCACTAACAAAAACAGAACAAAATAAACAAAAGCAAACAAATAAACAAATGACTTCTACCTCTAGTCAAAATGAGAAAACAAAAAGCAGGTTTACCTTCTAGAACCAAATAACCAAAAACAGATAAAATATAAAGAAATAAAAAAGTTTTCAATAGAAATCAAGCAACAAAATACAATGATTCCTGAGAGATGGGAAATCAATTAGGTAAGCTCTATTCTTGCTACAATTTACTGCCTTAAGAGAGATTTCAGGTTATGGTAAGGGAGAGAAAACACAAGGGAACTGAGCAAACCTCTTGCATTGAAACGATAGAGTTGAGAATTTGAAGAGATGAAGGTGGGTAGATGTCCCAGGACAGAGTATCAGAAAAGAGAGAGCTGAATGAAGAGAGATCCCCAGAGACCTGTAGAAAATAGTGGAGCAGTGAACGGAACCTGCATATGAAAAAGCCATCCAAAGCCAGAGAAAAAGCTATCCATAAAGATTAAAGGGAAAAAGCACCAACACCCACACAAGGCCCAGAATAATGTCGGTTTTCACCAGCCAGATAGGAAAAACTCATAATTCACAGAGCATTAGGTAGGTCTATAAGAAGGCCTTGCCTCAGTAGTGAAAAATAGTCCTAGACTAAGCATTGTTCCATATCTCCCTTAAAAAGTTACAATAAAAGAGTCAAAATGTTTCCAAGTATTTAATTTTGTCCCAAAGAAAAACTCAAGAAAATTTATAGGAATACTAAATATTCAGCATCAAACAAGGTAAAATTCACAATCTGAAATTCAATCAAAAGTCACCAGACATGTAAAGAAGCAGGGAAATGAGATATGATAACCAATTGAAACAAACACAGACATTAAAATGAGTAAACAGAGAATTAAAACAGATATTATAATTGCATTATATATTTTAAAAAGTTAAGAAGAGACATGAAAGTTATAAAATAACAAGCAACTAAACAAAACACCTAAATAAAACTTCTAAATGGCAACAATAAAATATCTGAGATGAAAAATACATTGGATGAGATTAGTGGCAAATCAGATTCTCATAAACATAGACATAAAATTATAAACATAATTTCAACATATATCCAATAATACATAGAAAAGATAATATATCACAATCAAATGGGGATTATCTCAGCAATATTAGGTTGATTTATCATTTAGAAAAATCAAACAATATAATTCATTAACAAACAAAAAAGAAAAATAAATGATCATCTCTATAAATGAAAAAAGATATCTGACAAAGTAAAATACTCATTTATGATAAAAACTAAGCACACTAGGATTTGAAGGGAACTTTTTCAACTTGATAAAGGGCATCTAAAAAACACCGACGACTACAACTAACAACATATTTAATGGAGAAAGACTAAATGTTTCCCCCTAAGAAAAGCAAGACATGGATCTATCTCCATACTCACTACGTCTATGCAATATAGTACTGTGATTCTAGAAAGTAACTTCAGGCAAGAAAAATTGAAGGGATCCAGACTGGAAAAGAAGAAGTAAAACTATTTTTTAGAAGTAAAACTTTTTTAGATTTATTTATTTTAAACTATATTTTATTTAAAGCACATCTAGAACAGTGCTTCAGAGATAGCAAGTACTTAACAAATAACGAATGTGTATTGATTGTTGTTCAATGAATTAATGTTTATTGCATATTGTTTGGGTAGCATACTTAAAAATGAGTTATTTCATTTTTAAGTATTAGTCCATTTTAAAAGAGTTTTTTATTCCTATCTTGAAACTTTAAAAAAATATAATTAATTTTCCAGAATGTAGGCAAATAGTTAATACTCGTTTCTATAGTATCAGATAATATAATGGTGTTCTAATCCTTCCTAATAATTGCTTAATGGCAATAGTGAGATAGAAATAGTGGGCTCCAGGGCATATGTTTGCAATCAGAGTGAATAACTCTATCTGGGGTATAAACTACATACATCCTAGTTGCCTTACATATGTTATCTCGATTATTCAAAAATACAACCATAAATATTGCTATTTCTACTTTGCTGATGGAGACATTGAGTTTTAGTGAAAAAAATTAACTTACCTATTATAACAGAAAAAGTATGTTACATACCTAGGCCAATTTGGGAATTGGTCAGATATGAATTTTACCTGGGAAGTTTCTGTTATAGGATTTGAGAAATAAAATATTAGGCTAATGTTGTTCTACATGTTTAGAGATAGTTTCTCTCTTAGTCCTCAACTCTTTTTTTTTTTTCTGTTCTCTTTCTTTCTTTCTCTCTCTCTGTCTTTCACTTCATCACTCAAGAAATAAAGGTATGCCCAATAAAGGCCAATAGAAAAAATTTATTAATTAATTTGGCCAGATTTTTCACAGATTCATTTTTTTAAAAATAGAACCATTTTAGGACCATGACGACCAAAATGACTGTGTTGATCAGAGACTCTGGGGCTAAGAAAAGCAAAGTTTCTGATTTTGGACAAAACATTTCTTCTGTTTCACTTATGGCCTATTGCATTTACATAACTATGTCATCAACACATGCAACTGTTCAAAAAACAAACACATTGGATAAAAGATGGGGAAGGGCTCAGAACTACTTATAGCTAAGAGAGATCATTAATTTAATCTTCTTTGGCTAAATACTTTTAAAGTATGTGCTGAGTATCATTTTGGAAACTAGGCACTTTTTTTGTTTACATTGTTTTTAAAATTAACACACACAAAAAAGTAATAATAATCTTTCCATACTGCCATTCCAACAAAGGTGGAATTACCGTCCTATTTTAATATGTAATTTTCTTTTTTTTCTTAAACATTACTTTCTTGTTTTAAAAGCCAGTCCTTGTACATATCCCTAAATGGAGGCATGTGTTAGCATGGAACCAAAGGAAAGGATCAGGTGCATATGTGTAAGTAAAAAAAAACTATGTCAGAATGAATTTCATACTGATACAGGATAATAGAGACAGGCAAGAGAAAGCCAAACACCACATGGAGGCCATTTGTTTCTTCAAAGCATGATACAGATTCAAACCTTCAGATAAAAATGTACAAGCTGCCAACTTCAAAGGAGAAGCATTAAAAAATAAAAAAACAGCAATTGAGAATTGTACCTTGCATACATAAACACTTAGTGTGCACATGTGTGCTGGTACCTCACATTCATAAAGCATATCTGATGTCAAACCATATTAACTTAATAGCTGAATTAGATGATAACTGTTAAAAATTCTGAATTCATAATGCTTTGTGTACATAAAAAAATTCATATGGTTCTGTAGAAATCTTGACATATACAACATTTAACATTATTTACATTTAATTAGGCAAAATCAAATTCTACAAAGTTGCTTCATTAGATTTCTCCAAGGCCAGTTGTTTATGTAAGTACTGAATCATTAATATGCAGTTTCTTTCATAATTATAAGGCTGTCAGATAAGAAACCTGCTGCCTAGGACAGATAAAGAAACTTGAAGATAGTCACAGATATAAACCCCAATTCACACTGCTAGAGCATTTGGAAAATTCTTGCATAAAAATGTGAATCACTTTATAGAGACAAACAACAGGGACCCAAATGGAACAATGAAAACCAAGTTAATATTTGTGTTTTTTTCTCCTTTTTAAATGATGAATCAAGTAAACAAATAAAATAGTAAAATTATTTATTAGCATATTTTAATTTAAAGAATGTTTTTCTCAACATAAATATTTAGATAAAGATGGACTGAGTTATAATATATCTCCATTCATGAAAATGACCTAAAATGTTGTCACCTGTTTCTATGAGTATTATTCTCAGCAATAAGTCTGTGATGATTTAGAAGTAGGCATATCTACAAGTTTGTTTAATTCTTTAAGGAAAAGTTAACTATAGAGATTCTGTTTTCTATAATTTCTCATTTATGTATAACCCAATCATACCCTCAATAAAATAATTTTCAGTCCTATATATTGATTCTTGTATAGTTTACTCTCAATCTTATTTCTTTGCTACTAATGGCTTGAGACTAAGCTCCATGTCTGATGCTTACTTTATACTTTCTATGGATTCCATCTTAGCCTCCATATTTCTCGGTCCCTCTTCCCAGGCATGCCTTCCACTACATCTTTCTTCTTCACCTGATGACAAAACATCATGCCACTAGTACAAAATCACCTTTGTTGTATTACCTTTTCCCTTGATTCAGTGTCAAGCTCCCTGTGGCCCACGTCATTGAAGCCTTAACTCTAATCCTTCTTACAGAGGATGCAGTCAGCTTCTCCAGGGAAACTAAAGCAATATTTTGCCAGTTTCTTGAGAGGTCCTGAGCATGGGGGTTTATGGGTTGAGGTGGGGATTATTTTTGTTAATCGAAATGCACAATATACCTTTCCTATCTTTCTTGGAGTTTCACAATTTTAATTAATTAAAAATGCTGAAAGCAGAGTAGAAAAGAAACTTGGCTTTCTTTATTAACCCAGTATTTTTAAAAGTGTTTAAACACATAAATCTTTACATTCATATACTATTTTAAGAAAAATTTGGGGAAATAGATGTTAAAAGTATTGTTCTTATTGTCTTGAACACCAAATGTTCCCCTTAATAAATAATTATTGGAAATATATCATGCTTGCATTTTTACCTTATGTAATCCTATCATCCTCAGTGATTTCCACATGTATTGAATTGCCCATCTAACAACTAAGCCTAACAGGTCACTACGTTTCTTCTCATTTTACATCAACCTTCTCAACAGCATGACCACACCCTTTATTTCCTTACCTCAAACCAGGACTCAGTTCCAAACCTTTAACTCTAGCTTCTTTGACAGACACACCTCCATTTAGAATATTCAGTGGTCAGCACTAGCCACCTTAAGTACTCTGTTCATGCAACCCATCTCTAATAGCTTAACTCATTTAGTCTTTTCATGTAATGCTGCCCAACTGGAGTACCATGACTAGTAATTTCAGGGCTCTTCTAGGGTTCCATTGTTTCCTTAATCTTTTATGATTGATCCTCCACTCCACTCTTCTCTGATTTGTCACTTTCTTTGCTCTTGTTCCCAAATTAATTCTAGAAAAACTCAAAGAATCTTCCAGATATTGGTCCACTTTAATATAATTAAACTAGGTATTATTGAATAGTAACTCTACAGCAGGGGGCATGATATTTGATACTTAACTATCCTAGTGTTGGCAGTTTTGCTTGAATAAGTAATGGTTTTGGAGAAAAGACATAACTCAAAGGCACTCTTGAGAATTCATAGGTTAGAGATCCACCTACATTAGTGAAAGTATCCCTGTTCCTTCTTGGGATGATTTAAATTACCAATTTCTGTCACATTTTTGAGCTTTAATTTGAGACTCAGATTGTTTCTCTCTTCAACTCTTTGATTAGAATGAAGAAAGAAGGAAAAAAAGACAAAGTAAAATATAGAGTTTGAAGGATGGGGGAAACTCAAATCTTAGTAAAGTTCTGAAGAAATGATTTGGTAGTCAGAGCTCAGTATATATAAATCAGGTTCCTGGAAGGTAGAAGAAATCTGTCTCAGAAATAAAAGCAATCAAAGTTAACTTCGGTTAATATACAGTTCTGACAATTATTTTTGCTAGTGACTATCTACTCTTATGTTATAGGGAAAATTATCTCCTAGATGCTTTTGGGCCACCTGACAGAAATTGCCAATGTTTGCATACTCCACAATCCCCTTCCTACCTCACTTCTTCCCATTTATCACCCATAGTGTTTCTCAAAGAATGAAGTCTAATCTTACAACTTTTCTCCTTTCTTCTCTTGATGAGTTTATTTAGTCTCATGGCTGCTTTTATCATGATAATTCACAATGAATTGGCCTGATCTCCCCCTTTCAACTATAGTGTCTGGATTCTAACTCCAGGCTCACATTATCATCTCAAGTTAAACAATTCAAAACCTAGCTCATCTGACCCCAGTCCTGTATTCTCCATTTGTGATAAGGTTATCTTTATTTTCATAGTCTTTCAGGTAAGTCATTTCTGCATCCTCTTTCAAAACCTTTAACCCTGCACTTTGACTCTTGATAATTTGGCTCTCTCCTACATTTCTAAGTGTACTCTTCATTATTCCTTACCTATATGGTTTCTTTCAGTTAATTCTATTTACTGTCCTGCAAGTATATTTGCTTATTTCTACATTATTATGCTCTTTCTCCTCACTACCCTCACTCTATAGCCTAACCTTAAACTTTCTTGAATATGCAGCCAAAGTTTCAATCCTTCCATGAACCCTTTATGACTTTTCCAGGCCATAGTAGACTCTAGTTACTCTGAATTTTGTAACATTTCTGGCTTGTTATCATTGGTAAGACTAAATACATATTCTCTGTATGGTTATTTGCATTTTCCTCTGTGTATATGGTACTTTTTTTTGTTACTTTGTATTCCCCAAAACTTCTAGCATATCTTAGGTATAAAATAAATGCTGCTTAATTGAATGAATGACATTTAACATCCACAAACCATTAAACTAAGTCACAAAGAGACTTCTGAAATTTCAAAGACAAAAAGCATTCAAGACTATCTTAGTATTGTTGATATTTTAATAAATTATAATAATTTGAAGAATGATCATTCATGCATAACAAAAACTCTCAATTTATATAGGTATTTATTTGAGAATAAACTTCAGGGTGATATGGACTTCGTATTTCCTCATCTCTTCTATATTTACCATCTGACGAATTTTAATACTATGAACAGTTCAATGTGTGAACAAGAAAGCAGGATCCTCAAATACTCTATACTTCTTCCTGAAACTGAACAAAATAAAGTTTAATTTCATAAAGGAAAATGTCATATAAACAGAAATAAAAACACACAACAAAACTTTAGCAAAGAGGCAAGGCAAAGATATAAATTTTTGAAGGAATACAAGTCTCATTTAAAATATTTCCTAAGAGATGAAAATCTATACTATTTACTATCAATCCAAAGCTTTTAAAATATAGCTGTATTTTAATGCAGTGATTACCTGACTCTAAAATAAGGATGTGATCAGGTGATTTTTGCCAAAGTGGATGTATAAGAATGTTCACTACAGCACTGTTTATAATGGCCGGAAATAACATGTGATGATAGAGAATGGTTAAATGAATTAAGATACATGTAGACATTAGGATATAATGTGAAGGTGGTTGGTTACTCCCCATATAAAATTTCTAAGGTATTCTACTGCAACCATGAATTACTTGCATAATTTAAAAAATCAACTCCATTTACCATGAAGACAAGGAAAACCATGTCATGTTACACTTGGGAAGTTGAAGTTGTAAATATTGAAAGAAAAAAGTAACCAAATTTTGTCACTTTTAATATTTACCCACATATAAGGTTCATTTTATATCTTATAAATTATTAAATAAATTTAGGAACTTATACCTAGTTTCCTGAATATCCACAAGGCTCTAAAATAAGGTTAATATACAAAAAAACACTATAAATGTCTTCAATTACAATTATAATTTCTCCTTAGAGAACATAATGTAAATATGCATTTACTTCTACATTAAATCCCATTTAGGGATTTAAAAGTTTAAATAATTTTATCATGTGTATTTCAGATAAATGCATTGTCAATTCATTATAACAATATAGACTCTACTAAAAAATGATTTAAATAAATTCCTTTACAAATACGGATCATACATTGATACAGAAAATAAGTACTATTTTTTAAATTTGATATTTTATAAATTATACACATGAATTGTTCATTCTTATCATGACTATGATTACAGTCACATCAGTATCTTTCACTCACTACAATGGAACTAATAATTCTCTTTCAAAGTTTTAGATCAAATACAAATTTTTAATTTTAAAAATTAATATATGATGAACTCAGTTGAAAGAAACATAGACATTACATTTATGTAGTTATCTGCAATAGAATAATTTTATAAATATTTTTTAAAGCACACTCTTACTATTGTTTTTGGTTACGTTATAGCCAGGCTTCATATAAAAATATGTGTAAGGCTTGAAATTTCATGCAACCAAACAATTAACTTTATTCTTTTGGTAGTCAAAATCTTAAATACAATCAGTTGTAATTTGGGTAAACTAATATTAAAAATGTTTCTGTTTACCACATTACATTAGGTTCTCTAAGTTTAAAAGTCTGATAAGCAAAAGAAAAAAATTTTTTTTAGAACATTTTTTACAAAGTATTGTTCCTGGACTGACTACATCAGAATTACCTAGGCGCTTGTTAAAAATTTGTAGATTCTTGGGTGACCTTCAAAATATTGAGAGATAATCTGTACTGTAGGGCCCAGATAGCTTTACTTTTAACAAGCTTCCCAGATGACCAATGATCCACAATCGAGTCTGAGAACAGTACTCTAAGAAGGTGGTTTTTATGGGAAACCTAATCAGGATCTCAGAGGGTGGTTATGAAATATGGAATAAATAATTATGAGTTTTAAAAAAATCTAGAAAAGTCTAGAGAAAAATGTCTGTTTACAAATAAAATAATTTATAAAAAGCAAGCTTCTAAGAGATAGCAGCCCCATTATATTTTGTCTCTCATTTGCAACAGGGGATAGTAGAAGCAGAAGAATTTGTAGACTCCCACTTTTGCTTTTAAGAACCAAACAAAACCAAAAAGGGGAGGTGTTGTTTGGAGTTTACAATAAAAGAGACAAGTGCAGGAACATATTGAACAGAAAGGCTTAAGGAAACTCAAGCCAGCACTCTCTCCATCTTTTATTTTTGCCCCCATTTATTTCTCTCCTTTGCAGACAGGCTTCTTTTACTTGTCTCATTTGACATAATGGAGAATTTTGTCATAACAGCTTCTGAAAGAAATTACTTTTGTCTCTCTGGGTCCTACCATATCCTTTATGAGTGATAGCCCTGTACATTAATTAACTTTGTCCAGGTGTTGGGGGTTGGAAAAGGGACCCCAATTTGGCACTTTAAGACCTAGAGCTCACTCCCAGTTGATTTTGTTAACTTTAAACTTGGATGGTTCATTTAAAATCTTCATATCCCAAACGAGGTAGTTGGTCACCTATTACCATCAGCAATTTCAGAAAATTAAAAGCTAAAAACTAGATTACAAACAAAAAAAGAACAAAATTTTACTAAATAACTTGATTAGAAGTTCTTGATAACATGTACATTTAAACATATGGCATTTTAGTTATCTCTTATGATAATAGATTATGCTCTTTGAAAGTTCTAATCTATTTTTTAGCATAATCTCAGACCTGACGAACACAGTATCTTACTTTTCACTCAGAATACAGCCATTTTCTAAATATTGACTATGACACACACATATAAAGTATGTATGATATATACATATGCTTCAAAGAATAATACCCATTTATTTCTCATGACTTGAGAAACTGGGGTGGAGAAGATCATAGTAAACATGCAGGACAATCCTTGACTCAGTACAAGTGCCCTGCATGCTGAAGGTGTGTGGGTGAAACTATTTTACTTAGAGAGCCTTTTCCTTTTCAGTAAATCAACATATTCTCAATAAGGATTTACCCAAGCTCAATTATTATTCCTTTACTTTGAAAATGTTAACTTGCATCTTTAAAAACAGCAATCAGAACAGGATTAGTATGTTTTTAACACAGTAATAGCATACATGTCAGCCTCTTACCCAATTTCTATGCTTCCAATTCCAGATTTTTTATTACAAAGTCTCGAGCACACTGTTTTCCTAAAAGCACCTTTCAAGTACCCTGCCTTTCACTGAAATGTGGCTGCTACTGTGTACTTATTTTAAAAATGACTTGACAGAATTGCTAATGTTCTCATTCCTTCAGGATATTTCCTAATACTTGTAGCCTTTTCATGTTTCTAATTAGGCCAGTAATGGTCCCTGAAGTTAAACCAATTAAAATTATTTACTGTGACACACAGTGTGGAGATAATTATCTGATATCTGAATCCAACTTCTGCTTACTTCGCAACATTACTTAATAGAAAACAGAGAAACTGATGCCCATGCTTTCATTTTACTTGTCTACCAAATGTGTTTGCCCCATAGCAAACTGTTTAAATAAAGCATTAAAATCTTTGTGGTGCTAATCAAAATGTTTAAAAACCACTCACACTCCCTTTATAGTTCTGAAAAGCGTATAAAACTCTTACACATTACCTTTTACATTATAGTTGCTGACCAATGTAGTAGTATAGCCACATTATAAACAAATAATGCAGCTTCTGCATTTTCTAGTAACCTTACTGTTCTCTCTTCCTCTACTTATTTTCTCTATTCTTTTCAATACTTCTTTTCTTTTTCTCTTTGTCTTGTGTTTTGTTTCAGCATTGTGTGGCTCACCATAAAAGGCACAAATCCAATGGACTTTGAAATATAAGCTTCATACAACAGAAGGTAATTCTGTATGGGCTAAACAGTTATTATACCTTGGTACAAAACAAGTTAGATTTATTTCCATTTTCTCTTTGCATAGGGTTGGGTGTTAGGAAGATTGGAGGTTTACAAAGAGAATTTTAATTGACGGCAGAAGCCTTAGCAAAAGTACAGTTTACATTTAATGTAAAGCAAAAATCCCTCTAGGAAAAAAATGCACACAGCAAGTAAATCATGTCGTGAAGCAGTGCTTTTCATTAAAAGTTGGCTGGCATCTTTTGTACAAAAGTAAAGATTGAGCCTGTAAGTTAGGCTTGCATATGCTGTAGTTTAATGCCAAAGTGCAGTCTCATAAAGAATTATAGCTTAGACACTTTGAGAACATTTAGCCCATAATCCCAATGCAAATTATTCTAAGAGAAAATTGAGTTTTATGCCAAAATGCCACCTTGAGACTGACAGTGTAAAGTTGGACATTAAACCTGATCTTAGGATGGATTCCTATACTGTTGCCTGCTTTTTGTTCAAATATTCATGAAAAACAATACAGATACAGTACAGACACAGATATATTTTCCAAGTCATTATGTGCTTTAATGGATTCCCTTGGCTATTTGTTATAGCTTTACTTTGGAGAAACAGAACACATGTTAGGCATGCCATTCCATTCAGAACTATAGCTGAAGAGTGTAGTGTTTGAGAATTTCCAGTCCAGGCCCTGGCTTAGAATGGTAATAGATCAAATTCGAGAATCCTTGCTTATGCAGGTGATCTGAAATGCCCAGTTATTTCTCCCGGCAGATAGGGAATGCCTGTCTACGTGTCACATAAGCTTGAGAAACATTAGGTTAGCAGAGTGCCAGGAAAGGTAGGGAAGATTTTTCAGAGAAGCCTTGAGATCATTCAAGTTGGGGTAGAATCCTTTCTACAAGCTTTCTCTCCTGAAGCACTGGGTTTTAATCTTAGCATAACCAACATGTGTTTATGGTGGTTTAAAAACTAGATTATTGTGCTCCTTCTCCTGTATCGTCATGTATTTTGCACATACCTTCATTAATACAAGTTTATTGCATTCAAGTTATTTGTATATGTTGGTAAATAAATGCTGCTAAATTTAACTGTAGTCAATAGTATTTCTTCAAGGTTAGTTAGTGTTTGCAAATTTTTTGGAGTAGGTGGGAGTATAGATTATAAAATTTAAAAAAAACCCTTAAAATGTTAGCAAAAGATAAGTTTCCAACTAGTTATACTTAAAATTAGCTGATTCTATTTTTATTTTATTGATGTACAGTATTTTATATTAATTTATATGCCCTCTTAAGTATTTTATCAATATTAGCTTTGTCCTCTCAACTATTTTAGGATTGTGGTTCAAGTAGCCATGACTTGTAAAGCATTTAACACAGAATTTTACTGAATAGCATCCTATTATTAAATTTGAATACATTTGCAGAGCTATGGATTCTGTGCTATAAATACAGTAAGGGCTCAATAAGTGTCTTTACACCCTGAGCTCCAGAAGTTTGTACCATACATTTTGGTTAATAATTATTAAAGTGAATTTATCTTTGTTCAATGAGAACACAAGAATGAGAAGAGGGAAGAAATTTAATTTCTTCAAGCTTTAAATATTAATTTAACTCTTTGATTAAAATATTCTAATGGTAAAATTTCATGAAAAACATTTTTTAAATTTATTTTGCAATTTTAACAAAAAGAACAAAATACCTAGGAATTAATTTAACAAGAGAAATGAAGGACCGATACACTGAAAACTACAAGACATTGTTAAAAGAAATTGAAGAATACACAAAGAACTGGAAAGATGTTTCGTGTTCATGGATTGGAATAATCAACATAGTTAAAATGACCATATTACCCAAAGCAATATACAGATTTAATGTAAACTCTATCAAAATCCCAATGACATTTTTTAAAGAAATAGAACAAAAAAATTATCAGATTTGGATGGAATCACAAAAGACCCCAAATAGCCAAAGCTATGAGAATAAAAGAACAAGGCTGGAGGTATCTCACTTTCTGACTTCAAATTATACTGCAAAGTGACAATAATCAAAACAGTATGGTATTGGCAGGAAAACAGACATACAGACCAATGGAACAGATTTGAGAGCTCAGAAATAAACCCACATATATATATAGGCAAATAATTTTTGACAAAGGAATCAAAAACATACAATGGAGAAAAGAAAGCCTCTTCAATAAAAGTGCTGGGAAAATTGGAAAGCCAAATGCAAAAGAACAAACTAGACTATTGTCATTATACACCAAAATTAACTCAAAGTGGATCAAAGACCTAGATATAAGACCTGAAACAAACGGCGTAGAAAAAAAAAATACAAAAAAAAAAAGTACTGAACTCATGGACCCTGGATTTAGAGAGGACATTATAAATTTTACCTCAAAGGCAAGGAAAGTAAAAGCAAAAATAAGTGAATGGTACTATATCAAACTAAAAAGCTTCTGCACAACATAAAAGTTTGAAGTTTGATACATTGCTATTTTTACATCTCTTATTTTCATCTTTTGTTCTATTTATAAGCATGAAGGATCCTGTTACTAATAAAATTATTTCTAAGACTATTATCCCTCTGCTCTTACTTCCTCAATAAATACTTTATTAGCCTGGATATATGTTAAATAACATTGGTTATAACTTAGTACTTACAGTAGAGACTGGAAATGGAAAGGATTAGGAAAAAAATATATACTTGCATTAATGGTAGTTAAAATAATTGAGAGGAGAGAAAAACATGATGAGAAAGTGGTATTGAACATGTGAGTGGAAGAAAGCATCACTGAGATTGTAGCATCTACCCTAATGGAAGTACTCTTTGGAAGCAGCAGTAACACTGTTACGAGCAAATATCAAACAGTATTCAAAAAAAAAAAAAAAAAAGAAATCTAATATTTCTAGACTTTCTTGAGGGTCATGCAAAATATCATAGAAGATTTAGAATTCAGTTCTAAATTTTATAATTTTATTATCATAAGAATTTCCATGCTAGAGACTGTCTGGATAACACATGTTATTTAAGACCAGTGTTACAGACTTTCCTCTAGCCAGTCTGGCCTGTTATTCAGTGTAATGGAGGATGGGAGAAAAAGGAATGATAATGTTGCCCTGAAAGAAAGTCTAGCTACTACACCTATGTTAATAAGCAAAATGCCAAAAGTATAAGTAATTAGTTCTAAAAGTGGGAAGAATTTAAGCTATGCTGCTTATTTTAGAGTTAGTCAAAAATTGATTATCTTTTCTGTCTCACCACTGGGATGCAGGAAAAAATGAGAATGACAGAGTTCCTCTCCTCAATGAGATTTAATTATAGATCATATCAGGAATAAGTACATGCAAAGAAAAAGATAAAACAAAATAATGAAGTAAAGCTACTAATGGTGATAGTTCAATTTTATTAGCTATGGTGGTTGGTACCAAAAGATAAAAGAAAGTTGTATGCCAAGGTCCTGAGAACAGAAAGAACTTGAATTAATTGGGCAGTGTGGCTAATGGGGGAAAAAACGGGGACAGACAAAAAGAAGGATTTGAGTTCAGAGATAAGCGATCTTCAGATCATATGAGATTTGTGGACCATGCTAGGGAGCTTGAATTTTTAATATCAATATTTTTGCAATGGAAAGCCACTACAGGATTTGAAGCATGGGAATGAAACAATCTGAATTTATTTTCAGATGACAACCTGGGGCTCATGAAGGTTAAGTAATACGTAAGCCTTTTAATGTTGATCAAAATGATGAAAATTACTGAACTAAAGTTTCCAAGAATTACAAATGAAAAAGACTAAAATAAATTAATAATTAAAACAAAGGAACCACCTTTATCAGTGAATAACTCTATTAGTTTTATAAGACTGCCAGAGCAAACTGAAATTTATTATTTCATAGTTCTGGAGGCTAGAAGTCTGAGATTAAGGTGTTGACACGGTGTTTCCTTCTGAGAAATGCGAGGCCTCTCTCCTTGGTTTCTGGATAGCCATCTTAATTTCCATGTTGTCTTCTCCCTGTATGTGTGCCTGTTTTCAAATCTCTCTTTATAAGACACCAGTCACATTGGAGTAGGGCTCACTCTATTCAAGTATGACCTCTTAACTAATTACATCTGCAATGACTCTATTTCCAAATAAATTCACATTTTGAGGGGCTGGAGATTAGGATTTTGACATATGAATTTGTGGGAAACATCAACTCATAACAACTATTCTATTAAATGAGCTGAAATTGTTAAGATATGAGCAGAAAATTTTTTTTGTCTTAATCCTTTAAACCCACTCTGTAGAAATTTCTTTCTTACCACTTAGATGAAATCTTAACCTATGTTGTCCTTTTGTTTGTTTGTTCGTTTGTTTTAAATTTTAGTCCCCAAAATAGCATAATTTCAAAACTTAAAATATCCAGTCTGGTGGCTAAATCACATAAGTTCATACATGTAAAGGAAGAAAAGATTCTTACCTTGTTATTTAAGTGAGGATGCCTATAGGGAGAAGGAGGGAGGAGGCAGAAGACGTGGGAATTTTCTTTCTAAGCTCCAACTCTTATTCTCTTCAAGTTAATAAGACACCTTCAAGTGTTTCACCCAGGTGGGGAGAGTCATTTAGGGAAACGGGTCTTATTAGAGGACATGATTGTATACTAGGCCAGAGGAATATTTAAAGCTTGCTTTTGATTCCCTGGGCTACTTTTGCAGATTTAAAATTTTTAAATGAATAAATAAATAACCCTTTTTCAAGAACTTCCAAGTGCAACTCCCACGGTGAAGAAAAATGGGATGGCTTTTTCTCGTAAGATACCACTATTCAGCTCTGTGTGTTCCCTGTATGCACTCTTTTTTGTTGAAGCCTCTTCATGGGTCATGGTTATCTTGAGCGGAGTCCCATTTCAGATGACTCTAGGTTTTCTCTTCACATTAGAAACTCTGGAACTACATATATCTTCTCAGGAGATAGTACTAGAAGTTTGTTTTCAGTGCATGTCACTGTTTCTCTGCTTTTACGACTCAGAGCCACACTGCTTATCACATTTAGATTTCCTAAATGGGAGTCAGATACTAGTTCACTATGTCCTCAGTCCTAGCAATCACAAAACAAGCACTTTGAGTAATTTCCTTAAAGCTTTCTCTATGGTCTTGAATTGAGGGGAATACAGCCTCTACCTATTTTCCAAGGAGAGGTTTGGATTACAGTTTAAAATAGAGGGGGTTGGAAAACTTTTACAGTTTCTCTACCCAATGGTCTTTGACTTCAATCTTTTTTTTTTTTATATGTCTGTGGGTATTGGATGAAGGGTCCCTATACCACTTTGGGGGCACCTCTTTTACAAGTCTGGCATAGGTCTTTGAAATATTGGGGAGATGGTACCAATTATTTTCTTTTTGGCCTTCATGTTTTCACCTGAAATTGAAATAAAGGAGTCTCATTTTGCCACTTGTTTACACATGTATCCGTGAAGTTAGGTTACAGGAGGGATAGACTCTGCTAGGCTCACTCTAAAAGTCCTGTTAGTCCGTTTAAGCCCTTCTGAGTGTATATATGTGAAGAAGTCATCAGTAAGGTGATTTTTTGATGTATGTCTCTGTGATTATTAGAAACATCAGAGTTGGATTTGTTTTGATTCCCTCTAGAGATACATTTACCTCAAATATCCCGATAGTACTCGTAAAATCAGGAAACTTCTCTAACATACAGGTGACATATTGCTCTGAATCTTCATCCATAAGCTTTGGAAATCCGTGTAAAAAACTTTTAACATATTTTTAGTGCTCTATTCACACCTCTTTATTGGCTGGTTCACCACCAGCTGCTGGAGTGCTGCAGCCCATGGTCTACACCTGTGGCTGCTGAGGACTGGCCCACAGCAGCCTGGAGCTAAGTCATCTCACCTGGAGATGGCTAGGAAATCAGGCCCAGGGCTAGCCAATAAATCCTAGGGTACAAAAGATGGGCCTGCTTGTTTCGAGACTTTTCTGTGTGATTATGCTTCCAAGTTTTTGTCTCTGGATTAAAACTAAGGTTAGATTGTACCTGAGACCATATTCTCAGTTTACCCCCTTTCCTTTCCTTGTTCCCTCGTCTTACGAAGAGATTTCTCCTGAGAGCACTTTTCTCCTGAAATGGTAAAATTTTAAACTACTTATTCTATTATCATAGCAGTCAAAATTTCTATTTCTCCTGGGAGTCACATTTAGTAACTTCTAATTTTCTAAGTATGTGTCCATTTCCCCTCATTTTCAAACATTGACGTAAATGTTTTCATGATAATCTTCTATCCTTTTAACCTCTATGGCAGCTGCAATTATGTTTCCTTTTCCACTCTAAATATTGTCTATTTGTGTCTTCATTTTTTCTTGGATTGCAGTTTTTTTATGTTATTATCCTTTTCAAAGCAGTGGTTTTGACTTTGACTATACTTAATATTGAATTTATATCTTATTAATATTGTTTATTTTCCTTTACTTTCTTTACATTTACTTTTTCTAACTTGCCTAATTTATTATCACATTTAATTTTTCGAATATAGATATTTAAATACTTTTTCCTTTCTGTACTGTCTTTCCAATTTCTGACAAGTTTGTACTATTTTCATATTTTTCACTTCTGAGGATTTTCTAGCTTTCATTATGACTTTGAGACTTGAGTTAGTTTTTTATTTAATTTCTAACATTGTAAGTTTTTCATCCTCACTGATTCCTAATCTAATTTGTATTGGCTGGAGAATGCAGTCTGCATAATACCAATTCTTTTAAATGTCTCTAGAATTGCAATTGGCTTAGTATGCAATCAAATTTTGTAAATCTTTTCTGTATCTTGGTGGTAGAGGTGGTGGAGGTAGGGGGAGGGTTTGAGAAGAAAGTGTATTCAGCTGTTGTTTTTGCAAGCAGTATTATGTTTAGGTTTATTAATCTATATTAATCTGTATACTTCTAACATTTTAGAACTGTTTGATGTATCAGTGAGAGAGGTGTGTTAATATCTCCTACCATGTTAGATTTAATAATTTTTACTGTCAGTTTTGTTTGAATTGCTTTTTTGTGTGTATTTTGAATCTGCATTTTAGTTTCACACTAGTTTAAGAATTATTGTACCTTCCAAGTTAATTAAAACTTTTAACAGTGCATAATTTTTTATCACCAATAATGCCTTTTGTCTCAAAGTATGTTCTGGCTCTAGAATAATATAGCTCTGTTAGCCCTCAAGTCAGTTTTTGCTTGATATATAGAATTTTTATTCATCTTGCTTTTTATCATCTATATTCTTGTTTTTGAATTGTCCTTTTCAATCAGCATATGAAGGAATGAGATGTGTTTTGTACTGAAAATTTATCTTGTACTGGAGTGTTTAATTATATTTTAATTATGATTTATCACCTTGTTTTAATTTTTTTTCCCTTCTCTAAATTCATCTAGTATTACTTAGGGTTTTTGTTTATTTTTTGCTGTCTATTAGATTGGTTAATTTTATAAAATTTAGCCAGTTTATTTTTTCACTTACCAGTTGAGCAGTTGTATCTGGGTAGTTTTGCTATCTCTAGAAATTTTAACATGCATATTTAAATTAAAAACTGTAAAATAAATCCATAACTATGTCCTTCATAAATGAAATATGGAATATCAGAACATTTTAATGCTTATAAATCTTCATGCATTTTACATAATATCGTTGTCCAATGTTTTAGTCATATCTTTTTTTGACTCTAAGAATATGCTTGTCTTAGTAGCCAAATTTATTTAGATTTACATCAATTTACTATTTGCTATGCTTTATTTTTCTTGAATGTGTTCCCAGCATGATTCTTTTTTCTGAATGTGATATTGTGATTTATTTTATATATGTATAACATATA
>NW_006436298.1:22459555-22472201 GCF_000325575.1 Pteropus alecto | reverse complement strand
ATATAAACATATATATATATTTGGCTTTCATTCCTAGTTTCTAGCACAGATCTCCTAAAACACTTGGAATTTTCTACATGGTAAGAGCTATAAAGGCATCTTGATAATTTATAACACCCCTTTCAACTACATTCGAGTTGGTTAATGCAGTGACTTTTAGAAAGCCCCTAAAGATGAGGGCTGGTTTCCAGGGGAACTAACAATGTGATTGGAAGGTTGGAACTTTTAGTCCCAACCCCCCTGAAAGTGGAGAGGGGCTGGAGGTTGAATTGATTGCCAGTAGCCAATGATTTAATCATGCTTATGTAATAAAACCTCCATCAAAATCCAAATTACTGAGTTTGAAGAGGTTCTGGGTTAATAAACACATGGAGATTCTTGGGAAGAGTGGTGCCCTGGAGAGGGCATGAAAACTATTTCCTTTTCCTACACAGGTATACCTTGTTTTATTGTGCTTAGCTTTAATTGCACTTCACAGACATTATGCTTTTTACAAATTGAAGGCAACACCCTCCACTTGCTTTATTGTAATACTCAAACCCATAGTATCTCCAAGGTATGCCTATACCTTGCCTTGTGCATTTCTTCCATCTGGCTGTTTCTGAGTTATAGCCTTTTTATAATAAACTGGTATTGGAGTAAGTAAAATGTTTCTCTGAGTTTCCTCAGCAAACTAATTCAAGGAGAGGGTCATGGGAATCTCTGACTTATAGCCAGTTGGTCAGAAGTGCAGGTACTTATAGTATCTTATTCTACCTTTCAATAATTCTGCATGTATCTTCCAGGATATCCAATAAATTAACATTAGTATAATGCTATCTTCCTTAGAATCAATATTGATGATTTTCCAATCTTATACAAATTGTAAGTTATAAACTCCTTTCAATCCAGGATCTAGTCAAAGAGCATATATTGCATTTAGTTATTTCTCTTTAGTGTCTTTAATCTATTATAATGTTTCTCAATGGGGGCGATTTTGTCCTCAGACATTTGGCAATGTTCACAGGCAGGTGTGGTTATCATAATTTGTGGGAGGTGGGGAGAGAGCTATTTACATATAGTGGGTAGAGACTGGAGATGTTAAACATCTTGTAATGTATAGGATGGTCTCCCACAACAAAGAATTACTCAGTCCAAAATGTCATTGGTGCTGACGTTTAGAAACCCCAATCTAGACTGTTCATTTTTTTCTCTTCTTTTACGGCATTGATATTTATGAAGCATCAGGACAGTTGTCTAATAAAATGTTGCAGAATGTTGAACAGTCTGGCTTCAGCTGCTTTTTTTTTCCCCTCATGACTAAATTCAATTAAAACATTTTGACAAGACTATCACGTAGTGTTATAGTGTTATATGCCTGGTCATTTTTAGTCTTTTGTTATTCATTATTCTTCTTCTATCCTGTTTAATTTCTTTAATGATATTAAATACCTTCTTATTATTTGTCATTTCTTTAGGTCTGAAGTCTTTCATGGAATTTCTTGGTTTTGTTTACTTGTTTCAACTGATTTTCAATGATAATGGTTTATTTACATATTTGGGGGATTTGGAGGTTGATATTTGATTATAAACTCATGTTCTTTGCTTCTTTTTTGCTGACACACAGACTTAGACTTCTTTTTTCTAATTTTCAGAAAGTATTTAAATTTCCCACTTACATTTTTTTTTCTTTTTGGTCAAATAGTCAATATGAATTATGAACCCAAATTCATGTGATTACTTAGAATTTCTCTTGAAAGGCAAGCAAGTATTTTTGCCTTTTCCTTCAGTTTTGGCATATTTCTAACTAGTTTTTAACTGTTTATTGAGAGTATGTCCTTCTGGAATCTAGTTGTATGCTATATTCTCAACTTCTTCTTTTCTTCTTCTAGCCCCAAGCCTGTTCTCTATACTTGTGTGGACACAGGTGCTAGTTTGATGGAGAATGGCATAGTCCCTTGGGCAAACAGCATTACTTATTACTTCTCTGGCTTGGGTTTTCTTTTTGCCTTGGGCCCCCAAACTCTTTATATTTCCGACAGCTCATCTGGGCATTTAGAAATAGCTTTTATTTATTTTATCCAGCATTTAAATTATTCCCTCCCCTTCCCCTTGAGAATTTCTTAAATACACTTCCACATTTTGTCAGAAATAAGTAATTTTATTCAATCTTTAACTTCAAATAGTCATTCCAAGACATCCACTTTGGACTTTCATGCAAATGAAAGCTATCCTATGCAGTAATACAGGAATAGATTTTTATCGTGAAACTGTGCTAAAGAAAATTCCAAAGTGGAAACTGACATCAGTTTTAGTTTTTCCTATTGGCCATTATTTACCACCAATTAAGATAAAAATTTACTTTTGTATCCATATTGACTAAACACTAGCTATGGAATGAATTGCTCTTATTTCTGCTTCCTAGTTGGCTTATAAATGTCTTACTATCTTTTTCTCTTCTGGTGTGCCATTTTCAGCTGGATGCCTGATCGTGTTATTGTCTAAAACTTCCTTTTTTGAAGGGGTGAAGTTAATTTTCTTGTGGGGAAAAAAAAAATACAAGTTATGTAGCAGATATTTTTAAGAGTCATTAAATGATAATATTTAATTAAGTAGATGTTCAGCTCCTTCCTGTGACAAGCATATCATCAGAAAGTTTGGGATATAGCAGTGAACAAAATGGACATTGCCTGATTTTTTGCAACTCAATTGAGGATTCAGATATTAAACAAAGCATGGTGCATAATTTAAAACAATGATAGTTGTATATTGAAAAATAATAGTTGTATTAGTATAAACGAGTAACAAATCCTCTCAGAAAAATATATTAAAGTTGAAACAAAAAGGAAGGATATGCTCTTTGAGTAATCAATGGAGAAAAAACTTTTAAATGTAGAGAAAGGAGAGACCTTAGCGGATATGAGGAACTGAGAGAAGATACGGGATCAGACTTGACCTATGAAAACAATACAATATAGAGGTAATTAGGATAGTTAGAGGACAAAATGTGTAGGTCCTTGTAAACTAGTTTAAGATTTTATATTTTAAAAGAAATAGCCCAAAAAGAGTCTTTGAAACAGCACAGTTCACGTTTTTACACAATTATTGACTGCTCTTTATAGAACTGATTTGATGGGGAACAATAGTAGAAGAGGAAAAATCCAGTTAGAAAGCTGTTGCAGTCAACCAAGCAAGAAATGAATATGGCTTGAAATTGTGCTATGATCCTGAGAGTGGAGAGAAGTAGACAGTAGCAAAATATACTTTGAAGATAGCATTATTTATGTTTAGATTAGATATGAAAAAAAGAATAGAACTTGCAAGGACTGAAATAATTTCAAAAGATGTAACTTTCAAAAGGTGCAACATATGCATAACTGGAATGCAAAATGGCAGATATTAATCCAACTATATCCATAATTTTAAATGCACTAATTAGAAGGCGGTATTATCAAAGTAGATTAAAATTTTAAAAAGCTATCTTTCGTCTATAGGAAACCCATGTTAAACATAATAATCCAAGAAAGGTTAAAAGTAAATCTACTTAGAGAAATTCACAGCCAAGAGTAGAGACAGAACACTAGAGGAGTTGAAGCCTCTGGCAGGTGTAGGTACAACAAATATTAAGCAGAGCTCAACGTTTAGTCAGATTAGCCTAAATCTTCGCCTTACAGGCCTATTTACCTCAGTTTCGATTTCCCAAGATCATGTCCAAACAAAAAACAAGGCATATTATTTATTTTCAGTTCCTTTCTTTCCTTTCTTGTGGTGACTGACATTGGTTAACAAAATCCAGTAAGTTTCAGGTGTACAATTTAACAGTAAGGTGCATGCATATATACACACATATACATACATACATACATACAGTATTGTGTGTTCACCACCGTAGTTAGATTTCTTTCTGTCACCACCTATTTGATGCTTTTTATCCCAGGGGCATTTTAAAGACAACCATTTGAAGGGTCAAAACAGTTATCAGAACCAATGCAGATATAACATAGGTCTTGGAAATATTAGAGAATTTAAAATAACTATGATTATTATACTAAGGGTTCTAACAGAGTAGACTACATGTGAGAAAATGAATAAACAGATGAAAACAGAAATAAAAGGTAATACTTGACAAAATAGTACTGTAACAAATGATGAATGCTTCTGATGAGTTTATCAGTAAACTAGATATGGCTGAGCAAATAATCGGAGCTTAAATGTATGTCAGTAGAAACATCATGAACTGAAATTCAGAGAGAGAAAGAATAACTGATGGGGAAAGATATCATACTAACACAAAAGAAAGATGAAGTAGTTATATTAATTCCGAACAAAGTAAATTACACAACAAGGAAAATTATCAAGTATAGAAGCATTACAAATGATAAAGGGGTCGATTCTCCAAAGCACAATAATCTTAAACAGTATGAGCTTAAAAACAACATGTATGCACATGTTAGCAAAGAAGCAAAATACATAGGACAAAAACTGATAAAGTTGAAAGGAGAATAGATGAATCCATAATATAGTTGGTGACTTCCATATACCTCTGTCACTAATTAAAGGATCCATCGGGCATAAAATCAGTAGACATACAGATGAGTCAACAGTTTTATCGATTAATTTAATTTAATTTGTAGACTTCATCAAACAACAGTAGAAGTCACATTCTTTTTATACTTACATAGAACATTCTCTAAGATTGATCACAGTCTGGGTCACAGAATACACTTTAACAAATTTAAATGAATATGAATCGTGAAGTATATGCTTAGACAATGATGATGTTAAACTGGAAATTAATAACAGTTGGCAAATATTAAATGGAAGTGAACACATTTCAACTAGTTAAAGATGTCTCAAGAGAAATTTAAAAATATTTTGAATTAAAAAAATGAATATACAACTTCACCAATTTTTAGAATTCAGTGAAAACAGTTCATAAAAGGGAAATTTATAGCACTAAATGTATAAAAGACCTAAAATTAACCTAAATTCTACCTTAAACTAGAGAAAGAACAATTTAAGTCTAAACCAAGGACAAGGAAAGAAATAACTAAAGTTAGAGCAGAAATCAATGAAATTAAAAATAGGAAAATAGAGAAAAATCAATGAAAAGCTGATTTTTTTAAAAAAGAATGACAAATTTCTGGCTTTGACAGCTGATTCAAATGAATATTAGCTAATATTGGATAACGGAGAGCAAATTTTGAGAGAGAAGTTGAAGTTTGAGCATTGAACACAAATTTAAAAACAGGTTAGTTATAAAGTAAGCAGATACTTGAGTTTGAGGCTCAGAAGAAATTTTTTGCCGCAGGTATAACACTGGGACTCACTGGCACACAGTCTTGAGTCATGGGGAAAAGGAAGGGGTTCCCTAATGAGTGAGGAAAGAACATTGACCCATGCTTAGCTGCGTCACATGCTGTTAATACATGCTGGCAACATTAAATGAAGAATAGGTGTTTTCTTAACACGGAGTCATGTGGCAGCCTTAGCAAGATCAGAGTTAGTAGAATGATACGCATGCAAAATTGGCATAGAGAAAGTTGGCATAGAAAGGGTGGGGAGGGAGGGAGGGAGGGCAGTGAGTAAATAACATCTTTCAAAATTTACCTCAAGGGTAGCAAAGAAGTAAGTTGTACCTGGAGGTTAATGTAGAGTCTAGGAAGTTTCTTTAGGATAGAGCTATTCGTGTTCCTGAATGTTTGTGGAAATGATGCAATAAGAAGGGGAAGTTATAAGATTTGGGGGCAAGATTCTGAGAAAGAGAGCTAGTTACATAGTACATATAGAAGAATTAATCAAACACTGACTATGTGTCTGGTGCTAAACTTGGAGCTTCATGTAGATTATTTAAATTTATCTTTACATCGGTCCTCTGAGGTTGATATTTTCTCTATTTTATAGTGAGAAAATTTAAGTTTAGAGAAATTAATAATTAGCCCAAACTTAGAGCTAGTAAGTGGTCACACCAGAATTCTAACTGGATCTGATGCCAACATCTATATATTTTTTAACTACTATTAAAAACTCAAAAATTTTCCAGAAGAGAAATGCACCCTAACCAACGGATACTTAGAGTTTAGGCTCAATTGGCAAGTTTATTTCCTCTGTCAGTTCCTTGCTTTGTGATCCTAAGCAAGTTAGTTAATTACTCTATGCCAATTTCTTCATTATAAAATTGAATTAATGATAAAACTTCTTACAAGGGATTTTATAAGTATTAAAGGAATTAATTCATATCAAGTTCTTAGAATAGTACTTGGCACATAGTAAGTGCTCTGTAGTGTTAGTTACTATTACTATTAAAGTCACCTCTATTGAGAGATGGGATGCATTATTATTCTAAGCATGATAATGTTAAAACATCCGATCAGTCTAATTCCCCTTTGATTTCATATTTACAAAGAAATTTCCAATAATTGTTTTGCTTCACTTTTCATCTGTAGACAAGAAAAGAATAGTCTTGGCTTTCTCTGCTTAGGCTCTATGGCTACTAGTTTCATTGTAAATTAATATTCTTATGTAATTGTATAAATCCATAAAGGGAAATTATCTGGGTGTACTATCTAAACATAGACTCTTTGGTTTTCTATGCCAGTTATTTCTCAAATAATATGAAGCTTTATTCAAAGCTTTATGAACTTGGAAAATACAGGTACATCCTGCTATTAATTTGCTTTGGAGGTGTTGAGAAAAGCAGGTTAGACAGCAGATTAGTGATTTTTTGGATGATGAAAGTCACTTTTTTAGGAGAGAGTAGGTAGCTTTATCCCAAGCAGACAGTATACAATCCAATCCCCTTACGCCTCTTTATGCAGAGCTTTTTTCTCATTTGTCATTTTAGAATCAATACTATTATTTCTGTTACAGATGATCAGAGAAGCAAAGTAACTTGCCTAAGGTCACATATGTGGCAGAGCCTGTACTCAGCTTTGGCTTTGACAGCAGACTCCTCACTACACTTGATTCCAATAATAGTAAATATAAAAATATTCAGAAAATTATCCCTTTAGGATTAAAAAAGTCATTTTAAATATTTGTTTAATAGCTAGAACTCTAAAAAGAACTTTGTAAAATCAAATGAATATTTAAAAAATTATGCAGTTATGCATAACTTCTCTATCTCACACACACACGTGTCCATGCCCTTTATATATGTCCATGTCCATATATGTTTGCTAGTATATTGTTCTAGTTCTTTGTATTATTTTAAACTCAACAAACTGGGGGCTAATAGATTTAATTAATATAAAACAACATGCTTGGTATAAATGAAAAAGTCATTTCAGAAAATTGCTATTTAATGTAGTGTGCAAGTTATAGCTTAGTTAGGTAATTGAGTAACTTGGTCATTCTAATGTTTTTCCATTCCAACTTTAACTCAAAAGTTTGGACATTAATAGCAAACTTGTTATAACAGCTCACCACATGCATAAGTAATGTAGTTTGTAAACTCATTGACAAGATTGTGAAAGCTGAAATAACAAATCGTGTCTCTATGGAGTGGTGTTTGTTTTTTTTCTTTCTCTAAACATCTCAGCTTGGAGAGATTCCTGAAAAAAAGTTTAACCATTTTCCAGAAAGTCTCTTCATCTCTAGCTGCCATCTATACTGCTGAGCTCTGTGGACCTGGTCTCATGCTTGGTTCAGTTTCTGTAACATCTTTACTGATGCTATATATAGATATACATATATATATACACATATAGATATACATATACATATATATGTATTTATGTCATAGAAGGCTGAGAAAAATGCAAGTAGACCAAAATGAAAGCACAGAATGTATATTAATATCTACAAAGGAAAAGAACCACAAATAGATTCAAAAGACTGGAAGGAAAAGGAGAAAAATGCAATAATAATGCCCGCCGCCCAAAAGGCTTAAAGACAGGTTCTAAAATACTAAAGAGTCATTTACATGTGATTTGGTAAGAAACACCAACATTACTAATAATACTTATGTAAAACGGCTACTGTTAAAAATAAATTTGAGGTTTTGTTTTTTTTTTTCTATGACATCTCTAAGATTCATTCTTTCCTTTTCATTTCACTGTTTTTCTGCTTCAGTTTTCCCTTCATAGCCCTATTTCTGGTTTCCCTCTTTTCCAGTTTTGGCTCTTTCAGCAAGTTCTAGACTGACAATCTACACATTATATAACTTTCATTAAATGATCATCTACTATGGTGATTTGTTTATTTCCTACTACTTGTGTCCTTAGGTTACACTCTGTACCTTTCCAGTGTTAAGATATTTCTCAAATTTTTAAAATATGGGTTTATTTGTCCTTCAGTTTTATACTATAATCTCATAATTTTTAAAAACATTTTACTAGCTTTTTATAGTTTAATGCTTGAATAGATATGTAGAATCTTCTACAATAGAATAATGCCGTCCATATAGAGTTTTTGGTTTGTGTAAGAATAGATTTTGGTCCCAAATATGGCTATGAAATTGAGTTATATCCAAATATTAAAGGAAACAACAAAAAATTGATGTATGCTTAAGTAGTAATAAGTAATAGTAAGACAGACAAAATGAAGATTATAGTAGTGGAAAGAGCATTTTCAAATACATGCTCTGTTACTTAGTTTAAAGACTTGGGGAAAATTTCTCATATCTTTGTTCCTGAGAAGTAAGATGGGGTAAATAATGTTGAATCATACATACATGCAATCAACAAGACATATGGGCATTTTGCTTAATAAACATTTCTGAGTAAAGCAAATATTTCTTACTACTTGTCCAATTTCCATTGTCTTACTCAGATTGTAACTTTTCTATAAGGCCATGTTTCCCTGTAGGAATTTTCTTTTATGACGCTTTTAGTGAATGTTCTTTTAAGAGAGTATTACTCCACTAAAAAGCAATACAAAAATGTGGAATTTAGATGGCACAGATCTAGAAGTAATAAATATGGTCTCTAAAATAGATCATAAGAAACAAAAGGCTCTATACCAATTAAATGACAAAGATAATCACTGAAATATAGTAATTTTAGATCTTATTTCAAAAATTGTATACATTGTATTAAACCTATTCATAGTCTATGAGAGTTTAAAAAATATGCATTCCATAATGCCACTAAGTGGAATGCACTGCACTGATAAATGTTAAACATTTCTTTAGGTGTTGTCAATGTAAGCAAATCACGAGTGGTTCTAGTCCTAATGTCAGCCTCCTAATCACCACAGCTAATCAGTCCTGGCCTTCTCATGGTTCAGTGACCAGCAATGGAGTAAATGGCCAGTCTTTGGCATTAAGGAGTTAAATACTTCTTAGTCCAAACTTTGAAAAAGTTTTGCTTCATGGCCTTTTAGACAATGACTAGCTGTTAAGCTCAAAACTAATTAACATTTCAAAAACTAGTGTTAGTATTAGGAAGACTCTAGGGAAACACTTCCCTGCAGAGACCTTCTCTTCCTTTGCTTTAAAGCAATAACTTCTGAATTATTACTTTAAGTTGTGTTTGGCAGATAGTAAATAAACCTAAAATTCAGCTGAAAAAAAAACAGAATCATAGATTCATTTCTTATTTCTTATTCGTTCTAATAGAGGCAACTTCTACCACTCTGATTTTACTTATTTGTAGAAACTAACTCTAATATGTGCAGTAATCTTGCTCTTAAATGGGTTCATCTACTCTCAGGATGTATGAGTGGACACAGCTAAATCCCCTACAGCGTACTAAATGACTACTGCTATTTAACAATAGGACCAAAAGGCTGTCCAGTTGTATGAGATTAAATTTTATATTTAGGTTTGGAAAGGATTTTTGAAACCAGAATTCCTGTCAATGGAATGTTTTACACAGGCAGGCACTGAGGCCCAAGTTCAGAGAAGCAGTTACAGGTGGACATGTATTTAGAATGCAGATGTTTTCAATTCTACTCTGTTCTCACTGATGAGCATTTGATCAAATGATCATAACTACATTTAAAATACCAGTTTTATTTAACTGGGACACATAAACAATAAACTTACTTTTTCAAGAACTTCTACATGTAAGAACTTTTAAGAGATTTTTTTCTCTATATACATATCAAGTAGGCAACATGTTTCCTTTTGTGATGCAGATCTGTATAAGTCTTTTAATAGGTAATTGATACCATATTGGATTACATATGGATTTAGGACTTCCTGAGCTCAAATCTTTATTCCCCCATTTGGTAACTGTGTATCCTTGTAGCCAAGGTCATCCTGCTAAGATTTTGTTTTCTCATGTGTGAAAAGGAGATAATAATTTTCTACCTGCTGCTCACTGTGATGCTGAAAGAAGCTAGTATACATACTCTTGCCTGGCATATAGTAAGAGTTTAATAAAGTACTAAACTAGATAAAAGAGTAATTTAGATTGTAAGGTTGAGACCAATTGGAAAAATCAGCTCATATCATGAAATGTTGAAGTATTACAAGATACCTCTGAAACCATGGATACACTTATAGAGGTACTTTCTTATTTTGTGGTGCTTTTATCAAAGAAGCTGCATGGGACAATATAGATATGAAATGATGTGTTCCTTGTTACCTTGCCTTTAAAAAATGAAATAAGTGGTTCCAGAGAGTTCATGGGAAAAAATAGTCTGAGAAAAGACCTGATGCCTGTGAAGATTTCAAATAGTCACAGTAAGAGTGATGAAAGCAATGACTAAAACTTTTTTTTCCCAAGTTCCTGGGCTGCATCTTACTAGCTGAGTTGCAAATATAGTCTTAAAGCCTATAATAATTTGAGATTATAGGGAAAGCGATACTGAAGACTTCTGCTTTGGTTGGCACAGTGTGCTCATCTTAAAGTCCTCTGTGAATTGTTTTTCTTCTTGGCAGTCCAGGTCTCTGCATTACCTTAATAGTAACCTTGAGAGTTTTGCAATAGATTTTTATACTTGGTGACATCTAGTCCAGCAAGCTTCCAAGAACAGTTGGTTTGGATGTTTCCCCCTAATAGAACTCATTATTTACACAGAAGAGGCTCTTTGGATTTAAGCATAGCTAAGGAAAACTAGATTTTCCTCAATTACTGTTTAACATTTTGCCAGTAGTTTAGACCCAGTCATGAAAAGACAAAAGATAAAGAAAGAAAAGTGACACTGTCCATGGCTCTTTCTCTTAATTCCAGTAGTTAAAACAGGCAAAACAACAAAAATTAGAAGATAGTGCCCTCTTCTGTGTTCATATTGAATTATTTGAGGCCCAAAACCCCACTTACTTTGTCCACCCTCCAGGGCCCAGTGTATGTGCATGTCACACAGTAGGAACTCTGTAAATAGTTACAGTTTTCATTTTTTTCATCCAAGCAAATCTAAGATTTTAAGGGATAGACCGACTTCCCATGTGTGTAATAATTGGAAGACCAGGGAAGACTCAGAATATTGGAAGACAGTCTGTCTAGTTGAGAAGCTTCACTTAATCCCAAAGTGTTGTTACTATTGGGTAAACTTGCCCCCAATGCTGAGATAGTAGGCAAAAGTTGACTAAGAAAGGTTATGTAAGCAGAACAGGTTGTAGAAAAATTCTTAGACTATGAGAATTAAAGTATATGAATGTTTATTGTAAAAAAAAAAAAAAAAAAAGAATCATGGTTAATGTACAATTCCATGCAAATTTAGGGTTAAAAAGCATTCAAGTTGCATGTTTATTTTTAAAACATAAGTAACCATGTTTCTTAATATTATCTTTGAGAAAAAGTAAATAACTGGCATGTTTTATGAAGCTTACGTGTAATATAATCATAAGCTATTAAAACAATTTTATATGTACAGGAAAATTATCCATGTGCCCAATGCTTAAGAATGTTTATTTAAATAAAAGATGATACTAAAGGATGAAGAAATTTTCTGTTGCTACATAAAATACACCAGTAATCTTTGAAATTTAGCAGCAATTATGGTTTACTCTTCTAATAAGATAGTGATTAAGAACACAAACTCAGGAATCACACTTTTGGTGATCAGGCATTATTTCTTTTTATTACTAGTTAGTATTTAATATCTACATGCTTTGGTTTCTTCATATGTAAAATTGTAATGATAATTTAACTTTATAGAATTTCGAAGGTTACATAGGATAAAAGATATAAAATTTATCCAGTGATGACCAGCACATGGTAGCAGTCAATAAATGTTAGTTATTATTGATAATATCACTGTTTTTTTTTTATAATTAAGTTTATTATGTTAACATTGGATAATACAATTATATAATTTTCAGGTATAGATTATAATTTAACATCTGTATATTCTGTTGTGTGTTTACCACCCAAAGTCCAGTTTCCTTCAGCTACAATATATTTGATCCCCTCTACTCACGTCACCCTTCCCCTAAACCCTATATTTGACCCCCTTTACCCTCTCTACCTACACCTTCCTTCTCCACACCACTAGTAATTCCTAGTCTATAGTCTTCTGGTAACCACTAGACTATAGGCCATATCCATGAGTCTCGGTTTGTTTGTCCTACTCATTTGTTGCTTTTAGGTTTATATCCCACATATAAGTGAGATAATGTGATTTTCAACTTTTTCTGTCTGGCTTATTTTGCTTAGCATGATTATCTCGAGGTCCTTCCATGTTGTCACAAATGGCAGTATTTCATCTCTTCTTATGGCTGGGTAATATTCCATTGTATATATATATACCAAAGCTTCTTTAGCCAATCACCTCTCAC
>NW_006436298.1:22445319-22458997 GCF_000325575.1 Pteropus alecto | reverse complement strand
TTCAGGTCCTTAATCCATTTTGAGTTAATTTTGGTGTGTGGTGATAGACAACAGCCTAGTTTCATTCTTTTGCAGGTGGCTCTCTAGTTTTCTCAGCCCATTTATTAAAGAGGCTTTCCTTTCTCCACTATATGTTTTTGGCTTTTTTGTTGAAAATTATTTGCCCATATAAATGTGGGTTTACTTCTGGACTCTCGATTCTGTTCCACTGGTCTGTGTGTCTGTTTTGCTGCCAATACCATGCCATTTTAATTAATATTGCTTTGTAATATAATTTGAAGTCAGGCGAAGTGATGCCTCCAGCCTCATTCTTTTTTCTTGGGATGGCTTTGGCAATTCGGGGTCTTTTGTGCTTCCATATGAATCTGATAATTTTTTGTTCTATTTCTTTAAAAAATGCCAATAGGATTTTGATGGGGATCACATTAAATCTGTATAATGCTTTAAGTAATATTTTAACTGTCTATTCTTCCAATCCAAGAACATGGAATATCTTTCCATTTCTTTGTATCTGCTTCAATTTCTTTTAATATATTCTTGTAGTTTTCATTATATAGGTTCTTCACATGTTTCATTAAATTTATTTCTAGATATTTTATTCTTTTTGTTATCACTGTTGTTACTAATCAGAAAGCAATAAACCCTTTATTTTTTTTTCCTCCTCTTTTAATCCACACCCCCCACCCCACTTCTTCCCCTGACCTACGGATGTTGCCATTTCCCCTTAAGAACTGGATCTCTGAAGGCAAGGCGTCTCCTTCCACATGCTCGGCGTACACCCAGGGCCTGGCACCCCTGGCACACTTGGGGTATGGTCCGTGTTTCCACCTGCGGCGCAAACCAAGGACCTTCTGTGTGTAAAGCAGATGTGCTAACCACTACGCTATGGAGCCACCCCCAGCAATAAACCCTTTAAAAGACTATCACTACACTTGAAAAAGATCTGAATGAAAACATTTTTTAAAGGACTTTGTGTACATCTGTTAGGTCTAACACCTTCCTAGTGAGACCTTTCCTGACCTAAGTGTGTTCCAGCACCATGTTAATTTTCTTCATAACATGTCATTGTTTGTCATTAACTATGTTTCATTTATTTGTTCATCTTCTGTCTCCCATGTGAGTGTACTAACATCATGAGAGTAAGGATGATACCTGCTTTGCACAGCACTGCAGTCCCAGTCCCAGGCACAGTGTCCATTCATACTATACAGACAATATTTGGGTCACTACTCTTGGCTTCACATGACACAAACCCAGTCCAAATTGTCATAAAGAAGGATCTGTCAGCTTGGGTAACCAAACATGGAAAAAAGTGGTGTAACAAGCTTCAGCCTAGCCTAGGTTCAAAGACTTTCCAGTGTCTATACACAGTCCCTTTTTCATCACCTTTTGAAGGCTTGTTGTGTTGTTACAGGGTCCATGACTGCATAACAGTTCCAAGATTACAGTCTCGTAGCTCGGCATCCAAAGGGAAATAGACCTTCGAGGGAGAAAGGTTGTTATTGGTCAAGCCAGAGTCACATGCATAATCCTTGATGGGAGTGGCAATGTACAGACTGGCACTCTCTGAACCCAGAAAAGTCAGTGCCGTTACCCAAAGGGAAAAAGAATGCTGGAGATAGAGGGGTAAAAATAGCTTTCTACTATAGACATATAACCAATAAGTCAGTTATATAGAGTTGACTATTTAGTCAGTTTCAGATTTTTGGAAGCTACAGGTGCCTTCAAACTTTTTCCTTAAGGAATAAAATTTAAATGTAGCTTTCTTGCCCCTTTTAGATTACTTAAAAACTTCTGTTGCTGAAGTGTGGCTACTATAAATATAGTCACATATTTAGGTCAAAGGAGATGAATGTCAATCATTGATATCACTAGCCATTCCTCCATTGTGGCAGGAGAGCAATTGCTGAATGAAGAAATATAGAAGTAATTGTTGGGGACAAAGCTGCTAGAGAAGAGGATAACTGGGAATGCAGTCTACAAGCCTATCCTTGAGACCCTTATCATGAAAAGATGCAAGAAACAAACATGAAAATTAATTCTTCCACAGACATTTCTAGGAGAAAAGTGGCATAAAAGTGCTATATTATATTAAAAAACCAATAATATAGAACATTGTATACTGATAAGATTTCAATATATAATTGTAATTTAGAAAAAATGACTTAGGAAACTCTCTAAATCAAATAATATTATAACTGATTTATGTTTAGAAGAATTGGTGCAATATGAAGCTTATCTTGCTTTTCCTTAATTGTTTTATTTATCCATTGCTACTCTACATTCTATGGACATAAAATTAATCTGAATGACTGGATTGAGGAACTAGTGATATTTAGCTTTTGACATTTCTAGAAGAGTATTTTTTTGTTTTTAATTTTAGAATTTAAAATGATTATATTTGAATACCTAAAGTTTACATTGAAATTGCTTGGCCTTTGATCTTACAATATTATATAAAAATTTGTCCTTTTTTTGGTACTTAATGACATACATATTATCTAAAAATAGTTATGAAAGGGGACGGTAGACCTGGTATTGTTTCATGACTCATGAATGAACACGCACAAGGTCGTTAACTGATGGAGGAGGTTCAGCAAGGAAAATCTTTGACTACTTTGATAAATGCAGATGATGATTAAGTATGTGACATTGTTCCCATTTATTCAGTGCTGAATCAATCAGTGCCCAAGTCAGCCTGATGCAATGGGCTACTCTAGATGTGGTCTTCTGAATAAGACAGAGTGTTAAAATGAGGTCATGACCACTTTTCATGGTATTTTTTTTGCTTGGCCACATTCCAACTTCACTAATTAAAGTCTCTTTCTAAGACTCCTTTACAGTTTTAATTGGGTATGTTATTTCTTGTGAATTGTGTGGAATTGTTATTCACTGTCATAAGCAGTCGCTGTATTTCACCACAGAAGTGGTTTCATTTCATCATAGGGATCAAAGGAAGGGAAACATGAATATAACTTTTTTAAGAGCATTTTGCAATGCTTAGGGCTCTTTGGAAGAAAGCACTAAAAGGAAAATAACGGTTTTCTTAAAATGTGAAGTATTGCTATTATCATGTTTGGAAGAAAACCTGGAGATTGAGATCATGTTTTATGGTGAAGCTCAGGAAAAATTACCTTACTGTGTCAGAAAAAGAGCATAAATATGCTTATTAATTGCAAATTTAATTTAAAAAATTGCTGTCATCACTAAGAAGTCTCTATATTATTTATGTTTAGGGAAAATAGTCAAAATTTCTAAGCTTTTGTGAGAAGATACTAGACTATATTGGTTTCTTAGTTGTGAGTAGACTAAAATTGCTCAGCTTATATTAACTAAGCTTTTATTTACAGTTGACTTTTCCTTCTCTACAGATTGAGTCGAAACTGAACAAATATATTCCTAGACAAATGATAAAGTTTCACATCACATTGAGTCTTTAGCCTATTTTGGTTACCTTAATTGATTGTTTGAGTCACACCTCTTGGGGGGCGGTGCCTCCCACACATATATCCATGAATACATGCAAAAAAAGAGTCCCTTTAGCACATTAGTTGGGAAGGAGAAAAATAGCTTTTTACTATGGACATAATAAAGTTACTGGCTATTTTCCACATGTTTGTGGTTTTAGAATAAAGAAATAAGATTGATTTAAAATAATAAAGTAAAATGGAATTCCATAAAAGTGAGTAAAAAAAAGAAATATAAATAATGGATGAGAAGGAAACATGGTTGAGATAAAAAAAAAAGTTCAATGATACATTACATATTTGCTACAGGTATAGCCAAAATCAGTTCTACATATTTACAATTAACATAAAGAAAAACAAAACAAAACCACCTTAGCTGCACAATTTACTGTTTCTTTAAGATAATACATGAATTGCAGGAATATAGAGCTATTTCTGTTCCTGAACTCATTTGGGGTCTCCCCCCATACTCTCCACCTTGGAATTTCCACAAAGAAAGCACTCTGTGATTTAACAGTAGCCTCAAAAACACCCTTGCATGAGACATGATTTTTTCCTGAGGTGGCTTACTGCAAAGATCTTAAAAATAAATGTACAGCATTGCACAAAAACATACTCCAGTAGAAAAACTTCCTGTTATGGACATCCAAGCTATATAGTATAACTTCCCTTGGCTCCTGACTACTTAAGTTTGTAATTTTCATTTTATCATACTGTATTGTTAGATATGGCAGCATCAACACAGGACAATGAAAATAGCGATGCACGATAGAGCTCACTATATGAATTATGTGTTTATATATACAAATATTCATACATATATACATACACAATATAAAAGTATGAATTTCTATCTCTGATCTTGTTTTATTTTTCTTTGTTACACTTATCACTTACCACTACCTGAAGAAAATGTGTGTATGTGCAATACACACATACACACACACACGCATGCATATTAATCTCAGGAATTTGATTAAACATAATCCATGGTTTTTAACACACTGCCGTCTTTGCTCCTTGCATTGTCCTCATTTTCTTTCTCTTGCCTTTCTTCTTCCCTCCCTTCTCTTTTGTCTTCACTTCCCTTTTTTTCTTTTTCTTTCTTCCCTTCCCTTATTCATTAATTTATTCAAGATGTAATGAACACCCCTGAACCCAACATCCAACCTCTAGGTCTATAACATTACAAATGTCCCACTAATGTACTCTTTCTCTCTCCATCCTCCTGCCTTCCTCAGAGGCAGCTAGCCACTACCCTAAATTGTTTTTATAATTTTTTTTGCCTATATTATCCATATGCTTGAATGATTTTTTAATTTAAATTGTTTATAATTTTATTAAAGTTCTTTATGCTGAATGTTATCTCCTGTGCCCACTCCTTCTGCTCAAGTAAAATCTAACCATATTGTTGTAGGTATTTGTACTTATTTGTTTCATATACCATGTAATGTTTCACAGTATGAATGTACCAAAAAATACCTGGCTGTGATAGGCCAATTGCTGTGCACATTTCTGTATATCTCTTGATGCAAATGTGCAAAAGTTCCCCTAGAATATGTACCTAGGAATAGAATTACTGGGTTTTGGGTTATGTTCAAGTTTACAAGGCAAAAACAAGTTGTCTTCCAATTTATACTTCTACCGGCCATATTTAAGATATCCTTTCAGCCCATTTTATCTCTCACAGTATCAAAACTTCTTAATATCTGCCAAACAAATGAGTGTAAAATGGTATTTAATTTTGATGACACTTTATTATTATTTGATAACTTTTTATCTGTTTTCTTCCACTAGAACCTAATCTTTATGAAGCCTAATACTTTGCCTTCTTTAATGTTTTACCCACAGAAGCTGTGATAGTGTGTGGTACATAGATATGGTCAATGAATAATTTTTAAATAAATTAATATGAAGTTACATATAACTAACTCTAATCTTTGGAGTCATATTTATATACAAGAAAAAATACATACAATTAGGACATGTAGTAAATTCCTAAAAAATATTTATGACAAAAGTAATCACAATCTACCTTTTCAACTGCCTGAACAGAAAAATTGAGATTTTTTTAAATGAAAAACACCGAGTGATATTGCTAAGATTTAAGAGGAAATTTTCCCGCTGAGTCTCAAAGATATCTACAATACATATGCACAAATATCAGTAAAGAAGGTACTAATTCATGGTTGGTTCTTTAAAGACTTAGCATAGCTGCCATTCACAAACCTGAACTATTTTAATATCTACTTACATAATTATTAAAAGGCATCTGAGAGTTTTATCGCCATTTATCATTATAGGCATAAGTTCATATTGAAAACAGTTTATCAGAACTCATACAAAATAATTTTCCAGTTTATGATCTATAAGTTTTGAGTTAGTTAATAAAGAAGGAAATGCTGCTAAATTAATTTTAGCAAAATTCAAATACAGATTCTCTATGGTAGTGATTCTCAAAGTGATTTAAGGAAGTGTGAAGATGTCTCAGGACCATTGAGAGGGCTCATCAGTTTTTTTTCATCTATAAATCTATACGAGGCCAGATTTTTTTTGTAGACTTTATTTAAAGCAACATGATGTAAACATTGAATGCCAAAGCAGCTGGAAAATTTAATTATGTAAGCAAGACATTAAAAATATTTACAAAAACATAAAGGGAGGGCACTTCCATCATATTTGTTTTGGAAAATATAATTATTTCGATACAAACATTTTGTTAATCTTTAATGATTTTATCATTATTTAAAAATAATCAACATTTCTGTTTTAATTTCTGATACAGTAATTATCAATAGATACAACCTAATTAAACAAAAGCTCTTTGCAAGTCTCAATATTTTTTAAGAATATAGATGAATTCTAATATCAAAATGTTTGAGAACTGTTGCTCCTGGGGAACACATGTTTAATATATTGTTATAGACACATAAAATTGTGCTTATCGTTAATAAAAGAATGACTGTCATATTTATTCTTCAAACATTTTGGAGCTCCTACTATGTGCCAGACTTGGTGACATGGTGCTAAACTGTTGTGATTCAATGATGAAAACTGAGTATATTCTTTCTCTTGTAGAGTACAGTTGGCCTAAACTGGCAATTACAAAGTAGTGTAAGAGATGTGGTTTCACGTAAGAGTTTTATTTTGTAAATATTTATTTAAGTTACAATTAGAAAGTTGGTATGGTGGAAAAACATAATTACCAAGTAAAGTGGGAAATATAAGCATATGTTTTTTGCAGCACATGTTAATGTTTTACTTTTTACACATATACACATATAAATAATTTAAAAATTTTAAGCAGAGATATTAATGTGTTTTAAGTCAATCATTTAAATGTAATGCATTAAAATAACGAAGTGGAGAGGCACATAATTATTTTAGAGACAAAATTTCAAAAGATTTCATGTGAAAAAATTATGTGCAAAAATGCCTATTTCATTTAGAAGTTTAATGAATGCATTTTTCCCTAGTGAGATATGGAGTCAAATATACTATTACATACATCTCATTTATTAATATTCTTGACTGATAATAGCTTAGTTCTTTAGAAATAAGATATTAAAAAAATGTGATGACATTATGCCCTGTTCTACTCACTGACCTATTAATGCATCAGAGTATACTTTTTGGGTAGAAATTTTCAGAAAGTAAAGACTTGTATAAAATATTTCTAAGTTATTTCTGAAGCTATAAAACAAAGCACTAAACCAGAGGAAAAAAAACAAACCACATATGATGAAAAACAAAGATATATACTGGTTGAAAAAATATTCACATATTTAGTTTGATTATTAATTAAAATCCGTATAGCAAACTTTATAAGCCTGGACACAAGTTTCTTATTATATCTTCTCTTCATATCTCTATATTGCTGCAGATGGCTAAGGACACAATCTATTGTGAAGTGCATGTTTGTTATAAATTGATGAGGTTTTAGAAACCTGAGGTGAAATCAGAGGAGGCTGTAATGCTCACTTCATTTCCCTGTTGCCATCTTGGATTTTACATGCTGTTTTATATATTGATTTGGTACATTTTTACCCTATTGATATAGGCTTTTATACCAAATGACTCTCCTCGTTCTGCTTAGCTATCCTCCTAGGTATTTTTAACTAGATGTAAAAAGGTATTTGCAACCTATTGTCTAATTATGATTATAATTTCTTTTATGACTGACGTGCTTCACTCAGTAAGAGGGTGTAATAACAGGCCCTCCATTAATGCCTCTTAAATCATCTCTATACTAAGGGGGAAAAACCTCCTATCAATATTATGTTTAGAACACTAAAGTGTGGTTTTATGCATTTGAAACCATATTGGCAGGCTCATGCTTTTTTGTTATACACTTGACTTTCTAACTTCTTGTTCGCTGGGCTGATTAGCTTGTTTGATGGTGCCCACCCCTTTTCTGTTGTGCCCAGTGTCTGTGCCAAGCACCATGGGCACCCATGGGGTAAATTTGGCAGCTGTGAGACCCAGATGCTGAGCTCCAGTTGTAATTTTCCAGCAACAGCATCTTGGTGTTTGGTTGGCCTTTTATCTGGCTTATGTTGTCTGTCATGGTGGCTGTAGAAAGTCTGAACTTGGCACAAGGTTCGTCTCCTCATCTGCAGGCCTGTCTTGTTCATACAAAATGTCATTTCCTATTTATTCTCATTTGGTGTTGTACATTTATCTTCAGCAATACATCTGAATAAGGAACTGAAGTGAAATTCTCTGGAAGTCACCTACACATTTAACTTTTTCATGACTCTCCTTCCTAACTTTCCTGCACAATTACATGCTATATATTTTCTACTTACGTTTTGTGGTTGTATATTCACTCTAGTTCTTATTTCCACTGTGAATCGGAAAGTGTAATAAAATGATTCAGTGGTTGGCACATGTGTGCAGGAGCCATTTCTCTGTGATTGGACCCCTAGGGCTCTAGTCTTCTTTAGGTTTCAAGTTCTAATTTTAGACCCTGACTATCAAAATGCAATTCATATCTCATATGCCATATTTATTGTTTGAATAAAGGAAAAAGATTATTAAAGTTTAAATAGGATTGGTCTTTTAAACAGAATATTAACACTACATGGATATCTGTCTTTAATCTACTACTTCAGCAAATATCAAATGCCTTTCCATTTGTCTCTTCAAAAGAAAATCATATATTTGAAAATAATTGTATGTTTTTCTTTTTGTTTCCTTCCTGAAATTTTTAAAAACTTTCCCTTTTATTAAGGATCTATAAAATTACAGTTCATTGGGAATAGCTATTTCTGTCTACGTACAAATTTACATAGATTTTCTTTGTAGTTTTAAATCAATAAAATGAATAATAAAACCCAAAATATTAATTGCCATAGGAAAGTGTAGTAAATTTATAAAAATTGAACACTAGAACAACTATTATTAGATAGTAAAAACTGAATTTGATTTATTTTTTTCTATTACCTAACTTATGAAAGAACAAAAAATAATGTAGACATATAGTTGTCCTTGATGTGAAAATATAACTCCCTATATAGTAAGATATGTGACATCTTTCCTACGGACAAGTGCTTACCATCCTGTTCATTAATTTTATCACTAACATAAACTTTTAATATGCATACGATCAGAATATAGGACTTCCAGGGAAGCTTAAAGTGACTGTAACCTGTAATTACTGTTCCTGTACTTGATTATAATAATCTGATTGCAATTATTCAGTGATTTTAATACAAGCCTCAAGCTACATAACAATAATTCAAGTTCAGTGATTAGGAACATGTTTCTGTTTGGCTGTGAAATGATGTTTTAATCTGCTGTGATTCAAAGATCTGAACTATAATTCTGTTCAGGTAATTAAAGCACATTTATATTGTCAGGTAAAATAACCTTATTTTGAAATTAATTATTGCAAAAATTTCATATAGGTCAAAATAGATCATTATCATGCATTCTTTAAGAAAAGGTAATAAAGATTCTTATGGTTGAGTAAATTGACCTCTATGACCCTGTACCTAAAAATCACAAATAGAGGTAAGGAGGAGAAGAGGTGGAGCCAGCCAAAGGATATATCAGTTATAGCACATTAATGCTACCCTAAATATTTCTATTGAATTATGACTCCTGAAAGACTTAAAAGTCAAATGAATAAGTATAATTCTGTAGAAAGGTTTATAGAAATACCAAAAATCAAGAAGAATATTTGGTACAGGAATGATTTCAAAATAAAGAAGGCAAGAGTAAGTGGCAAGGACAGAAACAGCTTTGTTAAATATTTTCAAGGAAACTTCTTTACGAAAGAACAAATATTTAGAAAAATGTAGTACATACTAGATCTGTGACAATATACTGACTTTTATTTTGGTATTTGTTTTCTTTTTTAAATTAACAAGAAGTAAACCTTGACTCTAAAACAGGAAATATAGAACACCAAATAATGCTCTCTGACGCTTAAACGTCACCTAATGGTCAAGTGATAGTTCAAAATGAGAGATATACAGTGCTATAAGAGACGAATAATAGTTTCGAGATACTATCTTGAACTAGAATGTCAGAATTACTGGACTGCCCGAAGGGGTAGGGAAGGCAGACCCAATAGAATTCCTTGAAAAATGGATCCCTAAGGCTCTTCAACTCAATCTAACAAGCGACCCAATTTTCTTCTAGAGGTGCTTAAGAATTCCAGGAAACAAAGGAGCAAGGAGACAAAGTATAATCCTGATTTTTAAAAGTCCCCAATTGGAGAAATAAAGAATGAATTATCTCTACGTTTGCCAAATGAGGTGAACATTATAAAAAAAAAAAAGAAAGAAAGAAAACCCACAAAGTACTTTCCCCTTCTGACACCAGGCCCACATTCAGGTGAAAGACTAAAGAAATATCTTTCATGCTGACTGATAATAAGCTGTATTATAACTAGGTAAATTAGGGTAAAAGTATATCTTTGGATTAAACATAGTATATTTAAAAAGCATAAGATCAGGTCAATAGAACAAGCAATCTGTTCAAGAGTAAATTCACAAGGATAACTCAAGAATTAAGGGAACAATTCTAAACTGACCATAATCAACTCCAACTGATTTTTCATAGTGTAGGGGAGATTTGGCATATGATCACCAGATGCAGTTGGCAGTGTTTTTGAACCACATTCCCAAGTAAATTTATTTCCTTTCCTTTCTCGTTGTTACTTTGAAGAATGTGCTTTACCAAACTTTATATTTTGGTCCCAGTGTCTAACTATCTCTATCTTTTTGTTGAAACAAGTAGAGACTTATGGCATTATATCTTACCAATGAATTCTTTTTGTTACATACCTTATGTGGTTTTGAAAGGTGGTCTGAACAAAACAGTATTTTTGTCAGCTGCTTTCTTTAGCTATAGCTGGGAGGAGGGGGAAACCTCATAATAGTGAAAAGTACTCAGAAGTTTGAGAAATGTAAAAAGCTTTTAAAAATTATTACATAGGTATAATATTAAATATAAATCTCTAACCATGTGGACATTTTTGTTTCTCCCTCATTCATGATATGGAGATTGTAATATTTGTATTAAAGAAGTCTAAAAGCTGGATAGAATATTTCAGGGAACGTAGGCAGCTTACCTTTGAATTATATGTGAGACCTAAGAAACAGAACAAACCTGTTATTTATAATCAATTTTTAGAGAATATGTGAGTAGTGTAGAAATAATGAAGAAAAACATGCAATCATTTTTTATACTTTGACATGTAACTTTTAAAAATTATATATTAGTAACTTTTCATTATTCTTTAAAAGCCAGCACAAAATAATTTGTTTCTAGGTTTTAGAAGAAGAAACTAATGATATATTTTATTAAGAGTTATGATTATGTAGTTGTAGTTTGCACTTCCAAAATGATTGCCTCTAGAAGTAAGGCCACTGAAGGAACCTAAGGAAGGATTGAAATGTCATCAGTTTCATTAGAATCATGCAAGTCAAAGTAACTGCTGATATTCTCCATTATCCTAGAGTCTCTATATATCTCTGTAATGTACCTTTATACATCTTTAGATATATATTTGTGAGCGTGTGTGCGTGCATTTTTGTGTGTGTATATGTATCTTTCTGGACTATCGGGTCCACAGTTCTAATTCTGCCTGAAAATTGACAATTAATGCTGTAAAATTAACTTTAGTGAGTTGGTGGCAAAATTGTGATTATGTTCTTGGAGCTGTTACCTCAATGTTTATAACAGACTGCTAGACAACTATTTAGAAAATTGTCACAAACATAATTTCAGCACAGGATGATTTAATTTGCTTATAAAAGCATATCACACATAATCACATAATTTTGTTTCAGGAGAAAACTAGGTATCAAATAATAAAATACATTTAAATTTGAGGTGATTTGCTTCAAAACAAGAATTAATTTCTAAGCTCATATTTGTTCAAAGCAAAACCAAGAAAACGAAGGTTTTCTGACTTCTCGTTTAAGACATTTTTCAATGCCTTACTCATATTTCAAAACTAAATTCTAAAAATGTATTTTTTTTTCTTGCACTCAAAGCAAATAAAAAGTAGTTATAGGAAGGAATCAATCTAACAAAAATTCTATTAATTTGTTTTTCTAAAGGTAATATATGAAACACAAAAGTTTAATATGTATATAATTTATTCCTCTAAGTTTATAACAAATCTCCAATTTCAAAATAAAAGCTCAGAAAAAAATTTATAATTCTATCTTTATATGTTCATTCTTCCTTGCTGGATATCACAAGGTGGAGAGCCCTAACTATTGTAATAATTCCTTAACAGATCTTTGAGGGTCGAACAATATTAATGGAAAATTCCATCATATAATTTTATTCTAGGACCGTTACCTTAAGACCAACAAATGTAACCTAAAAAATGAAATAAAGATGTTGAGACCAGTCTATTACTAATGTGTTTTAATCTCCTTGCCAGCTGTGAGTACTTTAAATATTCATCTCACCCAAAACTTTTTTCTCCATCCGACTTAGACTGGTTTTTATTCATCTGAAGTGGTTTCAATTTCCAATAATGCATCAAAGTCAATAAAATAAATGGATATACTGCACCTACTTTTAAATCCCCAGAGATTTTTTTTCCAAATCATTAACCAAGGTGAGCATTTTACCACTACTTCCACAATTGCTTTTGCCTAATGACACTTGGTTAATATCCAGCAAAAGGATGCTTCTATCATAATAATAAATTATTGGTCCCAACTGTATATCATAGTGTAGGAAACCACATTTTCATTGACCACAGCCACCACAAATTCATATTTTGACTTCCTTTTTTTCTATATGAATAGTAGTTTATTATAGATTCATATGTTAGCATCTTTAGCAGTGAAACTTCAAATGTCCAGCTCTATCTTAATCTACATATAGTAACTTTTATGATGATGGCAAAACAATCTCATAAAAAAAATACTGGATTAGATGTCAAAAGCTCTAAATTATAGTCTTCAATTAAGTTTCTAGAGAAGTCACTTACCTTCAGTATGGCAAGATTTTTCATACATAAAATATGCCTTGAGGGTTTAGTAATAAAATATATCTAATCATATTATAAATTTTCAAAATGTGTATAAGGTAAGGCGTTGCATTTATTGTGTACTGAGTATGAGTTTTTAAAAGAGTCATTTAATGGAGAACATGTTAATTCTTAAAGATGACATTTCAATTTTCTAAGAAAAACAAACTTTAGTTGTTTTTCTCAGCAATACTATTTTTTAGGCTTGAATGTAAGGCACATACTATTGGAAGAACACCAACATCCATCCTTTAGACAAAGGTCCGCAAACTGTTTTTGTAAAAGGCCAGTGAGTAGATATTTTAGGCTGGTAGTATGGTCTCTGAAGCAATTATAGACAATGTGTGAGTGAATGTGATTGTATTTCAATAAAAATTTATTTATGAAAACAAAGTTTTATAAAGGTGGTTGGTTGAATTTGGCCCATGGGCCACAATTTGCCAACTCCTGTTTTAGAGAAATTGTGTGTGTGTGTGTGTGCGTGTGTGTATGTGTGTGTGAGAGAGAGACAGACAGAGACAGAGACTAGTTCTCTTCCATCTGCTAGCTGACTCCTATTAAATCTAAAAACACTGAAAAGGTCACCCAAAATATATCTATTAATCTAAGGGAAATGGGGAAGGGGGTGAGTAAAGACCTTGAAATATGGAAGCAGACCTAAGGAAAAGATTTTATGGAGAGGACACTTTCAGTTTATGGAAAGAGT
>NW_006436298.1:22396615-22445308 GCF_000325575.1 Pteropus alecto | reverse complement strand
GGTACTCTGTGGTTTGGTCTAAGACTAGCCCTGCATTGATGTGTGTGGTATTACACATGAAATGGTAAGATTCATTGTGGAATTTCAGCCTGTGATATCTGGAATCTCCCACCTTGGATATAGAAAACCATACTTCGAATCATTACTTAGATTTAAATATAAATGTTTAGAATAAACTTTAAAAAGCAATATAGGTATTCTTTAAAAAAAAATCTACAGCACCTAGTATTCCTAGGTGGTCTCCCATCCAAGTACTAACTAGCTTCTGAAACCTGACCCTGCTTAGCTTCTGAAATCAGACAAGATTAGACATGTTCAGGTGGCATGGCCATAGTAGGGATCTTCTTAAATTATTTTAAGACCATTTGCATTCCCATCGCTTGTCCAGTGATATCTGACAGACCCTTTTTCCCTATGTAGAGGCAAAGCAATAAGTGCCAATAAATATCACAGAAGTAAGGTATGATGGAATCCATAATAGAACTGATTTCCAGATTTTCTGACCATGCTCAATCTTATGCACTTTAGAACATACATTTCCAAAGACAGTACCTGTACCTTTTGGAATGAGTCATTTAAAGCCTAGGAAATGGTTAAGTATAAAAGTTTTAAAACTAATAAACTTAAAAAAAAAAAAAAAAACCCAGCTAATTCTTGTGGGGAGTGGAGGGTCACAGGTTTATTTTGAGCCAGGAATAGAGTGAGATCTCAAATATTTCGAGTTGAAATGCCATCGAACCCCAATCTTGACACCAAAAGAACACATTTAAACTTGAAAAAATAATAATAATACTAGCTATGTTTATTGTAATGTATATTTATGGATTATAAAGAACTTTAATATCCATTATTTTATTCAAACCCAAGGATGTTTTGCTATAGAATTTGAATAAGAAACAAAGAAGAAAATTATCTTGTATAATTTCTCAAAATTAAGTAATTTTAACTCTACCATAAAGTCATTAGATCATTATTAAAATTTTGTGATGCAAGCAAAAAGTTTGGTCATAGATTGAGTCTACAAAGTATAAACTGGACATATTTATGAATAATTAATAACTATACATTGTTAAAACTAAATTTATTATAAAACATATTTAAAAATTGTTAAAAATTAAATTTATTAGAAATCTATTAACAAATTTAAATAACTGGTTACTCCATTGCCTTGTTTGATTGAAATGCACTTGTTTGGAGCCTTAAATTTCCAAGATGATAGTATATCACTTCTATTTGATGGAATATGTAATGTTGCAATCATTTCTTAAAACAGTGGAGCCGGAAACCCTTAATGAGAAATTTTAAACCCAAAATATAACTTATTTTCTGTGTAAAGTGGATTTCAAACCTGTATGAATGATTATATAAACTTAGTGTACATTTGTGTAAACCCAATTTTGGGTTACAACATTGTGTTTGTTACCTATAACTTGAAAACCAAATATAGATATAGGTTAGTCATTGGTATTAGATTGGAATATTTTGTCAGTTCACATTAAACAGTATACCAGTGATAAATACATAACTGGAATAAAAAAAGAGGAGTCATTTGCAATGATCACTGATGGAAAGGGTCTTAAAGCAGAATTAAACTCTCAATTAACTTATTTACTCAGAGAATTATGACTAGGAAGTAGGCTTCTGCACAGAATCAGGCCTTGTTTGACTATAGTGATTTTGAGTCATGTTTTACCTTAATGAGCATGAAAGGTCACAAACAAAATTCTGTAACTCATTCAGGCCTGGCATTTCTAATTTCCAACAGATATTAATTCTCAGGATTTGGGGAAAAAAACAAATTCCTAAGAATTCTTGAAATTGCTGAAATTATAAATTCTTTGTTTTTAATAATACTTTATTTACATGTTTGTAAGTATTAACAACTGAACAAAATAGGCAGTGAAACGTTTTTTATGTGCTGTGATTATACTAAAAGTTTCAGAAGTATTTTATAAAAAAGAACAAGCAAAAATGCACATGTTATGAACCACTGTACTGTGAGATTAGATAATTCAATGAAATGTAAAAATTTCATCTATCTGCTATATATATATTTGATAATAGGTGACAATCAAGGTGGGGATAATGTAAAATGTAGGCCAAAGAAAAATTATTTAAAACATTATTTAAAACATTGACTACAATAACTCAAATATTAAATACTTCCAAGTTATTCTTTAAAATGATTTTAAAAGACACAAATCACTAATTTTCCTATCTAAAATGGTTGATATTTGCTCTATGATAAAATTCCAAATGTAGAAAAATTTCTATGACATTGGTTGAATAGTTATAAGTATTTCCAAAATCATTTCAACTTGGGCATTTGAGTATATGCTGCTTCATATATACTCATTTTGTTTTTAATAATGACTTTTTTTGCTTTCCATAATTTTGGTTTGTCACTGAAATAAATATTGCTTTTGTTAATTCTGATTTTAGGTCAGTTTTAGATTTCACGTTGAAGATTTCATAACATTTATGTTGTCTTCTCTTTATATTCTAGAAAATTTCGAAGAATCATAGCTTATAAAATATACAGAAACACTAGAAAACATGAGTAAGCATTATTGGATAATTTAAATAAAGTTTGTATCTTCTATCTAGTTCAGCAGTTATACAAATGTAAATTGTCAATTAAATAACTCGTTTTACTTCTAAATATGTTATTTCTTGAAACACCATGCATAGTATTTATATAAGTATACAACATATATAAACACATTAATATTTATTTTAAAGAATGACTCATTGTAAGCATCCCACAAAGCCAGGAACAAATACTTACATCATGACAGTAACCACAAGTAAGACTAACTGATTAGATCGTGACTGCCTCTGGCCTATGTGATCTCATCTTGGTTCCAGGAAATATCCACTTTAACATTTGACCCTACATGTCACGGTGTCTTGCTTTTAACTTGATATTAGTGGATTCTCTCAAACCAATAATGTCTCTATTGATTTTTAAGCTTCCATTCTCACAGAAGGATTATAATACATCTTCCAATTTCCCCAATTTTTCAATTGATAATTCAAGATTCAAATTCAAAAAATATATATTTTTCAAGAAATACTGGGAAGAAATTCCCATATGAGAAAGTGTTCAGGCTAGTTGTCTAATAGTCATATTTGTTGTAACTCCTGGTCCCAATATTTGTGTGAAGAGTGCATATGCCATCAGGGTTTCAAACTTATGTCCCTCATAGAGCAAGAAAAAATGTCATTGATAGGATTTCTGTACTTATTAATGCAAAGTAAGTCACCAATCGCCATCAGAAAGTTACCCCTAGATATTAGCTTCAAAAAGTAACAGCTGTCCAATGACCTAATGGTATATTATTTGGATATAAATTGTTTATGAAAAAGTACTCAGCAGTCAATGAGATGAGATAGTAAATGGGTCAATAGTGACAGGCTCTGAAAACAAAAGTTATATCCAATAAGTGAGGAAGTGATTCTAACAGTTTATAATAGAAAATATGTGATTTCTTTTATTTTCAACCTAACTCAACCAGGATGTCAAAGTAATAATTTATGTGTGCAAAAGACAACATACACTGTAAATGACAAAATTAGTGCTAAGAAGCATCATTCAAGAGGAATGCAAATTCCCTCCATTTCCATGACCATTCCCTACAGGGACGGGTGTGTGGGTAGGTGTGTGTATGTGTGTGTGTCTCTAAAGTTGGTAAATGCCCCCCTGACCTAATAGTATTAAAAGGATAAAGTTTCATTAAAGTTTGCTTGGCTTTATATTTATTTAGAAAATGTCATTAAATACCTATTTGTTGCTATAATTTTGGCTAAAGTAAATGATATTTAATATTGTTAATAAACTGCAAAAACACCAAGCAAACAAAAATGTTAAGACAGTCAAAACGAGAAAGAAAAATGAAAAATACGTGTCCTAAAAATGATCTAAGCCTTATTAATTCTTAGTTGTGTTATATACGATAGTGAAAATATTCCATTTAAATGTTCTTTTTCCTTTAGAACCAACAATATGATAACAAAAACTTTCTGCTAGGAGAAATAAATAGCTAAGTTTTAATAAACATCCATGCACTGTATTCTTTGATGCATGTAACACTGAAGATTCCAGAGGTGATTCAAGGATTAATACTGTCATTTGGTGTATTTTTCTCAAAGAATTCCTCAAGTTTTTGGTGAGGGCTGAATTTAGCTACCATGTCCTTAGCATATGTTCTTTTGAAGAGCAGCTGTTCTACAGCTTTGTGAAGCAAAAAGCATAAGACTAATATGGGATCTAAAGCAAGCACAGGGGTGGTCAAATGGTCGGTTATATGTCAATTACAGCAGGTTGGGCAATCTTCCAGTCCATCAGCTCTACAGTGCCCATTAAAGCAAGCATCAATGAGAAACATGCCTCACTTGACAGCTATAGGCTTTAGCTTAAGTTGTGTAAATACCAAGGAGGATTCATAGAGTCAAAGTTTGATTTAAGAAAAAATGTATTTGAGAAAACAAAGTTTAATTATTTCATATAATGTGATGTACATTAAGTGAGTCAAGAACTGGGTTCACCAATCACAAGCATCTGAAATTCTGTTAAAACTTTTGGTAGTTTATTTGGCTTAAAAATAATTTCCTCTTTCTGTAAATGCCATGGCTACCTCTGCTCGTCGGGTAATATAACATTTAGGCAAAAGCATTAAGTTTGTCAATCTAAGATTGAAATTGAAAAGGTATAATAGCTGTTCTCTTTTCTACCTTGGAAAGTTATGAAAACCTAGTATTATGAGTATATCAAACTATAGTACCACTTTTAAAATATACATAGATGTATAGATATGTTTATATACACATGTAAATCTACATAGATACATATGTAGATATACAAACATATAAGCACACACATACATCTTCTGAAAGTTAATAGAAAAATTTATTTCATTTTAAGAATTTAAAGAACTGTAGAAGGTAGCTTTTAAATTATATAATTGAAGTTCTTATTTTAATATTCTTAAGTGTAACACTGTTTACTAACTTTGTAGGCTGGTACTCTACTGAGATAGATAATAAATTGCCACATGGCGGCAACCAACTAGAACATTCTCCATTATAGGGATAAGGGATTTGCAGATGAGACAGTTTCACAACATTTTTTATCTAATCGAAAATTGACTCCAATTAATATTTCCTCTAAGGCAAGAGAGATATTCCACTGAGACATGTACCTTCTTTCACTCAAAGGTAATTATCAAGCTCCAGGAATGATTGGTTTAATAAAATTTCTAGTAATTATATGCAAAGTATGTATAATATAGATCAGAAGACTGCATCCTTATGAATAATACCAATACTTAAATACATCCTTTTTTGTGAAATACATCCATACTGCCTTCGGATTTATCCACAGTGTATTTCTCAGTTAAGCATTTTACAAATACATCTATCCAGTATGTTTTTTCTTTTTAAAAATCTCTTTGGAAAATGTGTGGAAGCATAAGTATAGATTCATAATGTATATTATGAATTTTGATATATATATCACAACTGTTGATATGTATAATTATAGATATTTATATATAAATGTTTATATGCAAATATAGTACGCATTTCTTGTAAGTTTCTGTGTTAAGTTCTTCATTGCTATAATTTGATTTCTGAAATTCTTTTATATTTAGAATCACTGGAAAGAGCCTTTGACCTACTGAGAGAGATACTAAAATAGATTCCTATATGGAGAGAAAATAGAAGGGAATACTTTCTATTCATACTAATCCTGAAAATGTTCCAGGTCACTGACCCACACTGATAGGGTGTGCGTTAAACTCCACCTATAGCTTCATAACACATTTAATTTCTGGATACTGACTCTTAAAATGTTCCCATTGTAACCTAATACATTGTTTTTTCATCTTTAAAGGGGAAAGAAGCAACTGTGCAATTCAAGCTCTGCACGCAAAAAAAGGAAATAATGAACAATATATTGCTTAATATTTTTGTCAAATTTTAAATGACTTTGTGGAATTAATGTTAAATCTCTTTTCCCTTTCCTTAAGAGCAAGGAAAAATAATGCATTTTATATTTATTGACTTAGTAAATATCCAGAAGAAAAGTTTAGATTAGAGGCAACACAAAGATTTAAAACTAAGTTCTTTTTTTATTCACTCTGCCCATTAATCACATACACATGTACTCTCAAGGTATTATGTAGAGGCATTTCAGTCAAAAAGGTCTGTAACGAATATATAATTGAAAAGAATTGTGTATTTTCACTTATTAACTTAGGTATTGTGATAGAGGAAAATGAGTATTCCAAATCTTTTTAGGACTTTAATGAGTATATTTTAAGAGATTAGTAATGCCTCTTCAACTCACCCAACTTCTCAACCCTGCTCTAAGTGAATCACATGAGCACTTGACCTCAGTAAGAATTTAAGAAGAAAAACAAACTTTATAAAATTTAATCACATTATTTGAAAGCTGGAAGAATGTTTTAATGCTTCTCCTAAGCCACAAAGTCCCATTACCTGAATCCTATCAACATAATCCTTTCTAAGAAAGAATGAATGAATGAAATGGAAAAGATTTGTAATTGAATTATCTTCAGTCTCAGAGCCAATTAGAAACATTTTTTTATCAGCACACCTAGATGTAACCTTGACTATTTCTAATTAGTTCATCAACTCAGATAATAAGAAATGCAGGAACATTTTTACAGGGTTGTAAATTGAGAAGAGTTCATATTGTTGATAACATGTGTACTATCCATGTACGAATAGATAAGGAGAGAAGAAAGAGGTACATTTATAATAGGGTAAAGTGTTATGACATTAAGTATTTCCATTAAGAGTAAAGAAGGTCATTCCTTTGCACAGAAAGAATTATAATACTATTGCTGTCTATGCCATATGCTTTTCAGATATTACCAGGTTTTAGCCAGTTGTGTTTGACAAAAAATGAACAGAGTATGCAGTTTGCATTAAAGTAGAGCTATCAGCACAACATAGATTTTCGGCATGATTTTTCATAAAATAGATGATAGTAAAACAATATTGGAGTGATGGCATATGTGCATTTCTAACTGGATTTCTGGGTAGTTAGAACATTTTTAAATGTCAAAGTCCATTTCAGATGTGGAATTGAATATAAAACGAAGCATGCTCAATTATTCTGATATTCTGTGTTAAGGAATATATCATTCCTATTATTTCATTTATTAGAAAAGCTGATAAATGAACACTGAGTTCTGCTGAAAATTACTGTTATATTATGAGAAAGTCATCATTGCTACATAGATTATTGTTTGAGTGCGAATTAAGATTTTTATTTGATATTTTTCACGAATGATATGTATTTCATAGCTCTGGGTTTTAAGAGTTAATGAGTTGCTTCTTAAAGAGCAAAATTCTTTGAACAGAAGTTCATATGTAAATAAGAAATACATTGCTTTGGTAATATACATTTAACAAATTTTTACAATTATTAGTGAAAGTTTTTCTAAAAATTTAAAGTTATCATAAAAATTTTAATTCAATTAGTTTTCTACTCAAGTATTTTTGTACATTTTCTTCCAAATGAGTAACTATGAATAGGTTTAAAGCAGACTATGTACCCAATGAGGGAATTTTTAATCATCCAATGAACAAATATTTATTGAATATCTACTAGAGACTAGACACAATAGATGAAGCTTAGATTAAAAATAAATAAGTAAATGAATAAGACCTGTTCACTGTGATCAAGCAGCTTTTGCTCTAGACATATTTACCTAAATACCTTAATGTGAGAAAGCCTATGGGGACTGTATCTAGTTCATAATAGGTGTTTAACAAATGTCTATAAAATGAAAGACTAAAATTTCAAACAATATATAATTTTTTCCAATCTTTACAAATACATTTTAATCTCCTTTTTTAAAAATGCCACAACTATATTTTGCATCTTGTTTTTCCTTCCTAGACTCTATAAATTTACTATTCATATATTTCAAATAAGAGTAAATGTTGACAATAAAAATAAAACATTTTCTTATACCAAAATGCCTATTTGGCAATTTTGAGATATACTAAGGGACTTGAGGCTGGAAAAAGAATTTTATATTTATCAAATATAAAATATACTTCATTCCCAATTTAATGGTGAATATTAAGTAATTTGGAAAAACATTTTAACTTTCATAGTTATAAAACTGAAAAGAAAGTAGCTTTTGTGTAAACATTCTGCCTTCAATATCCAGTTGTAATTTAGAAGAGTTATTTCAGGCATAAGAATTTAACCAGTTATTACTTTTTATTTTATGTAAATTAAATAAATTATTATAGCTAGAATAAAGAATTATTAACCCTACAGTTCAGTACCTATTTTTAATATCTTTTGATATTATTAGTAACTATATTAATGGTAATGGGCACTATCATTTTTACTAATTATCTGCATAGGTTGTAGAGTATTGTCTTTAGCAATTTTCTATTATGTTTGCACATACTAACTGGTTAAGGGTGAAGATAGTAGTAGGAAATTACTAATTGCTCCTGTAAATTTGCAATTGAGAGATTGTAATTTTAGGTCCTGCTTCTTTTGCTACTAGTGAGTCACAATTTAAGGAAAACTGTACCCTTACTGGGCAATTCTCTTTCTAGGGAGTGATGTAGGTCACATACAGTCTCCTGATGTCATTCACGTGTGCACAATGCCATATATGTCAATTATGAAACATGACTTCATACTTTGCCCCTAGGGAGAAAAAAAGTTATGCAGACATATAAAATTGAAATACTTCTTTCCAATATATAGCCAAGAGAGTAATTATTTAGGGATAGAAAAAGAAAAATATTTAGGTTAAATATTGCACTAAATTTATAAATTAAAAAGGAAAGGCAAGTTTGCAATTAGTTGCTTGCCTGAAATGGCAGGAAATGTTAATAAAATTGAAAAAATTGTTTTATTCTAATAATTTACTCTGATGATATATACTAACTTCTACTTGTATTATAATAATCATCTTAAAGAACTTAAGAAATTGAAAGAAAAATATTAAATATAGCTAAGAAAAGTAGTTCTGCTTGAATGCTAGGAATTAAATAGGTATTCTTTTGGCATATATTTGTTATGAGAAAAGAAGAGCTAAAATACTAGTTGTCAGTTCTATCCAAAATGTAATATTTGCTGGCTTTTACTTTAATCTTTTCATTCACAAAGCTCTCTCTCAAACATTCCATTCTTAGTATAGAAGAGTAAAATGTCATCTAACTTTTGAACATCTGAACATTAACAGAAGATACATCTTTTTATACATTTTTTTTAAATACCCAAAAAGGGCAGTTGTGGCAGATATTTTAAAACTATTAATCATACATTTACATTTGTTACTGATGCCTTAATGTCCCAAAGTTTCTGTAAGTAGTTAAAAGAAAACAAAGAAAATCATGAGCTTAGAGATATATATTTTCTAACAGGTGCAATATCTATATGCCACTTTTATTTCCTCTACTAACAAAAATGCCTTTACTGCAGTCAAATCTTACCTTGAGGTTAGATGCCATCTATCTGTAGCTAAGGTATTAAAAAACGATATAATTCTTACCAACACAAAAACCAAAACCCAGGTTAAGGATTTTCATTTTTTATAATTATTTTAAGTTTAATCAGTCAAAATTTATAACCCTCTTGGTTTTCCTGCTTGTTCCACTAAAGATGAGTTTAACATTACTGGAGTCTAAAACAAGCAAAAGAAAGAACATCATGTAGTGGAGGAGATGCAAGTACAGCAATGGCTTCATATTTTGTAGTTTTCTAGAACTGACAAAGTGCTAAGTAACAACCAATTGAAAAATAAAAGTACTGATTAGAATACTAAATTGATTTTTTATTATTACTAATATTGCTTTTACAAATAGAAGATATGTAATAGATTTGGTATTTATTTTGAGGGGTGAATTATAATAATTAAACAGTATAAATCATATAACCTATTTCACATCTCCTAGAAAAGCTTGTTGTTTTGGGTTAAAAAATCTTTTTTACTCAAACAACTGTTGCAGATATGTAAATTTTTGATAATAAAACAGTTTTCCTTGAAAGCAATAGTCTATTTGCAGTAACCCCCCAAATCACACTGGAGATAGTTACTCTCATAGTACATCATTTCACATATTTAAAGTTTTATTTTGTAAAGAAGGCAAATCGAATGCCTGTTTTGGAGGGTATTATGATCATTTTTGTCGGACTTTCAGATGCCAGTGAATTGTACTTGGATTTTACATGGATATATTTTATTTCTTCAGAATGCAAGCTCTGATTTCAGATTTATTCAGAAAAGAGATACACATAAATCTATATGACCAGAAGAGATAAGTAGATCATAAAAAGTCCACACACATCATAACCCTGCACATCTAACATAGAGATAAGGACAGTTACAGATTATTATGGCATAGGTAGCTTGATAATCTCTAGTGAATCTATGATAAATTTCAAACTATAACAAATACAATGACTCATTTTTTTTAAAGAAACAAACTACAAAGGCATAAATTTACCCTGAGATTTGTATCACTAAGAAACTGAATAGTTCAAAGTCAAACATTATGTGACATGCTTTAGATTGCTCTTATGAAAGGCACTATAGAAATGTCACCCTATTACAATCTACTGTATTTAAGAATTAACTACAGCAGAACAGCCAGGGGAGATGAACATATCCTGATGTGCTCATCCCCATCTATTACTTACCACCGGCAGTTAATACAAAGTCTGCTGCAGAAGAGAGTCTATAAGACAAAGAAATAAACACATTGTTAAAAGGGGTGTATTTAATATCAAGATTTCTTTTTATTAATTCTAACAGACCCTTATACTATAGTATTTTCACTTTAATAATAGGAGCCTTTCATTTAAATGATGCAATCAGTATGCCACAAGCGGGTTCGTTCTTTAGTGGGAGGAGTTAGCAGCTCCAACAATCAATTGACCTGTTTCCAAATAATCTACAGGAAAAAAATGAAGATTAAGTCCTCTAACAAGAGCAGTTTTCACAGCCTTGCGTACAAAGAGAAGGATTCGGTAAAAAGATGAGAGGGCAAGCCGCATTGTGCTGGCCCACTTAAATCTTATTTCCAATTCACTAAATGTGTTATTTGACTTGGCAAGTGAGCTAGTATGTGTATTAGATCAGCGGGGAGCCTAATCAAGGAGATGCCAAGTTTACTGCAGCCCCTCTGAGCTGCATTAGCCTCAACTAGTGACCTTAAGCAAAGTGGGTGGTTGAACCCAAAAGAGAATAGCATTAACTTTTGCTTGAAGTTCAGCCTGATTTGAAGTCTCCTTTTGTGCCTTATTCCAAAAAAGAGGGAGAGAGAGAAAAAAAGCAAAAAGCATTTAACAGAATTGAATCTAGTCTGCTCAGCACCATCTTCACACGCAAGGCTTCATAGAAGCTTGCCTCCATTAATGCTGACGCATGCAAAAGAAATGAAAAGCATTAACTCAGCTGAGGCACTTGATTCTGCAGCTGCAGAACAATTCATTTTGTAAATCAGTAACTCAGATGGGGCTTTTCCACCCAGATAAACTGCTAATTTGCTAATTGATACAAAAAGTATTTTCAAATATTAAATAAACTGCAAATAAGGCAAAAAAAAAAAAACACATACATTACAAGGACATATAAAGGATAGTTTAATTTGAACATGTCTTAGTAGTAAAGTATGAATAGTTATTTCCAAAGTACCTTTAACCAAGTGTCCAGCTTTAAGATCTGTTCCTAGTTTCATATTGCAATATATATATATGAGTGAACTCTTCAGTTATAGTTTATACCAAGTAAATGACAAACCTTTGTAGTTAAAAAAAAAATTGTTTTAGAATTATTCTAACAATAGATTTATCTTTAGAAACAATTTTTCTCAATTTAATTTCCCTATTTTGAACTTGCTGTCTTGTTTAAATCAAAAGATTTCTAATAATGCCAGTTTTCTAATAATGCCAGTTTTTACACAATGGTTAGAAATGCTTTGATTCTATTTTTAATTCGAGGATGTTGAACTTGGAAATACTCAGACTGTAAAAATATGTTGGATATGTACAGTGTAAAGTTATCAAAGCTCAAAACATGAAAGTTTTATAGGATCTTCTGTATGGCCTTTGGCTGTAAAACTTTTCTTTTTCCTACATAAAATGTAAAACAAGCTTCTTTTATTCCATTCTTTATTTTCCTGTGTGTTTGTTTGTTTGTTTGTTTGTTTTGGCTTCCCTCCTCAGAGCTATCTGAAACCCTAAGCCAAGCAAAACCATCACCTTCTGAAAACTGTAGAAACTACAATCAGAATCAACAAAGCAAAGCACTCTTACCATAGACAGATTCATCTCCTTGGAGTTTAAGTGATGGGATAACTTTTCAAAAATCAGATTTGAAGCATTTAGGCAAATGCTCCAGGTCAGAGAGATAGTCTGTTGAGGAAATTTTTAAAAGACCATAAAACTACCATGTCAATTTATGCTTCCAGGTAGTATAATTGTTTTTTTACCACATGTTTTTAGGGGAGAAAATGGCTTAAAATAATCTGAATAGCGTTTTAGAAATAAGCTGCTTAAATAATTGGCATCGACGTTGCCTTCTATAACTATGAGATTTCAAAACATTTTCCGAACATTAATTGTGATGGGACCCCTGCGAGGCTGACATTATCATACCTATTTTCCAGGATGATAAGCAGAGAGCACAGGGCCCATTTCTTACCTTGCCCCATGCCCTTCAGAGCTTGTCCAAGCTCAGAGCTCCCTTAAAAACTATTGGATCAGCTCCATGGGAGCGCAGAGAAAATGAGAATGGGCTCTGAGAGATTTAAGGGATTTTGTAAGGTCGTGTACAAGTGAGCTATAGTTAAAAGTCAAAGCTGAAAATGTAAGATACCTTATTCAGTGGTTAGATATATTTCCTCATTAAGATAAAACATATTAAATATCAGGCTTACAGGAAAATGCTGGTAAGAAATAGAATCTGTTGCTGCACATCTTTGAGTAACTTATTTAATAACAAAAATGTCTCCCTTTGATTTGAATAAAAATGACTAAATTTTCACAGGCAGCATGTGCAGGAGACAAGCAAGGACCAACAGTGAGTTTCGACATTGACTTTTAAAAATTGTGAAAGAGTTGCTAACGGCCTCATTTGCGGTAGAGACTAGATTTTGCCCCCATATCAGGTGGTATTATAAAGAAGAGGCATATACAGAAGGTGGAATAAGGGATTAAAAGTCACACCAAACATGCTGCAAAGGCCTGTGGGCATCTCAACCTTTTTTCTTTAATTGGGAGGAGAAGAGCTTTTGACTAAAGAGTAAGTTCCACAATGTAGGCTGGTAGCCCAACTGGGAAATACTCTTTATTTGAACAGTTTGCAGCACAGTTCTATTCTGAACTCTTTATATAGATCCCCTTTCAATACTGGGACACATATTTTAAGGTAAAAAAAGTATTTTACTAATTTTTTTTTAATGAAGCTTTGACTGCGAGCAATACTTGAAGTTGGTAATCATGGCCTGGCTCCTTCCCCCTTCTGCACTGCAGGAATGAGGGCAGTTTCACAGCTGGTTGTCAGCACAGCTCTTATTACTAACACCAATTATTGATTTTTAAAAGGCCTACACTATTAGTACCCTGCTACATCTCTTCACACACAATATGTTTAAAAATTCTTTTTAAAAAGTATGAAATCTGAGTCTAACCTTTCTATCATCAGTGTGCTTGTTCTTTACATTTTTATCTTAAATCTTCACAGGAAAGCAAACCAGGAATCTTTATTTTTTTTTTTTCCCTTTAACTTCTGGGCTAATTTAGAAGCAGAAGGTGCTTTGCTCATGCTAGCTCAGTCTGTCAGGTATCACATTAGGAAAAAGCAAATGATGGGCAGTGAGGAAAGAATAAAAGAACACAGAAAGTTTAGGATCTTCTTTCCCTTTTCCTCTGCCTCTATTTCATGCTATGTCACTCTATGCTAAAGTCAATCATAAAAACCCACCTGGCCTCTTCCTCCCTAGGATGCTGTTTTGCCATAGGCTTTTGTCCCAAATTGGACTTTTCTCTTCTCTTTACAAGTTCCCAATGGTTAATTCGAGAATTTTTTTCAAAATAAGTACTTCATACTTTAATCACTCTAATCATAACTAGTTTCTCCGAATAATTAGCATTTTTTGAGACTATTCCACTTCAAAATTAGTTTATAGGTGTATTAGTGTCCTAGGGCTGCTGTAACAAAGTACCACAAACTAGGTGGCTCAAACAACAGAAATTTATTGTCTCAGTTCTGGAGGGAAGAATCTGTGCCATGTCTGTTTCCTAGCTTCTGGTAGGTTTCTGTAATCTTTGGCATTCCTTAGCTTGTAGATGCATCTCCCAGATGTCTGCCTTCATATTCATATAATGTCCTCCCTCTGTATGTGTCTGTGTCCAAATTTCCCCATTTTATAATGACACAGTCATACTGGATTAAGACCCACCCCAATGACCTTATCTTAATTTGATCGTCTGCCCCAACCTTATTTCCAAGTAAGGTCACATTCACAGCTGTCAGGGTTAGGACTTCAGCATGTTTGTGGGGTGGAGGGCATACTCTAAACCAAAACAGCAGGTTGTTAAATGTCTTTATATAATACATTTCACTATTAAAAGTTAATACCAGTGCCTCAGCAGGGAAGAAAATTAATGCATTAGTTAATTACTCTCTACATGGATAATTTACAACTATTGGTAAATGAAAATATTTGAATTTCATGAGGATGCTAGAAGTTTGCAAGTTAGAAAACCAAGTTTAGTTCATCCTTAGAATGTAATAAATGAATACCTAAAGTATGACTCACCCTATGTTTTTCAGTGACAAATTCATATGAAATCTACACATACATTTTTCTTGAGAAACTACTAAGTGCACTACTGCTACCAGGCACTAGAATTTTAAAAATAGAAATGCTTTTTTTGTACTTCAAACAGTGTAGTCAGGAGTAGTAAGGTATAAATAAATCATTGAAATTTAGAGGGCACCATAAAGAAGGCCATATAAATGGTGGGGGAGGGGTCAGAAAAGGCAGATATCGACTCACTCTAAGGAGCCTCATAGTTGTGGGAAAGGATCTTGAAGGAACAGTGGGTAAGTCTTAATTAAAGAGCAAATCTATGTAGTCTCTTAACAATAGGGCAGCTTGGGGCTAGAGTACAAATGGAGGCCCACACATCCTATGTCTAAACATTTAAAATGATAAGCTTACTGCTGATTAAAACATGTTCTAATGTCCTATCTTGGCATACATAAATTTCGAGCAACAAAATATAAAAGTAAATGCATGATTGTGGGTTTCCTATATGACTGGAGTGGCAAGAATATGAAACATGATAAAATTTAATTATTGCCCATGTTAGATCTTCTGTTGATGGTCCAATGATGTTTAAATGGGTATTAAAAGAGATGTAGAGGAGGAAGAAATTTTCCTCTATCCTTCTATGCTTTTCTGGCTGGTCTAAGAATTAAATTGACATGAGATAGATTAATAAGAGGAAATAATCAAATTTAATTTCCTACATACATATTGGGGTTCCATATGTATATGGGACCCAAGGACAAATTAAACAATTGAGGCTTGTATGCCATCTTAAGCTAAGGAGAAGAGGGTACTATCTAAATTCTTTTAGGTCTACTATCTAAATTCTTTTAGGCATTAAGGTAGGCGGTCAAAGGTTTTTCCTAAGTCTTTTGTTTCTTAAAAATAACCAGTTTAAAATAATATTCCAAAGAGGCATATTTTTAGGTGGCAAAATCTCTCTTTAGTGACATTCATAATTCATAAATATATATGTATATCATACAATTTGTTTTTCTTACCTTCATTTCTTTAGAATTTATTTTTATTGTTTTCATGGAAATTTGCACGAAGATTATGAAAATAAATTCTTGAGAATTAAACGTTTTTAGTGCATCTCAGATCTTGGTTAAATAAAATCTAGTTACCATAATAGCACTTAGTCCACATTATCATTATGCGTGCCAGAATATAAGGTCAAATCTGATATATATATATTTTTAGAAATCTAAGTAATCATCTGGATAACTGATCAGTAGGACATTAAATATGCTTATTTAAAAAGAGGAAAAATATTGTAGTCCTCTATTTTTCTGTTTCTTACCTGCCTTCAAAATAAATAGTGATTTTAGCCATTTCTTTTTTGGGGGCGGGGAAGAGGTGGTGAATTCTAAAGGCAGTAGAAACAAGTAAAAACTAAAAAATAACATGAGCATTCTATGACTTCTGAAAATATCAGCAATCTCAATAACTATAAACCTCACAACACCAGACTTCTAAAACATCTGGATATTGGGTATTGAATAACATTTGGATATTGGATTTTTTTTTTTTTTTTGACATTTTCTCCTGCAGTTTGGCATAGTGCAGACACAAGTTACAAATAATAAAGTTTCCTTGATTTACAGTGTTTTAAATTTTTTCTTAGTAGTTTTCCAGGAAAAAACACCCAGGCTTGGTGGTCTGATCCTTTGAAATCTCTAAAGGAGCTTAAATATAGATAAACATCGAAGCGAAATTATAAAAACAAAACTGATTGTTATTTCCAACTGCAGTGACTCAGTGCTAATGCCCACCCATGAAGGCAATTCTTTAGTTCATTCCTTTGACATCGTAATAAAATATCAGCCTTTGGGTTTATTACAGATACAACAATCACTTCAGTGTTAAGCGGAAATAGTCTACAATATTGAGTCGTCATCCTATCTTCATTTTGCTGGTAAAAATGTAACGAAATACAAAGCACCTGGAAATATTATAGGTACATAGCTTACTTGGCCATATTTAATGAAATAATGTAAATCATAATTTTATCATTTAATCAAGTAGATTGAGTGACTCTGAAATTCCTGAAGTTTGCCTGTTGTTTAATATCAGGCCACCGGAACCCTAATGTTACCCACACTGTTCACTCCAGGAACTAGCCACATAACGTTAATGGCTCTGAGGACCTGAATAGAACTTATTAGACTATAATTTCCACAAAAAGGTTTTGTGTTAAATACATCCAAGATTGTTACTATGAAAATAGTGTTGTTTAAGTAATGGATATGTTGACCATTTAAGTTCACAATCTCTGTCACAATTTATCACAGCAAGGTAACGTAGTTAAAGTCAACAAAAGGAAACTATTAAAACATAAATGTTTTCATTTCTTCTCATCTAGTACTTTTCCTACAGCACTATTTATCACTTCAGTGCTGCTTAATTAAGAATGATGCCTACCTTCAACTCTAGATCTATAGTGCAAGCATCTTCTTGTCCCATGTTTTTTTTTTAATTTACAAAATAGTATATAAAGCTGGATTGCATTATCTTAAAATCAAATCAACACTAATGTGTAGATTTTGTGATTTATAATGATTTCACAATATTAAAATGTACATGAGAATGAGAATTTTTCTCTTCAAATATTGAACCCTTTTCTCCTAAGTTAATATAAAATGTATTATCTTAGAAAGTTTCATAAAGTTTGCCTTCTAGTATACTAAATTTAGGATATAGTCTGTAATTATTTCTATTAAAATATCTACAGCATTTATTATTTTAAAAAGCCTATTATGTAAAAGTAGAGGCTGTAGATAGATAAAATAATGTGTAAAATTTAATTTTTTAGTTACGACTATAGATTCTCGAGCAGTTGAAAGAAATAATTCAGAGGTTTTGTGTATAATTTACCTATTTCCTGCTAATTGTAAATTATAGTATGACATCAAACCAGGATTTTAATAGATTGATATCACCCACCAGTCTTTCCAGATTTCTCCTTTTACTTGTACCCATTTGTGTATAGTATATTCAACTTTATGTTTTTATTATATTAAGTTTTAATTTGAATATGTAAATATTTTCTTAAATTTTAAGCACTTATGCTTAATAGGTGCTTATTGGGTTAGATTACATATGATTAATCCTAAAAATATTAAATTACTTACTAAAAATAGATGTTCCTTTAGAATTCAAACCAATAAATATATTCTATTTTTAGACCTTATTAACTATTACAAGGACATAGTTTAAAAAGATTAACTATTGTTTTCCAAAATAAAAAAGACAGTTTAAACATCAGTATTGATAATTTTCCTTATGAAAGCTCATCACAGTTTTATATCAGAGGTTCAGAAGAGGTTAAAAAATAGGACTACATTTTCAGTGTTTGGGACACCAGCTCATTAAGAGTAATAGAGCAGGCTTCCAGTTTAAAAAAGACACTGACTCAAATTTGTAATGATTTCACTTTCAAATTTCTTTTATCTCAGCTGCTTCTACTTTAACAAATACAAGTGCTTCAGATATAATAAGACTAATGAGCATTGCAGATGATTATGAAAATATAATACTTCCCAAGGCATAATGATATATTTTTCCCCAAATTAAGAAAGAAAAAGTTTCCCTTGTTAGAGTCTTCATTGCCTGAATACAACCTCAGTTAAAACCAAAAACTCAACTTTTGAACACATCTATGAAGAAAAGTATTTTCTGAGCAGGACTCCTTAGCTTGGAAGGGAAGTTTTATTAACTTTAGTAAAGACTATGTGCTATAGGATCACATCCTTAAAATAAAATGTGCCAAATGGGTCATTTGAAATCACTGCCTCATTGCAGCTTGGAGTTGGCATTTTGCTGATCAGCTCACCGTGTACTCTTGGGTACTTTCTGTATAAAGTGGTTACAAGTCCAGCCTGCCGATGTTATAGTTGGATGCACTATATAAAAAGGCCATTTTCTAATAAGTACCTTACTTGCCTCAGAGCCACAGTGCAGAAGTTCTCTCATCAGTCAGTTTTGAAACAGCAAGGAGTGCAATGTACCCGTTTGTTCAAAATAGATATTGTACTGTTTACATAGAAATGGTGACAGAAATCAGGAAAGATCTATAAGTAGTGCTATGCAACATAATTTAAAAAACAAAAAAATAAAGTGCCTAATCTGACCCACAAAATGAGACATCTGCAAACCGCTACAGCAAATTATGTAATGAACAACATCTCCAGGGGCTCGTCATGTAATTTAGAGCTGTTTTTGGCTCTCTTTCATTCTGATTTGAAGACAGATTGTTTTACAAGGTACATCAACCTTCAGGGAATAGCAATTTCCTACCCCGCCTCCCAACCCCCCAACAAGGGCATAAATGTAACTTTTTAAACTGCTTATCTTTGATCAAAAATGTATTACTTAGCACACTAAGTAAAAAGCCCAACAATTTGTCATAGGAATTATTGCTTCCTGTGACTATTTTAGTGTTTTTTTTTCTTTAAACATTTACTGGGCAATTGGTAATGAGAACTGATAACCCTGCCATTTGTTTTTTATTTTTTGTAATGATCTCAGAAAAACGTTTTGAAATATGAACTGCTCTTTAATGTAATGGATAAACTACTATGCTGCCAGGAATTAGACCCAACTTCCTCACTCAATAGCCATGGGAACTCAAGCAATGGCCACAACCCACACACATAATACAGGAAATGATATGGAACACATATATTACATTTCTGTGGTGCTGTGTTTACGAAGAAAAGACACTTTAGCATTACTGAGCACCAAATATATTAAATCAAAAAGATTCAAAATATAGAAATGATGACATAATACTATGTCAATATATTTTGCTTTTTGAAACAGGTTGATAGCCACCTATTATGATTTTATTTAAAATAAGACATTTAAATATGAAAGGGAAAGCAGCTTAAATACTATTTCATTTTGCTCTTTGCTGCTTTGCAAAACCCTTTTTAGTCCTACATTTTTTCTCAATGCTTTTATCATTCTTAAATACAGCTTTACTTTTATTTTCATTTTAGTTTTGTATGTTAAGTAAGTAGTAAAATGATCAACATACTTCTATTATGTACAAGTTCTACTTTTTAATATCAACATTAGAGAAATTATATTTTTGTACATATTGCCTGTTTTTTCTTTTCCCCAATTTTCTATGCAGAATTTAATTATTTTCCATATTTCCCATTATTTTGGAAGTACATTGCATATCATGTATGGAATAGCCCTTAATTAGGTTTATTTAATTATTTTTAATTATTTTCCATATTTCCCATTATTTTGGAAGTACATTGCATATCTTGTATGGAATAGCCCTTAATTAGGAATAGCCCTTAATTATAAGTTCCAGTTTTTCTCCTATATTTCACATGCATCTAGAACATACAGAACAAATTCTTATTTCCATAATATGTTTGGACTACACGATAGATAATTTGAATTTAGAGACATTTACTTCATCAATAGTAATTATATTTATTTTACTGTTATATGCTATGTTTAATGCTCACTCTTATTTCCTATATAGGAATAAGAATAACCCTATGAAATTGATGAATTTATACATATGAATCTTATCGTACCAGTCTTAATCACTAGTCTGGTAGTTTTAAAAAGAACAACCTATGAGTATAAAATTTCATGCACCATGTCGTGCTTCCCAAATACTACAACCCATTAAAAACTGGAATCTAAAGGGAAAAAAATAGAAACTAAACAATGTATCCGGAAAATCAGTAATTATATATTCCTGATAGTCTTGCCTCGTAACGATAAATGAAATTATCTGCACTATTTCTCAATCTGTTTTCTAGTTTGTGTGTGTGTGTGTGTGTGTAAAGAGGGTGCAAATGTAAAATCATACTTTTTTTCTTCCACTGTCATAAAAACACATTAAGTCCTTTCTGTTATGGTTCCTCCTTGAGCCCAGCACACATGGGTAGATAATAAAACAATATCAAAGATTTGTTGATGTGTGTCATTAAGATATGAAATGTGATTTTTTAAGTCCAAAAGAGATGTAAATTTGGAATAATATGAAAGCTGATATTATTTTTTTCAATTAATAGTTTTATTTGACCTGTGTATATACTTCATTTAGGGAAACATTACATTAATTACAGAATTTTAATATTGTAAAGAATTATATAACACATAATATATGACAAAAGAAAATAAAAATATATCCATAAGCCTCTATTAGATTTAAATTGGTACAAAGAAAAATATACATCCAAAGGTATAGTTTTATCATCATTTCCATATGTCAAGCAAGTGTAAGGAAATTAAAGATATATAAGATATATTCTGTATAAACAAAATTTGATAATGCTTTGCCAATTTTCCTAATGCTTAGGAAGTAGGCAGAACATATTGATGAAAAATAATTACTAACTCAAAATTTTAATATGTTACAAGGAAATAATTCTACATAATAAAAGTGGAATTTTATTGTTTCCTTATTTTTTCACATTTGTCATAATTTCAAAATTAAAATAGAATGCTTGAAACCAGAAAACTGACTTTAAAATTATAAATGATAAATAGTAATTTCAAAAGGAAATGCTGTAAATTAATATAAATAATATTCGAGTTGCAGTGTTCTGAAGGATGGCTTTTTATATAGATCTATTAAACATTTCTTGATTCTTCAAGAAAAATATTGATTTTACCCCATTTTTCATGCACCGGCTTTGTTGTGAAACAAGTATATATAGGGAAGTGTGCTGCTAAGAAATTCTATTCTGTAAATACTCTCTTGACATAGCTGCATATCAAGGTTCATGAGAAGGCAAATAGGTTTTTTACATGCTTTATCTTGTTCTTTTTACTCACTAGCTGTGACTCAATTTTATTTTGAGGAATACCTGAAAGAACATATGTAAAAGTTCCTAACAGTACTTGACCCAAAGTTGGTTTTCAAAAGATTGCTATTATGATTCACTTCTTGACATGTAGTCAGAGATCTTGCCATGTTTTGAATCAGTCTGTTATCTCCATTTACTCCTCTCAAATTCCTTAACCATATAAAACATCAGTTCTTGGAATGAGCATTTTCGTGTCTTTCTCTGTAGGATTTTTTATCTTTCTTAAACCTAGCACTCTCATGATTAATAACTATGTCTACTATAATTATTTCTATATCGAGTGCTTTATATATAAAGTTACAGCATCATTATCCCTCTTCTATATAATGAAACTAAGGTACAAATCGTTCCTTCAAAAGCCCCAGACCACCCTCTTGGTAAGTTGCAGTCAAAATTCAAACCTAGTTTGTCAAATTTCAAAGCCATTACTCCTCTGCATATGACACACTGACTCCTTGGCATCTTTGACTCTCTATCTCAAATTGTAAGTCATGTAAAAATTTTAAGTATTCTAAATAAGACTTAAAATGTCTTAATATCGACTTCCATTCCTTTTTTTATATAGGAGATTGTTTAAAAGTTCTTTTGAAATTCAAATTTGTGAGTTGTGGTATTGTTTTGTTTTGTTTTTTTTGCTTCGATAATCTTCTATAAGAACTATTAAGGATTATATGAGTTATTCTAAACATAGTCATTTTCCCATATTTTAAAACCAAATAAAATGAACCACTTAACTTCTTTAAACATTAACTTTGCTCTATTTATAAATATTCTAACAGGCATTCTTTAAAGATGTTAAAATGTAAGTAAAGAAAATTTTTTTGCATTGTAATTTGAAAGCAATGGGATCTGTAAAATTTTAGTAGTAAAATGAATGTTAATTTTAGAACTTCTAGAAAGGCTAGCAATGAAAATAATATTGATAATGTTTAATCTGCTTTCTCAAGGATAGAGCTTCTTTCAGAAAAAGCTAAGCCAGCTGATCATGGCAAGAAGACTGGTTGTGATTGGACAGACAGCTGCTTAAATTTCCTCTTAGTCGGTGAAAAAGTGTAATGGTTAGCAGCTATTAAAAAAATTAGGAAGGAAAACATCACTAATAGATACTATGATGGTGATTAAAACAGGGATACAATCTCATTTGCCTCTATACTGAATGTCAAAACATTTGAGTGTGATGATTATACCTGTATATTGGTTATGTTTACTACAACAATTTTTAAAAAGTTGTTCAACACAGGGCAGATAAAGAAAACTGAAATTACCTGCTAAACTATAAGTTCCTCGATAACAAGGATCTTCGTCCATTTTGTTTACTAGTATGTCTAAAGTATCTGGTCTAATTCTAGATCACTGTAGGAACTTGATAAATATTTTATGCTTAGGTTAATTATTTTATAATATCCTAATCTTGTATTCTGTGCTCAATGAAGAAATTCAGGAGAAACCCAAGTGTTAGGTTGTGTTTTAATACATAGGTATTTTATAGCAAATTCTAATTTTAATTTGTATGGAATTTTAATATCACAGATAGTAAAGCAGTCCTGCCATGTGAGATCTCGTGCTGGTTTAGGATGAGAACCCTGAAATCAGATTGTCTACATTACAATTGTGGCATTGCAACTTATTAACTTTATGATCTTGGGAAAATGGCTTAATATATCTGTGAGTTGGTTTTCCTTCTTCACAGATAGGTGTTATTAATGGTATCTAACTCGAAGTTGTTTTGAGAACTTTGTATTTAAGAGAATTTTAGGTTTTAGAGTGTGTACTCTATTCAATACACAAAAGATATTTATTCATTGATTTATGTTTAGACAGTCTTATAGCATAACTTATAGAATTAAAGAATCTGAAGGATTTTTAAAAATTTGATTTTCTTAAAAACATTTTCAATATCTTAGTTATTGGCATTGAGATGCACATATTGGTCCCTCTTTCATAGTATAAACCTGGTAAAAGTACACATTAAATCATAATGAGCTTAAATGACTTACATGCATTTGACAGAATGGCTAGAAAGATAAGTAGAATTTGGAGAGAATAATTATAGTGAAAATTTATTGAGCACTTCCTATATCTCAGATATTGTGCTAAGTGTTCAAATGATATCATTTTGCTGAGGATACCAAGGTCACAAGAATGTTTCTGGGGAAGAAAAAATCCCAGAAAGTAGGGACTAAGTAAAAGTCAAAGACAGGCATTAAAGCGATCATACCATATGATATGATGAGCTGGTTTAAAGTGAACCTGAAATTTCAGTTCATTTAAGAACATTCTTCGGGCATTAACCTATGACAAGAACTGAGAATACGGGACACTGAGAGGGAACCTGTGCTAATCTAAGCCTTGGAAGGTAGTGGCATACCTTACTTTTAGTCTACAAAGCAACTTAAAAGCAAACAAACAAACAAAAAACTGCTGACGAGTTTGAAAATTCCTTGATCTCTCCCTTTCAATCTTTCTTTATCTCTCTCTCTCTTTAATGAGGGTTTAGCTGGAAATGATTCTATTACTAAAAACACTTAGAGCAAGAGTATAGTTCCTGACAACTTACATTTGATTTATTCAACAAATATCATAGACAGAGAAGCAGCTTCCTGGCTTCATTGTCTTGACACCATCTCCTCCTTTTGTTTCCAACAAGAATTATAATTTCTAATACTTTCAATAGTGTCTTGGGAAGCCGGACAAATATAGACAGAAGAATATCAAATGTAAATGTAGAGTGACAATCTCTGATGTGAAAGACTGTTTAGAAGGCACAATGTAAAATCTTAACCAGTGAGACCATTAGCCACATAATGAAATAATGAAATATTCAACCCTGTCAAATTGTTCATTGGTGTCTAAGAGGCTAAAGTTTCTTCAAATTCAGGGCAATCTTAGTAAATGTTTTCATTTCACATTAAAACTAAGGGCATGAAAAGTATTTTATTCTGTGTCAAATATATAAACAAAATAGTGGCAGTCATTTAATGGGTTACCTAGTGGTTAGAATTTGAATCTTTTAGTTGAGTTTCACCTTTTTAAATTGCAACTCAATAAGAACTGCTTCAGTAAATTGGGATGCTCCTGAACTAAGATTTAAGCCAGGATTATGACACATTTTAGGAGTTAATTAGCAAAATAAATCCAAATAGAACTAAATACCTAATAAAAAGAATAAAAATCTTTGTTAAATGTTTTCCTTGGTTTACATCACTGTACACCATTATGTTCTACTCTCAGGTGGGAATAATATAGTGCACGGGCCGAATCTAGCCTACCACCTGTGTTTGTACAGCCCGTGAGCTAAGAATCATTTTTATATTTTTTAAGTGGTTGAAAAAAAACAAGGATATTTTGTGAAATGTAAAAATTATATACAATTCAAATTTTAGTGTCTATAGTTACGGTTTTATTGGAACATAGATACTCATATTTGCTTATGTATCGTCTAGGGCTGCTTTCACACTCTAGTGGCAGAGTTGAGTAGCTGTGACAGAGACCGTATGGCCCACAAAGCCTGAAATATTTACTATCTTATTCACAGGAAACATTTGTTGACCCCTTTTCAAGCTCATGCACTGATCCTCCTTTGAAACAAAAATAATAGCGAAAATGAACACTTTCACAGTAGCCTGAATTCAGATGACTTAATCAAACTAACAACTATGTTTTGATTTGCTCTAGTGCTTCCATCTTAAGTAGAAGGTAATAGACATTTTCTAAATAGTTACAGAAACAGTAGAAAAGGTGCACGAAAAGTGAGAATGATTTTTTCAGCTCACAAGGGTAATATAGCCTTTTCCACCCAAAGAACTTAGATTTTTGTGCCCAACCCTGATCTAGAAATGCCATGATTCCAACAATGAAAGCATATTGTAGCAGTGGATGGAGTTGGCAAAAATCTGACTGTTTACCAGCTGTGTGAATTTGCTCCAATATTCCATTGGGTCCCTGGATCAGCAGATCTCTGATGATTAACTAAATATCTCCTCAGTATAGATCTGCTTTCAATCCTCTAAGCTACTTGACTTCATATAATTTATCAGGCCATTTTTTTTTCCTGTTTCTCTCAGAGCCAGGACTACCATCTCTTCTAAAGTATATATCAAACCATCACAGAAATGTAAAATATTTATTTTCATGCAAATGTGAGCATATATTTGGAAACTTCTCGTTCCAACCTATTGGGCCACGCTTTGAAAATAACTTTCTCAATATATCAAAGAATGTTTTCTTCATTTTTATGATATTGCTTTACTTATTATTGTAGTGATTATCATATATTATTACACTTTAAATATGTATTTATTACTTTACACACTTTGCTCATCATAGGTATTTAAAAAGATGACTCTACATATAAATAAAAGACATGTATTTCATTAATGACAATTCTACTCTGTTAAAAAAAGATGATAGTTTGAATCCTTACATTAAAAACCTTAAACCTTTTAATTTGCAGGAGATGCACTTATTTTTCTTTAAAACCAGTCCTTGGACAGAAGTTAATACCCTATATTTGTAATTTATGGAAGACTTTCACTAGTGCTATAAAATTATTGAATTGCTTCTTAATTGTGGTTTACAGGTTCACTAGGCTGTTGGTGAGTTGAAATGCCAAAGTAAATGAAAGTGCCATTAAAAAAAAAAAAATCATTGTATTTGGAAACAACACAGGCCCTTAAAATTCCTCTTATGTTACCAGCTTTTAAAAAAAATGAGGATAACAATTGGAGCCTAAAAAGGATGTTAGCTATCAAAGTAGTTAAATGTTTAACTCTAGCCAAATGCTTACATCATAGAAAAATGATTCCCAGGTCAACTGATCTCAAGCTGTTCAAACACCTACTAAAATAACTTTCCAGTATGCAAACAGGAAACTAATAAGAAAATTTAAGCAAGAAGTTTATATCATACATAGCGAACCTCATATGTATAAAACCCACAGAAGTTTGAGGCCTGCCAAATTCCAATCTCACATATACATTTAGATTGGATCTAATTTACAAACATAACACAAGTTTACCATACAGAGCAGCAAATTAAAATGAGAAAAACAAAAATTGTTTCTTTTTTTTTTTTCCACACAGACACAACATGACTCATTCTTACTATGTTATCATTAGGAATACTGAGCTTATAACCTTCTATGTTAGCTCAAGTGTGGTCAAAATTATGTTGTTTTTAATGTATATATGTTTTCTCATAAAGTAATATGATAAGTAGTTCCCTTTCTTTCCTAAGTAGCTCCTATACAATTTTGTTATAAAACAAAACCAAAACCAAAATAGATACTTCTTACACATTTGTTATCTTCATGATATCTTTGCTCAGTTGGCTCCCTCACCCTAAAATGGAACCTTGTGGCCAGTTGGTGATTATCTATTAATTATATACGTTAGCTTTGCACTGGGGCCCAGTTTTTCTATGTATACTACTAAGCATTTTCTACTTCATAGAGTGTCATTCTTCAATGCCTTTGATTCGCAGGTGTGTCTTTCCACTTCAAAGCCATTCTCTTCATGTATAAGGAGAAACAAATTCTGTTTATAATAATTTATCATTTTTTCAAGGTTACATAAGCTGTGATGTATATCAGAGCATAGAGAATTGTTCTTCCCTCAACTCATCCACATTTGTTTACTCTCACCAATGTCTCTTTATATGTGCCTGGTGTCTCAAAAAGCCTCTTATGAAAATAGTTCCTCCAACTTTGAAAGAACTAATAATTAGTCCTCCTCTTCCATTCTTGCATGCCTGTCTCCAATCTAGGAAATAAGAGAAGTTGATCTACACTCTTCTGTTACAGTAATTTTCTGAGGGAGAGATTGGAAACTTTTAATGCTTTAGAATAGCTTTATTGATTGTTTTTGTTTTCTCTTTATTTATATAAGACATACAGAACCAGACAAAGATAATTACAGGACAAATAATGCATTATCATTGTGAAAATAGAGTAAAACGAAATTGAAAGCACCAAATTTGTAATTTGTAGTAGAACATTGAATAACTCAAAATCAGTAACAATTCAAGCAGTAGCATCCTAAATTGAAATTGAATTAATGACCTAGACATAAAGACTGTGTAAGCCCTTAGACACCTAGTCCACTAAGCATATAGTATCAATTTGTGCGATCGTTAGGACAACAAACATTTAGATAAGGTAATAAATTTACCTCTTTGAATTGATACAATCAATTGATTGTATTGATTTCCCAGTACAGCCATACATTCGTTGAAGTTTAGTGTGTGTATATACATACACCTTTATATGCATGCATATATATATCGTTTATAAATTTTTATAAATTTGATAGATTTAAAAACTTTTAGGAAATAATATAAACTTATTTTTCATCATTATGTCTTCTTTGTTGTTGGGGAGCAAGAAATTTTTATCTACCCTTCCAGTTTTTTTTTTTTGGCTGGTCTAATAATTAAATCTACATGAGACATTAATAAGAGAAAGTTTAATCAAATTTAATTATATATGTACATATAAGAGCACCACATACATGAGAGGTTCAGAGAGAGAAAAGTAAATGAGATGTATGTGATATATATGGCATTCTAAGCCAAAGAATGAGGTAAGATGACTTTCAGAGGAGAGAAAGGTCACTTGCAGGATGATAAGAGCAGATGTTCAGTAATTAGATGTTTGCCCTGCCATAAAAAGTTATTTCTGGTAATAACTCTTGCTATGGGCAAGGCCCCTGGTTGAGATTCTTCTAGGTAGATAAAGAGGGGCAGAAGTTTCCCCTGAACTCACAGGGTCTCGATTGCCTTTAGACGAAAATAATCCACATGCCAAAGTGGCACATCTTGGAGAGTCCTGCTCTGAACTCCTTCAACGTCAACAACAGTTTTACCAGGTTAGAATGTTTCGAAGCATACAGTGATATTTGTAAACGGCAGATTTTCTATAAATACTGGGTTTTTGGAGTGACTGTAGATAGAATTGTTGATCAAAGATGGTACGATTAGGAGGCATTGTTTTAGTATGTAGTATAAAATTGGGCTTCTTAATAATTTGCTAAATAATCATAGCAAATCAATTCACTTGACTTAAATTGCTTTTATAATAACATCAGTTTGAAGACAGTAGGCTAGACAAGAGGAGTTTTGAAAGCATATTTCATTTCTAAGAACCAAAAACAGATGGTTTTGAATGATATTTTAAATTTAAAATATCGGAAAACATGTACTAATCAAGAATTTGACAAAACGAGCCCCGAATAAAATTATATTAGAATTTTTTCCATTTTTCCAGCAATTTAGATAATTTTTTTTGCTAAAATATATTTGACCCATAATTTTTAACTACTCTTGTTTAAAGTAAAAGAAAATTATTGCCAATAAATATTTTACAAAAGCAAGTATAAACACATTTTTAAGAACTGTATTAAAACTGATGTTTTAAAGTAAAAAAATATTTGGCCATATATAATGGTATAGATCAACTTAAAGAGTTACCAAAGAGTTAGAAAAAGTGGAGATTCTTCAGCATAGATATATCTTAAAGTTATTGAAAATTTGGTTTTCAAATGTTTCAAGTGATGCAAGCAGAATTTGTTTACTGATGAATTGCTGATCTGAGCAGAATATACTTTAGTTTACACTATTTGTGAATAGAATTTTAGCTAAGGATTCTTAATGAGGAAAAAATCAATAAGAAAAAATAAACCAAACATACAATTACATTTTTTAAAAAATTAAAAAATCAATTTGAGGAAATTGATTCAAAGTTTCTGAGAAGGGTTTTAATTCTTTCCAATATATGTTGCTCAACTCGAGGGCAGCCTTGGAGAAGTGGATAGTAAAGAAAAATCAACTTTTTAATTTATTCATCTTCAAACTGCATTTTATTACTAAGAATGTGTATTTTTTTAATAATTAATAAAAAGCATATACTGCGAGTAATGCAGATGAATCAAAGTTCATGATTTTGTGCAGGAAGAAAGAGAAATATATGTAAAGTAGATGTTCACTATATGTTTACCTGGCTTGGAATATTCAAGGATGCTTAATTTGAACCAACAAGAACTGGGTGGATATTCTCTTCACAAATATACAAATGGCTGCTTTAAAGTTATTATCTATGAACTCCAGTATCTGAACTATCTTGAGGTCAGTTTTTCTTTTTAATTTTCGAAACTAGAGGTTAAATTCTCCTGCTTACTGGGATGTCTAACACATTTGAATGCGTACTGAACCCTTTGTACGATACATTGTATAATTCCTCTAAAGAGTATTATTTTGTTGTTTCCGGTTGACATCTTAAACAGAGATCCAAGGTAGTATGCATCTGTAGCCAGCCCAATATTTTCCAAAGCTCCTCTCTCGGTGAAATTCTATTTTCAAATTCTTTCTCTCTTAATGATTCTATTGAGGCTTGGATTTTGGCTTTTTTAGGGCCAGTCGAGTATAGATATTACTATAAGTGTGCACCTTATTTCTAATTTAAGACCTTTTTTGAGATTGAAATGGTTTCTCCTTTCTGGCTAGAGCTGGAACTCTCTCAGTATCGCTTAGCTTTATTTTCTGTGTTTGCACTATAGCAGCTGCTCTACAGTAACCGCGTGTAAGCAGCCACATACTCTGAACTCTGCTTGATCTCCGGCCTCCTGTAGAGATCCAGAACAATCATGGGGCTCATCTTATGAGTTTCCCTCTTCTCAGGAATTGCAGTCTGCACTGCCTGCTGTCCAGTGCCTGAAAACAGTTGCCTCATGCATTTTCCCCCAATTTTATGGTTGTTTACCACATCAGGATGAGTTTAGTTCCAGTTATTTTGACATTGCCAGAGGTAGAAGTTCCTTACATAGTTCTTAATTGTTTTATTTACTGGTATTTCATAGGTGTTATTCTATAAAGGCAATAAATTGCATCAACATATATATTTTTTGATGCTCAAAGTTCTTTGCATTCTTGGGATTAAATAAGAATCAGCCAAGTTGGCATCTCTATTTATATACTATTATTTCAAGTTTGTTAGTATTTTACCTGGTATTTTATGTTATCACAGGTGAAATTAATGTCTAGATTGTTTTTTGGTGATACTATTTGGTGTCAGACAATGTTTCTTAAAGAATATACTCAAAAGCTTTTTATATAGTTCCACATTTTGAAGCCATTTAGATAGTATTTGAATATTTGATAGATTTTGGCATGCTATTTTAGACTAATAGTATTTGTTCTCTGGGGTACGTGGTTCTAATTCCTTGCTATTATAAATACTATTGTAATAACAATTCTATTTTGTTTTTACATACATATACAATAATTACTTTAGGGTACATAACTTAATTTGGAATTGCTGTTATGTAAGATATGAACATATTACTCCAAAGTGGTCATACCAGTTTATATTTCTACCAGTAAAATATGAACTTATCTACTTACCTATATCCTCACTCATGCTTGCTATGGCCAGTCTTTATATTTTGATAAATTTGGTAGATGGGAAATACTTCATTTTTGTTTTAATTTGAGTTTTCATACTGTAGAGGGAAATTGAAGCTCTTTTTATATTTTCATTTTCTATTCTTTATTCCAAACCTTTACACAATTTTCTGTTTGGTGTGTAGAATATTTCTTAACAAATTCATAGGTTCTTTCTAAAAATCCAAATGCCAAACCAGTCAGTTTTTACATTGAAAATATCTTTTACTATTTTGTGACTAGTTTTTGTTTCTTTATTATGACTTTATTATCTCTTATTGAAGTATATTTTAATTTTAATATAGTCATTTTATGCTTATTTTTTTCTAAAAGGAAAAAATACTTCTCTTTCTCTATTATGCTACACTCTACTAACACTTCTGACACTTCTGACAACAATGTGTGTTTTTTACCTCCCCTCCCCACAACAAGCAGTTTTCCAACACCAGTTGGGTATCTTTCCATTTAATTCAATTCTGAGACTATCTACTGGGAGTTATCATCAGATCCCAAAGTTAAGAGCTCAGTCGAACAAGACTGTCTCCCTCACTTCATATGCCAATGTCAAGTCTATGTTGTCATTGTGCTTCTGACTGACCAGCTATAAATTGGAGGATACTACATCTCCCACCTCTGGTTCTAGAATTTGCTAGAATGGCTCACAGAACTCAGAAAAATAACTTACTTATTAGATTATAAGTTTATTATAAAAGGATACAACTCAGAAAGAGCCAGATGGAAGAAATACACAAGGCAAGGTATGGGGAAAGGGACGAAGAACTTCCATGCTCTCTTTGGTACCTCACATGTTCACCAAACTGGAATCTCTTTGAACCCTGTACTTTATGAAGACTTCATTACATAGCATGATTAAATCATCAATCATTGATTCAGAGTTGGGAGTGGGAGTGGGGAGCTGAGAGCTTCAACACTCTAATTGCATGATTGGTTGAGGCAACCAGCCCCCATCCAATGATTGTTGAAGGGCTTTTAAAAAAAACTCATTAACATAGATTTAGGTGTGGTTGGAAGGGGCTTGTTATAAGTAAGGAAAGACATTTTTTTCAGAGCTATTTGAGGAATTGAGGACAAAGACCAAATATTATAACAAAAGATACTTCAATGACTTTTATCACTAACAAAATTACAGGTTTTGAGAGCTGCGTGCCAAGAACTGTAGACTGAGATCAAGATAACACATAAATCAAAATGTCACTTATTTAATCCATCAACCATCTTTTTTTATGACATGGGTGTTAAAGAATAAAAATTCAGTGGAGTAGATTTAAAGAACTAATTGGCTTTATTGAACCATTCGTGAATCATGCAGCATCCCATCTAGTAAATAGAAAGGTACTCCAATAAAGTTGTACAAAATGGAAGGTTTTTATAGACCAAAAGAAGATGAGACAAGGAAGTTAAAAGTGTGGATTATGTCAGTCAAAATTACCATTCCCTCATGGGAAGGCATGGGGTCTTATCAGGCAGATTACCTCTTTAGTGATTACCAGGAAATTCTAGATTGGTTGGTTTAAAATTTCACTAGTGGGAGAGGCTGAAACTGCAATTAGTTAAGGTAGGTATTAAATTTTAGTGAGACTTAGCATGAATGTCTTTATTTTGGGCCTGTTGTTCCTTTTTAATATAGGTATTGATTAATTTTTTTTCTGTATTTTTCTAGCATTAATTATTAAATAGTTCACTAACAGTAATAGATTTTGTTTGATAACCTCTCTGTCTAACATCATTTGTAAAGTGTAGTATATTTTAGAACTCTCGGTTTTCTTATATTTGCTCCTTTCTCTGAAAACATATCTAATTATTAACATTTCACAATAATCTTGATATCTCACTGGTTAACTGTTCTCACTTCATTCTCCTACGAAATTTTCATGATTAGTCTTTGTTATTCTGTAAGGATTTCTGAAGTTCGTCAGATTGCACTAAGAACTTCTGTCAATGTAACTGCATTTAATAAAGTAATTATAGATCAATTTAAGTTATTGATATCTTAATAATATTGAGTCTTTCAGTATATGAAGATATTGTATGTCTTAATTTATTTGGGATCTTGATTTATGTCACTCTATTATATTTTGTAATTTTCCTTATAAAGGTCTCATACATTTTTATTAGATTTAATCCTAATGTCTTCATGGTTTCTTTTGCCACAGTAAATAGGACATTTTCTCTGTGACATTTTTAATTAGCTTCAATCACTGTATAAAATGTCATTTATTTTCAAATTTTAATTTTTCAGTTTAGATAGCCTATTGGTTATCTTATTAGATACAGTATTTTATCCTATGGATATCCTATGACATGATACTATCTGCCATTCAGGCAGGAGATCTTTAACTCTTGTATTGAGTTTTTATAAGTAGCATATTTCCTTCAAAAAGGGAACATATGACCTCACAAACTGCAAGGGAGGATAAGAAATGTAGCCTTCCTATAAACTCAGGAAAGTTAGCATTTAGTCTCTTCTACCATTTGATCTTCTGTCATCAAATATACATTTGTCTCTCCTTTCACAAATAATACACCCTTTTAAAATAAACTGCCTAACGTACCACCCAGTCACTGCATTCAGTTCAAGTCTGAGATGTTTCTTTTGTGTGAGAGCTTTTGATGTTAAACAAAAGACATATGTCGCCATGTTCAGTATATATAGTGGAAAAAAGGAGAGGATCACTGCATTAAATATTTCTAAACATAAAGAGAAGAGAGTCATTCAAAGTCCCCACTGGGCCAACATTTTGAAGGCGCTCATTAGTGTATCCCACAGCTATAGTTTCTGTCATTTTGGAGGTATCTCCTTGGCTATGTTAGCTATAGGGTTAGGGACCTGTCTTCCTTGGAGACTATGCAGAATTCAAAGTCTTCCTTAACATGGAAGTCTGAGAGAGAAGCATTATTGTATCTCAAGAAGTCAAAGGTTTTTTTAAAAATCAAAGCATATTTCTTTGGCATAGTATTTTTTCAACAGAGTAATGGACATTTTATCAATTTGCTTTTAAGAAGATATAAATTTTATTAACCTCTTTCAACCTTTTGCCTCATCTCTCGTGTTCAACTTAGCAGTGGCTACCATGAGGCTATCTGGAACAATAGTGGGAAGGTCAAAACCCATAATCTAAATTTCACACTTATTCCTTTTATTTAATGGAGAAGTTCAGCCTGGCATCATACTCGTTATTTGATATTTTCCTCATGTCACTATTCAAATGAAAAATTTAGTGGGGCTATGCCAACCTTTCAATTTATCACCTGTCATTTGGACTCTAGAAGCAGCTAATATGTTGAAGACAGGTCACAGACTTGTCTCTTCTTCCTTTCATGTCTATTACAAAACCAGCCAATTCTTCATTGAGCTCAGCTTTCTCTTGTGCTCTGCCAATTTCAGGCAATAATAGCCAACACATACTATATTCCAGCTCTTTCCCAAAGGAATGTGATTGGCTTTTGAATTTACTTCATGTATAATTTTACTTGAAGTTTTCCAATTGCAAAACAAAGATCACTGGAATGCTGTGTTAAGTAAAGATGATAGGACAAATGGACTGGTCATGGGGGAGACTCAAAGGTAGACTCATGGAGAGAACTCAAGAAACAATTACGATAATTCAGGAAAGACATGATGGTTACTTTAGTATGAGGTTATAAAATTCTCATGTATCTGTAACAGAGTCTATGTTATTTGATGATAGATTGGAGATAAGAGAATATGGTATGAATGATGACTATAAGTTTTACAGTAAAAAAAATGGAAAGATGTTTTTGTCATTTCATAGGAAGAAGACAGTGAAAAGTTTAGATTTGGGTGGTGAGTAATGTTAAGAGTTTATTTGGGAGCATATAAGATTGATATACCTGTTAAATATCAAAGAGGATATTGAATAGGAACTTTGATATACAAATCTAGAGTTCAGTGAGAGTTCCAGGCTGTAGATAGAAATGTCATCAACATTAGATAGAATTTAAAATCATGGTATCACTACCTAGAAAGTGAGTATAGATGAGGGTAAAACACAAACAAACAAACAAAAAAACTACATATATAGCTATCTGATAGGGCATGTCTCTACCATGAACCTCTTTCCAATTTAGGTATTTTCTAATTTTTATTGTTATTTTTTCATTGAAAAAATACAATTTGGTATCTTTATTGTAGGAAGTTTAAATTTGCAGGGCTAACCTTGAAACTCATATCTTTAAGATACATTTTTCTAAGAACTTGGAATACCTTTGCATTTTTTAAATTGTCTTCAGAGTCCTCATAGCAGTTTTAAAATAATTTGCAAGTAAATCTTGACTATTTTAGTTATATTGATTCACAGATATTCTTTTGCATATTTAAAAATAGGATGTTTAATTCTACTTAATCTTCTAACTAGTTATTGCTTGTACATAAGGAATATATTGATATCTGACTATTAATTTTAAATCTTGTTTTCTCATATATATATGTATACACACACACACACACACACACACACACACACACACACATACATTTGGTCTGGTAATATTAACTAGTTTGCACTACAAAGGAAAAATGAAAGTGGGAGCAGAGAACATTTTTGTTCCTGTTTTTAATTGTAACAAGAATACTTCTGGTGTTTATTAAGCATGAGGCTGACTTTTGAAATGTTGGTATATAAAGAAAATATTCATCTATTTATATTTTAAAAATAGATGTTGAAATTACATCAAATATGTTTTTAACATATACGAAGGTAATTATATAGGTAACTCAAAACTAATTTTTGATCACTCAGTCTGTGTCAGGGTTTGTTCTAAATTCTGGGAAGATAGCAATGATTAAAATAGTCAAAGTCCTTGCTCCATACATCTAGCATTTCAGTAGAGGAAACAGATAATGAACAAGTAATAAAAAAGTAAAGAATATAGGATTAGGTAGCAATATACTGTTAGGTAGAACAATCAACAGGATAAGGGATTGTGGAATGACACTAAGTGCTTCTTTAGTAAGTGTGGTCTATCAAGGCCTCTCTATAGAGAGAACATATTAACAGATACACCTGAATTGCCTAGAGTAGAGTTGAGCCTTCAAAATACATGCGTTAGGTGTTCTAAACAAAGGGATAATTGAGTGCTTTAGGTACTAATATAATTAATAACTTTAACTAATTTATCAATCTTGAGTTATTTTTGCATTTCTGGGTTAAATTCCCCATAATCACAGTGTGTACATTTCTTTGAAACCATCTTTTTACTCTTCCCAAGTGTCACTGCCTTTGTGCAGATTTTCTTCAGCTAGACTATTCTGCTTTTCATATAAATTCTTCTAGACTATTTTAATAGCCTCCTATCAAGACTCTTGTTTTCTATTTTACGTCTCCAATAAAATTAGAATTTCTTTTCTAAAACATATATTTCTTTTTGCATGTCTACTTAACTTTTTACAGCTTCCTATTGCCTCCAGAATAAAACCCCAATGTTCCAGTCAAGGTATTTAGAGTTCTAACCTACCATTTTAGACACATATCCTACTCTTCCCTCTTTGCAACATATCCTGAAATACTCACTGTATTCTAGCCACTTTATGCTTCTGTGAACGGAACATGCATTGCGATTCATAGGTGCTATATTAATTTTTGTAAGAAAATAATTAATAAAGATAGACATTCCTTTCAAGGAACTCACAATTATAGGCAAAGATAACATAATAAACACTTTCTACATAATATAATCAATATGTATATAAAATTTCTTGCCAAATAATTCATTGAGTTCTATATCATCAAAAGAAGAAATAAATTATGCTTAAAATAGCCTGATAGTTTTATGGATTTTATTTTTTTGAACATGATTAAATCATCTTTGCATGCTTGCTAAGCCTCAGAGTTAAAAAAAAAATGTTATTTCTAAAGAAACTGGAAATTTAATATCATCTTATAAAATAAAAAATTTTAATTTAAATGAGGAACATATATGCAGACTTTTAAAAAAAGCTTTTTTCTTAAATTGTGGGCACATCTATATTTTGTTCATTAGTTGTCTTTAATTTAGGATGAAAAATTTAGTAATAGCTCTGTAATTGCATGCATACACAAATCCATCAACTAAAAACACCTCTAGGAAATTAAATGAATGAAAAACAAGCAAAATGTGTTAAAAGTTACTGATAATGAGACAACTTAGTCACCTTGCTTAATTATAGTGGAAGTTACTTGTAGTTTTTCCAAATACTTTAGGTTCAGTAACTTCCATATTCCATATAGAGTATGGAATAATTCCATAATTTAGGTTTAGCTATCTTATAGTTTCTTTCCAAGACTTCTATCTAAAGTTACAGGGGTAACTGGAAGGTTGGAGAAAGATCCATGACCTTTGAACTGTGAATGTAAGTTTGTGTATTTTGGGGCATGTATTAATTTGTTTAATCATAATCTCAGAGGAATATGTGGCCCTAAAATATTCAGAAGCAATAAAAGCACCTTGTTTCCCTTTTTCTTCCCCTGCCTAATCTCGTGATTCTCAGTATTCTGGCTCTTAGGTTGTATGACTGGCTGTGATGGTGTATCCAAGATGCATTCATGAAGAACAGCCTCTTGGAAATGCCTTATATTACACAACCTTTCCAGTTCATGAGGGCAACTGTTTTTTAGAAGAGCTAATCTACTTCATTTTTTCTTGATTCTGTGATGAACTGTGATGTATTCTTTTTAGCACGGATTTTGGCCAATAATTGTATCACTTGGGGCACTGGTTTTAGCCTTAATGTTGTGCTTAGATTGGTTGGTTCTAATTTAAGATGTTAAATTCCTCATCATCAATTCTGATCTCAGAGAAATCACTAGACTTCTCACATGTCTCAGTCTTGTTTAGTTGTCATGATGTTTTTCCTTACTCTTGCTTTTCTGCCACTCTGTAACATTCTCCTACAACTTACTGTTATAGATCTTATCTTTCATTTAGAGCTTTATAATTTCTTTATAGTTAATCTTCCTCGACTTCTGATAGTAATTTATAGACTTAAAGTTCATTTCATTCACAAAACTCTTATTATACTATAAGTACTGTACCAAATGTTAGGGATGCAAACACAAATAAGTCCCAGCTTTCCAAAATTGATTTTTTATTTAGGAAATAGTCATACAAGTAGGTAATCACAATGCAATATAGTGTGGGTAAGTGTGATTATACAATTATGAAAAGAGTGTCCTGGGAATATATAGGAGAGAAATCATTTTACTGGGGCAGTGAGGAGGGGGATAAAATTTTGCAAAGAAGGTGACAATTAATATTCAAAAGATAACTAGATAGGTGTATAGGAACAAGAAGTTTCAAATACTTCCTAAATGGGAAATTCTATCTTTTATTTCAGATTTCAACTGCCCATATTAATAACTGTCTAATACATATAAATAACATCATTATCTGGTAGCAAATGTCAGCATTGCAATTTGTTGACATAAAAAGTGTCCAAACCCATAGAGAATTTTTATAAGAATTTATTTGAGCCAAACTGATGACATGCCAGAAAGCAAGATCTCAAATCCTGAGAGAATGAGAGTTTCGTGGTTTCTTTTATACATTTGGAATTAAGGAGAGAATATAAGGAAGATTACATGAAAGTGGGAGAAAGCAAGGAAGGGATTGCTTATAGGATGATTAATAAGATTATGTGCTCCTTTGAGGGTGATTATACTTCCGAGGGGCCTACAAAAGAGAATTACTCTGGCATTGCAAAGGTGTGTTAACTTTTGTGGGGGCTAAAAAATTTAATATTTTTCCTCTCACCTAAACTATTCTAGCTGGGCCAATAATCAAATTAACAGACAGATTAACAGGAGAAAATTAAAGTTTTAATACATATGCATGGGGAATCCACATAAGCATGAAAATTCCTAAGACAGGCAACTCCATCAACTAAATAACACCTCTAGGAAAACAAGTATATAAGACATTTTTGGACAAATGGGAAGTGGGGGGAAAACAGAGTATTAGATTTCAGAAATAAGAATGGGCAATTTACAGATAGTTGAGGAAGAGTGAGACACACAGGGCAGGAAAATTCTTGCTAGGCAACTCAGAAACAATGGGACACACTGGGTATCTAGAACAGTCTTGGTGTCTTCCTGACTAATTCTGGGGTAAAGATTCTTCAGGTGATTAAGCTGAGTCTTCCTTACTAAAACAGGTTTCTCTATCTGAATCTCTTGGACATAAAAGAGGAGAGGGACAAAGGTTCCTTCTAATTCTTGTTTCTAAATGAACAGCTTAAAATCAATATCCCAAAAGAGTAAGTTTAGGGTGACAAAATTTTGGTCCCTTCACCTAGATGCTCAAGAACAAAGGACAGCGCTTGCTTCAAGCAAAGATAAACCTTTACTAAAGAAGGTATATACCTGGAGCATGACTACCCACCATGACCCCCCCAGGCAGGAAGTTATGATTAGATCATCCTATGTGGTTACTTTTGGTCACTGAACTTATCAGAGTTATTACAGAGCCCCTTTTTCATCTACAAATCTTAAAAATACATTGTTTTTTTTCCTCATTGGTTGCAAATTCTCAATCTTTTTTTCATGTTAATCTGCGGTCTGTGATCAGGTGAGTCCTAGTTTTGCTACTAAGTAGCTTTGTGAATCTGCATTCTCTTCAGTACAAAATGAAGGCATGGACTCCACTATTGCCCAAGGAACTTTCCATGGTGATCTAACAACAACAACAACAACAAAACTCTCAAAGATAAATTGAAAATATAATTCTTCATATGTAAAAGTTATTCATTAATAACTTTTATTATTTATGGATAAAATTGTATTAAGTTATTAGAATTTCTTAAGTCAATAAATAGTTCATGCCATATTTTACATTTTCTTGGACAGATTTTAATAGGAAAAAATGGTAAAAATCTTCCAATTTATGAAATATCTACATGCCTTATGAAAAATGATCACATTTACTATATTATTGTGCTTAAATTATAATGGAATCAAAATTCAATTTTAAACAAATTTGGTATTCCTAAAATTGTATTAATTTGTTGTCAAAAATAACTTTCCTTACACCGCACCTTAATGAAGCTCAATTTTAAATCATATTTGTTTTAAAGATGTTTATATGAGAAAAGATTGAGACCTAGATAAAATCTGAAGTACATTTTACTCTGAAATTGTTTAGTTGCTTTCCTATGTGAGGTCATTCACAATGAAAATCAGCAGTGAAATGATCTGATTCGAAAGTTTTGTAAAGCTAAAAAGCAAATCTATATTTGCAAAATTCTAGTGATGTATTGAAAACAATTGACTCATCTAATGAATGAGATAATGTGACATCCCTGGAATTCTAAGCATTTGAGCATCTTCTCAATTCCCCCCAACTACTCCTTCCTCCCTCCATCTTTCCACTCTGCATTTTCATTTCCAGTGGACGAATAGGGAGTAAGGCATTTTTGTACACTACCCTTTAACTTTCACATTCTCATACTCCTTTAGTACTCACTAAAACTATTTGGGTTGTGTAACTATCACTATCGATTTCAATCTACAGTTCTGAAAATGCTTTCTTTAGAGATTGAGGTGGATATAGATAGGAGTTAGGAAATCAGGAGATTATGGTTTCACATTCTGCTTTCAAATGATCTTAGAGGTAAATCATTTCTTTTCATGAGACGCAATTCCCTTATTCCATTTAAAATTTCATATTTATGACTCTGAAATGATCTCAATTAATTTTTTATTTAACAAACATGTATTAGGTTTTTACTCATTGCCAGATACTGTACAGGGCACTGACACAGTCACTGCCCTCAAATGGCTGAGATCACTCTTCAAGCTGCGTGACCAGCCATGTTCTGCTCATTTCTTTTACTCCATTGCAAGAGGGAGTTGACATGAGCCAGATCATAAAAGACCTTGTAAGACATGTCAAGAGGACATTGTTTATTGCTCCTTTCTGTATGTATAAAATAGGACAATTACTTTTTTGTGATTTTATTAATTTACATAAAATATTATCTGAGCCAAAACAGAGAATTCTGAAAGAAAACAAAATTCAAATTACTTAATATGCCTTTTGTTTTGCTTTAATTACAAAGCAGTTGTCTGTTTCTTTTTTTTCAGCTTAGAGTTTCGGAAATATACTAATCCATTTTTTAATGGCTAGGTCTTAGAATAGCCCATTTTGCTAGACATTTTCTCAATAATTTTTAAACTCATGTTCATTTTAAAAGTAATGTAATACATGTGTTTATGATTCTTTTCACTTAATCTATCCAAATATTGTTGTCTAATGGAGAAAGAGCCTTTTTTATTGGGTGTTTAAAATGCTTTAAAGAAACAACAATTTGCCAAGAAGTAAAGTAACTTCCTAAAGTTTGATGTTCTTGGTACCTATGAAACACATTTTGCTAAATTTATTCAAGCACTTAGTTTAAGAATTCTCACAAAAAATAGCAACCACAAACTTAACTAAATCAAGATCTTGCATTCCTTTCGTTTCAAACTGTATGTACCGAGTGTCCAAATATTCATAATCTGATTTAACAAAATTTTTCAGATTCATAAGTGTGTTTCAGACAATAAAAAGAAATATATTTGATCTCTAAAAAGAGATCAAAATTGAGAATAAATAGCTGAATATGAGTAGAAAGGAAATGCTTTGTTTCAACATGCCAGTGAATATTACTCAATTCACATAAAAATAACAAAGAGAAAACAATTTACCCATTACAAATATTCTATTCAGATTTGGCACTAAATTAAGCTATTTGGCTTAACATATTACATAGGTCAGTAATGCATTACTATGCTGCTCTGCTGTTTTCTAAATTCTTAGCATAAGGAAATAGGAAGAAGACAAATCAGGGCCCTAAGTGTTATGTACACATGTGACAAAGATTTTCTCTTTGCAAAGTATGGGTGGAGCGGAGAATAGAGGGGCATTAAGCACATAAAGTTTGAGTGAGAGAGGGGGAGGTGAATGAGATACAATTTTCTCTCAAAAATTCTTCATTTCTTTTTCAAGTAAGAGCCTCTATATAATCGCAGCACAGTAGCACATATAGCAGAGTATACAGGGCTCCATCCATTACACTGGAGACCAAAGTGTCATTACTTGAAGAACTATTCGCTATTGGAAAACAAATAGCCAGGCATGCAAACTAGGAAGCTGTTCTGACCTTCTACTCTCTGGTCCCCAGGGAGGTCTTTTTTAAAAAAAGGAAACCATTGATTTTTTTACATCAGACAGATACATATCACAACTAGTAGTAAATTGCCCATGATTCCCTGTATTATGTTCTCCAGGGAGTCTTCTGTAAGGCGAAACCAATGATTTCAACTTTTCAGGTATGAAGTTGCCCTTAAATTATCTCCTTTATAGTCTTAGTCCATACTGTGTCAATATCAGAAAAACAAAAAAGGGACATAGTTCAAGCGTATAAAGAATGGATGTTTGCTAAAAAGAAGAAGAAAATCTACTTGGATGTGTTTAAGACTTCTTTTACATACAACTCAGAATTATTAGAAATAATAGCTATAGAAATGCTTTATGTGAGCATACACATTTGTAGTAAGACGGGATGAACTCCATATTAGATTCCCACTCATCATCATCATCTCTAAGCATAAGACAAAGTTGGGATGATAAAAATATCCAAATATTATTTTATTATCATTTCTCATGTAATTCTAGTTTTCAAATACCCCTTCTGTGGCATCTTAGAATAACTTTAAAAATATGTTAACGTTAAGAATTCAGTGGAGATGGAAGGGAAAAAAGGTCAATCCAAAGGCACTTATGTCTTTATTTCCTACCTCATTAAAAAAATAATGATTTGGGTGTTTCCAGTCTAATATATAAGAAATATAGAATTCAATTACTACAAGAGTCCAGAAAAAAATGCATAATAAATGAAAATCTATATAACACTAATATTTCTGTGAACTCTTATGTAATTTCACATCTCTTGAAAAACAATGACCCTATCCTATCCATTTCCATGTACTTTTACGAACTCTGTCTCTCATTGGATATCTCCCATTTTCAGATGCTTTCTTTTTGCTCACATAGTGCTTTCCAGCAGCAATGCAATTCTGTTCTGGCTTGTCAGCAACCACAGCATCAAGAGAACAACTGCATTAAGGGTATATCTGCAAAAGTCCTGCAGTTATCTCAGATGGGTTTGTTTCAGGGATAGTGGCGTGACCGAATCATGGTGGCTCAGGCAATATGACATTCTTATTGACTGGGCTGATTCTAATCGAACTGTAAATGTGATCACCCCTATGTAAAGCACAGGGTGGGGATTTTATCTAAGAAAAATCAGAGTGCAGAAATCAAAAGATGGGGAAATGGATGCTTGACAGGTAAGTCTTCTGCAAGTTCTGATATTTTGAGAAATAGTGTTAGGGGTTGATGTGAGTATAAGATCAGCTGTGCTTATTTAAAAATTAAGTTTCCCATCACCTACTGATCATCACACTTTGAAATGGAAGCAAGACTGTTATAAAGAGCAAAGTGCTGACTGAACTTGAAAGTAGAACTTATCACTAATTTCCATTTACCATTGAGCTGGGCCAAATACTTTGAGTAATCAAAAGAAGAGGTTGATCAGATCATTTCTAGGTCTCTTAAACCTCTTTGACTCTGTAATTTATGAATACCTATTACAATGTATGTCTGGAGTTTAAACCAGATGAGTGGCCTCAGACTAACAAAAAGGTGACATCATGTGATTTGAACAGTTGAAGAATGACTTATTGTATTTGGGAGGATTCCAAAGTTCATGTGCTATCCCAAGGGCTTGTATTTTTATTCATATTTAACTTATAATTTGTAGTAATTACTTAACAATTTCCAACACCATTCAAAATAGGTACTACTACATGATTGCATTTTCATTTTAGTCTGCCTAGCTGTTGCATACCTAAAGAAAAATAAATAAAAATCCTGAATGGCAGCCAACTCAAATATTGCACACCTGGCTCCCATTTGTTATAAGATTATCACTGAAAACAAAGATTCTGACTTTTACAACCCTCAATCCTGTGGCCTCCTCTGTAATTCTCCGCAGTCTCTAACCTGGTAGAAACTGAACGAAGAACAAAAGAAAATCCTCAGAAAGATCCATGTTATAATCTCCATATTAAGGTCTCCCTCTCCTGGCCCCTGAACTCAATTTAAAACAAAGGTATAAAAGAGGAAATATGACAGAAAGAAACATGTTGGGTTCCTTCCATCCTCCCACCCACATGTAACGCTAAAACTAAAATACGACAAAAACATTTTCCTTTGGCAGGAGAGTTTTGCTTTTCTTTTAAAGATAACCAAGGCCCCATAAAAGAAAAACATTTCTCTCTTGAGTTCTTTTAGTTTTAAAAATGTTTAAGTTTCTTAAATATGCAATTGGAGTAGAAATCATGAAGAAAAACAATAGAACAGACTGGCAGAAGGGCTGCCTGCTGCCTAGGTGTGTCTACATTTAACGATTCCTTTTTGCTCCAGCTCTAAATTGTAATTTCTAATTACGACAGGCTTGCCAGGTTTATTGGGTCTGCGAGAAAAGTAAACACAGAGAACAGAATTCTAAGTATAGAATTCTATTCAAAAAGACTTCAAGATCATTAAGACTAACCCTCTGACTGTACCTCAAGTCTCCCAGATATTGAGAAGCTTGCCATCCTTTTTTTTTTCTGAAGGTCTAGATGCATATATTTGAATAATAACCTCATCTCATTTAAAAGCATTCACATATTTGAAAATTTTTACTAAAAGGAAATTACATGTTACAATTCATGAACAGCTATTATGTCTTTTTAAAGCCCATTAAAAAATCAATCTCATTATATTTGGAGAATTGCAATATTCTGTCCTTCTATGCAACATGAATCGTGCAAATATATTCAGGTATTACTTGTCTAATTGAAAATAGCATCACCCCACACTTAGACAAGCCTTTTGGTAATCTGTCAGATCTATGCAGCCCAGATACACAGTAATATTTTCTTTTTTCTTCCTCTCAAGGGTTCTAGATACACTGTACTTGAGATCCCTTCCCTTGGTAGAAGCCAGAATTGTTAACTATTGTGAGTAGTTTAATCATGACACGGAGAGTTGAGTGAGTAGTGTGTCTAAGAATTCTAAATGGTTGATTATAGAAAAATAGTGGGAAATATAGAAAAATTCCAGCACATTATATATGGAGAACTGAAAACGTGGTGGATAAATAAATGTAGATGTCTCTTCTATGGGACTTAGACATGGAGGAAAGCCTGGAGGTTAGTGTTAATAGAGATGACACATCATAATTATTAGAGGATATATTTTTACATAAACAAGAAAGAGAAGGTTGGGCTTTCAGAAATAGAAGGTGATAGGTGAAGCTCGGTGTGGGAGTATTGGCAATAGATAGCAGGTTCAATCGAGGTCAGATGAAAGATGAGAATGTCCTAGTAGTGAATTGGACTATATGCTAGTAGAAGACAAAAACTCAGTATGAAACCCTGAACAAAGGTGTGGTGGGGATAGACTATTTCCTATGAATTCACACTGACTCTCTGGTTTCTCACCAAACCATCTACCCAAGTTGATAGTTACAGTTTCTTCTCTTCCTTCAACAGTAATGAACTGTATTACTCTGCCAGATTCGAGAAGACTGCCTTAGACCCAGGGATGGGAACTCTTGGTCCATTATCATTTGTGAGATCCAAACTAGAGAATAGTTTCAAGGATACTATGCCTACAAAAGGTCGTCTTCCATGTTGTAACCTTTAGTTAATAGTCATAAAAAATATGAAACCAAAATAATGAAGTTCCTTTTTAAGAAAATAAATGTAACCTATTAAAAATTTCTACTATCCAATGTCGCCACAAGTGAAATGAAAGACATATTCTTATTTACTACTCAACTGGTACAAAATAGATGGATGACAACTTGTCAATATGCAGAACAAGTTCTAAAAATACTGATACAATTCTTAGGAAATTATATTAAGAATTAGATAAAAATTTGAAATTATATATGTGAATATTTATTACATGATCATTTATAATAGAATTAAATTAGAAATAGTCCAAATGATCACTAATTGGGAATTGAATATTAAAAGTGATTTATTCATATTACAAAACATTGTACAGTCATTGAAAGTCAAGCTTTTGAAGAATATTTAGTGAAAAAAACATTTTTTATATAATGAAAGCAGTGTACAGAAATGTATGTGATTCACAAGGTTATCTGTGCTCAATAAATGAGTAAATGAATGAATTTCGGTGACTTTTGGTGCTTTTTCTATCCTATATTTTTAAATGTGTTTTACAAAATTTTGTAAAATGATGGAAAAAATACCAAGTCACCAAACTTCATTCATTTACTCATTTATTTTGAATAGTTATTGAGCACCTAGTACTGAGTCTATAAATTCCTGCTCTCGTGGAGTTTACACTTTAGTAATTGCTAGAAAATGGAAAATAGAGCAAATTTAAATAGTTATGTAGATAGATATATATTTAGTTATATTAAGTTATGTGAAGTTATATGTATATGATATAACACAATCTCAATAAACTTCCTTAATATTGTAAAATATGGGGAATTATAAAAGTGTCTACCTCATGATAATGTGATGAGAATTAAACCTAAAACTGCAAAGTGTCTAAAGTAGTAAATGTGCAAAAAATGTTACAACCTATTTTTGTTATTCTGCCTTTTCTACCTATAGGTGAACCTTATGAACTCCAGGCTTTGCAAATTTAGAAAATCTCCCCTTTCTATAAAGAGGGCTTTCAAATTTACAATCTTGTTAAAATTCTAAAATCAACTTCCTGCTCACTTGTGGTTATACCCTTCATGACTGAGTCAGGGAAGAAGCTGCAATACAACTATTTAAAATGGGAATTGAACTATATATATAAATGTTTGACAACTATTATACCTGGTACATTCTTTTAGAGTGAATTGATGTATGAGAGGTAGGTGAAAAAAGGGAAAAGGAGAATAAAAGATAGTTTTTAAAAAGTTTGGCTATAAAAAGAAAAATATGGGGAGCACAAGAAAGGTAGAGCTTCCAGAGGTTTGTGTGTATACTTGTTGGTTGATGAGATCTTGAAGATGGAATAGTCTGGTAAATCTTTGCTAAATATGATCACCTTAAGTCTAGGCTGATCTTGTGACTTGCTTTGACCAACAGTGTGATGAAAGTGACTTTCTAGAATTTCTAATACTAGCCTTAAGAGATCTGTAGCTTCCACTTTTACCCTCTTAGGATTGTTGTGGAAGAAAAAATGTTTCCATCTTCCCTTCTAGGTTTGTTGGCTGGCCTAATAATTAAACTGGCATAAGGAAAATTAACAGGAGAAAATAATTAAGTACATATGGGGGCTCCACAAAGAACCGAGACTCCAAAGCAGTCAGGCAATCAAGGCTTATATACCATTCTAAACTAAGAAGAAGGGGTTAGGGTTCTGAGGCTTCAAAGAGGAGGAAGACAATTTACAGGAAAACGAGTAGAGCAAATGTTTGGTAAACAAACGTTTGCCATGCCATGCAAATAAGTTTTTCTGATATAAAAAAATTATCTGTGGAAGTAGCTTTCTTCTTAGTACAGGCACCATCTAAATTATTTTGGCAGTAAAGAGAAGTAAAAGCGTTTTCTGAGTCTGTTTGGTCTCAATTGCCTTCAGTTCAAAACAATCCATATGCTAAAGTAGTACATTTTAGGATGGAGTATTCTCTCCTTCATGATCAAGGCTCCACATACAGAAGCTCAGGCTTGCACACGGAGAGAGAGACAGGCTTGATCAGCACCCAGCTGTTGTAGCCATCCCATCCCAGATGAAGTACCAGATATGTGAGTAAAGTCACTTGGCCTTTTTTTTAATAGCTAAGCGCTCAACTGAAGACAGTGGTATGAATGACCCTAGAGAAGAGACTAGCTGAACATTTGTATCCTGGCCAAATTTTGAAATTGAGAGCAATTAAATGGTTATTGTTGTTTTAAATAGTCTTTTGAAATGTAATTCACATGCCATACAACTAACTCATCATAAGTATAGAATTCAATGTTTTTTAGTATATTCAGAGATAAGTACAACCATCATCACACACAATTTTAGAAACATTTTAATCACTTCCAAAATAAAACCTCATACTTTTAGATGTCATTTCCCTATCCCCAATCTCTATCCCAGCTCTAAGCAATCATTATTTTGCTTTCTGCCTCTATAGATTTTCCTATTCCAGAGATTCATATAAATGGAATCTCATAATACATGGACTTTTGTGCTTGGTTCCTTTCATTTAGCATAATGTTTTCATTGTCTATATAAGTTGTATCATGTATCAGTACTTCATTTCTATCTATAGCCAAATAATACTCCATTTTATGTACATACCACCTTCTCTTTATTATTCTGCTGATGGACATTTGGGTTGTTTGTTGATTTGCTTTCACTTTTTGGCTATTATGAATAATGCTGTATTAAAAATTCATGTAAAAAATTTGTCTAGTTATGTGTTTTTATTTCTTTTGTCTACACATGTGGGAGTAGAAGGTCATGTGGAAACTATATGTTTAATCACCTGGAAAAATGTCAG
>NW_006436298.1:22391218-22396590 GCF_000325575.1 Pteropus alecto | reverse complement strand
TCTTACATTCCCACCAGCTGTTTATGAGAGTTAAAATTTCTCCACCAATACTTCTGTCTTCTTTATTATACTATGCTGATGGATGTGAAGTGGTATATCTGTGGTTTTGATTTGTGTTTGACTAATTGTTAATATTATTGAGCACATTTTTGTTTATTGGCTACTTGTATATATTCTTTGGAGAAATGATTACTCAGGTCCTTTGCCCATTTTTAATTGAGTTCCATTTTTTTTGTTGTTATTGAAGTATAAGAAGTTTTTTATATATAATCTAGATATAAGTCCCTTAACAGGTATGTAATTGGCAAATATTTTCTCTCATTCAATTGATTGTCTTTTTCACTTTTCTGATGGTGTCCTTTCAAGCACAAAGTTTTAATTTTGATAAATCCATTCTTATTTTTTTGTCATTGCTTATGATTTTGGTGTCATGTCTAAGAATGCTTTGCAAAACCCAAGGTCATAAATATTTACTTCTATGTTTTAAGAATCTTACAGTGTCAACTTATATTTAGGTATTTGATCCACTTCGAGTTAATTTTGGTATATGATGTAAGAAAAGGATTCAACTTCATTTTTTTGCATGTGGCTATCCAGTTGTCTTAGGACCATTCATTGAAAAGATGATTCTTTCCTCAGTCAATGGTGTGGCACCCCTGTCAAAAATCAATTGAATATGGTTGTATGGATTTATTACTAGGCTCTCAATTCTACTCCCTTGATCTACATGTCTGTCTTTGTTTCAGTATGACACTGTCTTGATCAACATTGCTTTGTAGAAAATTTTGAGTCCTCTAACTTTGTTATTACTTTTCAGGATTACTTTTGGTATTCTGGGTCCTTGAAATTTCATATGGATTTTAAAATTAACATCAATTTCTACAACAAAGTCAGTTCAGATTCCAGTATAGATGGCGTAAAATCTGTAGTTAGTTTAGGGAGCAGTGCCACTTTAATATTTAATCTTTTGATTCATGAACATAGGATTTTTTAAAAAAGTATTTAGATATTTTTTAAACTTCTTATGATAATGTTTTGTAGTTTTAAGATATAAGTTTTGGCTTCTTCTGTTAAATTTATTCTAAGTATTTTATTCTTTTTGATGTGAATAGACTTTTCTTAATTTGCTTTTCAGACTGATCATTACAATGTATAAAAATACAACTGTTTTTATGTATTGAACATGTATCTGACAACTTGAGGATTCTGAGTTCATTTATTAATTCTAATAGTTTTTTTAAAGGCTTCCTTAGGATTTTCTCTACATAAGATCATGCCTTCTGTGAATAGAGTTAGTTGTACTTTTTCCCTTCCAATCTGGATGACTTTTTTCTTGCCTAATTGTTCTGGATAGAAGCTTTAGTACAATATTGAACGAAGTGAGAGCAAATATCCTTGTCTTGTTCCTGATCTTCAGGATAAATCATTAAGTACGATGGTAGCTGTGGTTTTTTTATCGACACCCTTTATTGGTTTCGAATTTCCCCTCCAGTTCTAGTTCCTTGAGTGTTTTTGTCATGAAAGAGTGCTGAATTTTCTCAAATGCTTTACATGTTTATCTATTGAGTTGATCATGTGATTTTTGTTTTTTTATTTAACTGCCGTAATATATTACATTAATTGACTCTCAGATGTTGAACCACCCTTGTATTTCTGTGTTAAATGCCATTTGGTCATAGCATGTAATTCTTTGTATATTGCTGGATTCAGCCAGTATATATTTATGGTGACAAAATATGCACAACAGAAAATCCTACATTTAATTCATTTTAATTCGTTGCTGCTTACATAATATGTATTTTTCATCTTTTTATTTTAATCTTTGTGCTTTTAATCTTGTGTGTCTCATAGTCGGGCTATGATTTTTTTTTAAACCAGTTTTTAAATCTCTGCCTTTGGCTGCCTTGTTTAATACATTCACATTTAATGTTATCAATACAGTTGGATTTATGCTGATTTACTCATTATTTTTTACATGTCTCATGCCTTTTTTGTTGTTGTTTCTCTAGACTTCTTTTACTACTTTCTTTTTCATTAGCGAATATTTTCTAATGTGGCATTTTATTTTTTTAATGATTCTTCACTATATTTTTTGAGGTTTCTATTTGTGTATTTGTTTACTAGTTACTTTAGGTCTTACTATATACATTTCACGTTATCAAGATCAGCTTCAGATTTGTATTAGCTTGATTCTAGTGATATAGCTATTACCTTCCCCCTTTTAATGTTATTACTATATGTATTGTATCTATCTATTAATGTTACAAATCCCAAAATACATTGTTTAATTATTATTTTACCCTCTATAGTCACTTCCTTTGCTCATTACAGCTTTACTCCTTCCCACCTTATTTGTGCTGTTATTGGCAAAATTTTCTACCTGTTATATCTCTGTATGCTAAAGGCCCAAAATTATATTATATACATATTGTTTTATACAACTGTCTTTTGAAATCAATTATGAGAGTAAAAAAATTACTTTTTTTTTTATAATTACATGATTACCTTTACTAGTGTTCTTTGTTTTTTTATATAGACTCAAATTACCATCTGGTTTTGATTGCTTTCAACTTGAAAGCAATCAAAGTATTTCTCGTTAGGCAGATCTGTTAGCGACAATTTTCTGTTTTCATTTATCTAGAAAGGTTTTTATTTCATCATTATTTTCGAAAGATAGCTTTGCTGAATATAGGATTTGTGTTTGACAGTTCTGTTGTTGTTGGTTTGTTTGAATACTTTAAATATATTTCCCCATGCCTTGTGGCTTTATTTATTTCTGCCAAGAAGTCGGCTGTTAATCTTATTGAGATTTCTTTATAAATGGAGGGCATTTTTCTCTTTCTGCTTTCAAGATTTTCTCTTTGTCTTTAATTTTTAGTATTTTTCATATGATATATGTGTTCGTGGGTCTTTTTGCATTTATCATACTTGGAATTGAGATTCCTGATGTGTAGATTGCTTCAAAATAAATTTGGGAAGTTCACTGATTATTTCTTTGAATGTTTCTATTTCTTCTCTGTTTCTTCTCCTTATGGTGTTTCTATTTCATAGATATTGCGGTTTTTATGATATCCCACATTTTTCTGTGTCTCTGTTCATTTTATTTATTTTTGCTCTCTATTCTTTGGTTTGCGTAATCTTTACCCACTTATATTCAAGTTCACTAATTTTTTATTCTGCTAGTTCAAATCTATAAGCCCCTCAAATGAATTTTTATTGTAATTATTATACTTTTTAACTTCAGATCTGCATTTGTTCCTTTTTTTTATAATTTATATATTTTTTTATATTCTCTGTATGATGTGGATATGCGTTTCTTCTTTAATTATGCTTTTCTTTGGTTTGTAAACATATTTTAATGTCTAACTTAAAATCTTTTACTGTTAAATCTGTTATCTGTTTCCCAGGCAGTTTCTGTTGCCTGCCCATCCCCCCAACACCTCCCATAGTATGGATTATACTTTCCTATTTCTTTGCAGACTTCATAATTTTCTGTTGGAAACTGAACGTTTTGGTTACTATATTGTGGCAATTCTGGGTACTGGTCCTCCTGTTCCAGAGTTTGTAATCATTAATTGATTGTATATTTGTTTAGTGAATGTCATTATTTTAGTGAAGTCTATCTCCACCTTAACTGTTAATACTCTGATGTTGCTCCTCAGGGAGGTACAGCTTTGGGTGTGCTCTCAGTCACCCCAGGATTACAGGGATACTTGTGGGACTTCCACTCTTTCTCTGACTGTATCCATTTTTTAAGCTCTGTTAATTGCCCATTGATTGCTGTATTGTTTTCAACATTATCCTGAGACAAAAACTCCTACACAGGTTAATCCAGTCAAATTGGGTTCCTTTGAGAGAATAGTCCCTGAGGTTATTTTTCCAAATTTATCTGGTCCAGGAGGGCTCCTCCCAGCTGTCTTATTCCTAAAGTTCTCTCCTGCAAATTACCCAGCCTACAGTCTATCTGTATATCTGATACAGGCTATATCTTCATTGGATCCATGATCTTACAATTGCCTTTCACTACAACCTCCAGTGTTTTTAAGAGCAACTTTAGGTTAAAACTTCATACTTTGTTGCCAGTGAATTAAGTTCTTTTGGGAAGAGCATAGGAGGTATTTGTTTTATGGTCTGTTTCTCTCCCAGGCAAAAATCTCTGAGCTCAGGCTCTGGAGCTAGGGGTACGGACAATGGCAAGCATTTTTTTTTTCTCTCTCTCTGAGTTACACCCAACTCCAGGAATTGAGTTCTTGGTGGAGGGGAGCAGGCAGCAATCTGTTGTTCTCTTGGCTTGCCTTTCCTATAGTGAAACCACTGCCTTCTGAGCAGGAAGACAGGCTATCAGGGCCTCAGTATTCTTAGTGTACCATGCACAGGTAGAACTTACCTTTCATGACCGAAAGTTCGGTGGTAAGAAATAGCTCTCACATCATAATAGTACTCACTCCAAAACTTACCTCAGTAGCAGGAAGCTGGAGTCAAGATGAGAAATGCTGAAGTCTTATTCCTCCCTGAAAGAAAGCCGCCTAGCTATGAGCTAGGGGGAGAGGGAGATGTGTGTTTTCAGCAGTCCTGCTTCAAATTCCACCAATTCACCTTATTGCATTTTTAGATTACCTTACATTGATGCTTCTTCATCTACTTTTTGCCTTTAGGACCATTTCCAGAAGCTTAACATGATTATATTATTTTTATAATTTTCACCAGCTTTACTGGGGAGTGGGTTAGCAGAACTATTTATGCTGTAATGCCAGATACAGATTCCTTTTGTTTTAAACCCTTAAATTTTGAGGTGGTTTACAGAGACACTGGTAAATATTTAACATGGAGAAGTGACAGGATTAGAGGGCTAATTTTGTGATCAAGGCACAGCAAGAGGAAGTGAGATTACAGCAAATGGGCAGGTTTTGAGATCCAAAGCAGAATTGAAGGACTGGGTTGTGATATGTCCCTGGTAAGTAATAACTCCATCCCCTGCCCCTTTAATTTTTCAGAAAGATATATTGAGAAGATTTATAGTGTAGGTTTTAAATAATAGATATAATTTTATTATTTATTATTTCGAAGTATGTCTCCTGAGGAGAGGAGTGGACTAAGTATCTGAGGTATTTACTCTGATTAGGGAAATAGTGTTGACAGGCCTATGAAATTTGGTGTCTGAATTTATGGTACTCATATTAGTACTCCCTGATATGTTCTTTAAAGCAGAGGTATAGGAAACAATTTGGGTTATTCCTGTATTGGGATTTTTCCAGGCAGGTGTGACATAAACATACTAAAATGAACTTAGGATATTGATTTTAAAAATTGACTTAAATCATGAAGCTTGGGATATTCTTTTGAAACAAAATGAGTATTTATGAACAGAAAGA
>NW_006436298.1:22359585-22391173 GCF_000325575.1 Pteropus alecto | reverse complement strand
AGGGAAAGACACTGAATAAGTCATCTAAAATAAGAAGAGGTTGTTGAAAATTAGTTGATTTGATGATAAAACCAGGTTTTGATCACAAGAGTGTGTAGAAGAAAGAGTGAGAATTAAATCTTGGAAAGCAGAAGGTCAAAGAAATGAGAAATTTTTGTTAAGTGTGTTGTCCACATTGAAGCTATTTAGGATGATGGCTGGGGTTGAAATAGAGAATAAATCAGTGAGGGTGTCAGCCGATGGCAGTAACAAGGGATAGATTCTAAATTTCTAGTTTAATGAGCTGTAAAATAATTGTTTTAAGTCTAAATATTCATTATTACAGAATTGGTTTAGTAGATTAAGATTTTTCAGGCATTCAAATATGTAGATCTGTATTTTTAACATAAAGAAATTCCTGTTAACACTTATCGGAACAACATATATAGTATGATTTAATTTTTTATAAAATTATAAATCAAACCAGAATAATATAGACAAATATGGTTAGTAGTGATTATCTCTGTGTAGTGAAATTTGGCTGCTTTTTTTCTTTCACTTTAAGGTAGCATTTAAAATATAATGAGCACATGTTATTTTGAAATTCAGTAAAGAAACAATATAACCCATTTTTTTTTTAAAACAATATAATCAACTCTAAACTTTATCAAACTTTCATCATTTATTATATCCATAGGAAATGCAAGTTACAATTAGAAGTCATCTATATAGCTCTATGTACAATAAGAAAATAAAAAAAGGAGTTTGAGGAAGTTTATATGCTCAAGAAAATTTATATGACTATTACTCAAACATTAATAAATTTAAACAGAATTTTTAATAGCTTTGCTTTTGAGAAAACTTGACTACGTAAATGTAGAAATGTATTACTTCTTCTATTTTGCAGCTAAAAACTGTATTTTTTAAATCACAGATGTGTGATGATAAACCTCTGAAAAATTATGGGGAAAAAATCATTTGAATAAAATTAGTCAGGTTGTTTTGTGTCTGTCAGTGAATATCAAGGAAACTAATAGCCCTAAAAAAATTAGTTATGTTCCAGATTCAGGTGAAAGAAATTTAGCTATGTACTCAGGAAAGAAATTACACAGAAAAGAGATTACAGATTCTAACACTACTGAAAACTAGAAACAGTAGTCACAAATATGTGAGTTTCCATAAAAGAAAGTTTTGGATGGGCAGCCTAGGGAAGAACAATATAATCAAGTAAGCAGATATTAGGAGATTTTCTTATGTCATTGCTAATCCCTACTTCAAGGACTGGGAGGGAGAAGAAGGGCTTGCTAATCAGAGGATGTCAGAATTAAACAAATTTCATTAGAATTTTCTCTCAGACATATATGTCAACAACCTCTAGATTACACAGTTGAAGCGGGGCTACTAACTCATGTATTTATCGTGGCCAAAAACAGGTCTACAACTTCCCTGAGGTTTTTATTCTGCTCTTCAACAGTCTTTCATTGCAATTCCTCTGGCATTTCTACTTTTTGTGGGCCATCACTTTCTCCATGTTTTGGGAGCTAACTAGTTGTGTTTATTTACTTATCTCCTGGAGTCCTTGAGAGAATGTTAAATTTTTATCCTGGAAGAGTGTATTTATTTCAATAAACCCTCCCTCATCTATCTTTACATTCCACTTCCCTTCTCCAACACTCTAAGGATCTAGTTTATCTTGTGGCTTCTCAGTTCTGGCCAGCATATATTAGCTAGGTTTTGCAGCACCTTTGAGGTATAGTACCTGTTCTGCTTTATCAGTCTTAGCACATCCCTTGCCAGGTTATGTGCAATGATGTAACCTAGTTCTTAGCCTAATGGCCAAGAATGGCTGTGGAGGCAGATCCTGAGCGGGAAGCCTGTTGCTTTGCTAAAGAGAGGTCTCTAAGAGAGGAGTTATCAACTGTAAAAGGGAGTAGTGGGCCACTTCTGGATTAAACGGCTCCGAGAAATCTAAGGATTCAAGATTCTACAATTTACTTGCCTAAATGTCCTCTTCTAGTATATCAAGGTCCCAATCAGGGCCCTGTCCTTGGCAAAGCATATCTATCTGGCTTGAGAATTTAGCTTTCTCTGGAACTCTGCTACTCTTATCACTAAGTCCTGGGCCTGTCCTCTAGCTTTTTGTGCCCTTCAGTTGCAGGAGATGGGTCTCTTTACAAGCTGCAAAAAAATAAATAAATGAATAAATAAAAATAAAAAATAAAAAAATAAAATAAATATCCCCTCCTTTCATAGTAAGTTTTAATTGACAATAAGCCTCAATATTTTATTTTTTATGAACATTGATTGCTCCTAGATAACCCAATTTCATTTTCCTTATTTTTTCCTTTTCTCCCATATTTCCCCAATATTTGTTCTATTGTCTTACTAGTGCACTTCTTTTTGCTGGTATGCCCTTCTTGTTCTCTACATGAAAAAAATTATAACAATGACACTGCTACCTTGTACCAGGGTCTATGAATGTTCTACCTATTCTGAATGATTTTTAGCCCAAATTCCTATCTTAGCATCTGTTCCATTGGATCCTTTCTGGTGCCAATAATTGAAAATCAGTGTCTGTGAGAAGCTGACTGAGATGGGGATTCGTATAGAGAAAATATGTTCATGAATATTTTCAGGATCAAGCTCTGTAGGGGAAAGAAGGAAAAACTGCATGGAGGGAAAGATTTAGCATTAACCAAATACATGGAGAATTCTGAAGCTGAACTAGCCTTTCAGAATTGTCCAGAGTTCAGACAAGGCCAGATATTCATACTCTTATATAGACCTATTATTGGATAAAGGCTGCCCTGGAAAGGGGGCATTGATGTTGAGCAAGTCATCTCTCTTCATATGAGGGCAGTTCTTTAGGAAAGCTGATAGGGAGGGCTGTCAGCTGGCTATAGTCCCAGAAAATGGGGAAATAAGTGCTTTGTTCCTGAAGAAAGATCTTAATGGCACATTAGAGCATTCACTAGGCACCTCTTACTCACTCATCCAAATTGAGGTTATAACATGGTTGGGAGAAGATATTAGAATAGGGTTGTTTAGGGAGCTGTGGGTGTTTTTACCTCCATTTAGTTCTCCCCTCACTTCTCACTATACACATACTCTCTTCTCCCTCTTTCATACAAGGTAATTTTCTTTTACTTAAAACCTAAGAAAGGAGGCTTTAATTGTTCCACTTAGAGAACTTGATGTATATCCTGGAGCTCAGAAGACACATTAAGACACTGGTGTCTGACTCACTAGCTAGCTGCTGTCAGAAGCATAAATTGGCCAGTGATTTAAGATCAGCCATGGCAACACATTCAATCTTTTCTATGAGCCAGTCTCAAACCAGAAGCTGTTTCTCAAAAGATAGAGTTATTTGCAAAGGGCGACATAGTATTGCTCCAAACTAAATGTCGACATTGTTATCTACCTATAGAGGCCCACCAAAAGACTCTTTACCCTATGCATCACAGATATTTCACGGATCATCTGATTCTTGTTGGATTGTATAGTTCAACCAGAAGAGTGGATTGCACAGTAGCCTGGAACTTTAGCAGAACCTTCTCTTGATCTGGGTCCACTCAAACCTTGCAGCCTTTCTGATTACTTGACAGATGAGTAAAATTAATATAACAAATGAAGTGTCTGTTTCCTTAAAAATTCAAAAAGGCCTACTAAGTGATATGCCTCTCTTTCAGCGAATGGAAGAGCAACCTGCTTTTCACTAGTGTGGTACATAAGTGTGATATCCTGTGGATTGGAGAGGTGACCAAAGTCTCTGCAGATTAGATTACAATCATGGCTGGACAGATTTCGTAGCCCTGAAATAAAGGAGTGAATGTGCCATATATTAATATTCATTAATTGTAACAAATGTATCATACTAATGTAATATATTTATATAACAATAGAGAAAACTGTGTGAAGAGGTATATGGGAATTCTCTGTACTACCTTTAAAATTTTTCTAACACTGTCTTAAAAAATAAAGTATTAAAAAAATAAAAATATATAAATAAGAGAGAGTGAATATGTATTGATGGTCCTGCCATCTCTAAACAAACTACTTTCTCATAGTCCTGACTAGAAGGTATCAAGAAAAGGCATTCACTAAATCCAGAGCTGCATATTGGTGTCAGATGATATGTTGATTTGCTCCAGCAATGAAATCACACTTGACAGCAGCTGTAATTGAAGTCAGCCTCTGATTGAATTTACAATAATCCACTGTAATTCCCTAAATTTCATTTTATATGCATCAGCCAAAGTTATAAGTTGAAGAGGTATATGGTAGGAATCACCACTTTCAGTTCCTTGGTGGTGGCACTAATCTCTCTAATCCTTCCAAGATTGTATTATTACTTTTTACTTACCATTTTGGTAGGTAGAAGAAATGCTAGTGACTTTTTACTTAACCTTTACTGCAATAGCATTGTCTCTATAGGTCAGAAAACTGATGTGAGTATTACGCTAGTTGCTTAGTATCCCTATTACTATTGTGCATTCTGGAAGTGGGGAAATAATCAAAGTTGGATTTGAGAACCACTGAGCCTACTATGAGGTGGACCCAAGCATTTTGAGTTCCTAGGAATCAGTGTCAATTCAGAGCCAGTGCCCAGTAATCCCCGAATAGTCTTATTTCCTCTTCCCCAAAGTTCAACCGTGCTGGTAAATGGTTTCAAATACCTTTGGGAAAGGTAAAAGAAAAATTATGCAGTATAAAAATTTGACTTTGTAGTAATGTCTTCCTCAAGAGTTTTTGGCCTCCTTTATTCAAGGAGCTGTGGGACTATGAGCTGACACATTTTAGAATTGATGAAGGGGCATGATTCTCTCATGTGATTCAAGTAATATTTCTATTCCTTAGACCTAGAGCCTTTCCATTTTGACAAATCAAGTAAGATTTTAGTAAACTGCCAAACTATTTCAGTTTTAGGGAATGCTATGATCAACCAGCCAACACCAAAGATCTTCTCTGATTATACTTTGGCTCTGTTTCTTATTATGGTGACTATGCTTGATTTGTCTTTGGTGATTAAAAGCTGGCTCTTTACCCCTGCCATCCATTATTCAAGCATCTCCATTGTATTTGACGACAGTTCCACTGTAAATCCAGGTCAACAGTGGGTAGCCAGCTTTGCCTTCTATAAGTACTTTCTCACAGGTGTCTATAGGTGATGATTAAATATCTGATTCACCAATGCTTTCCTTGGATTATATGTGTTCCCTTTACCAATAGAAATAGAATCACTATACCTTTAATCTTATCAGATCATAGACCAGTTCTAGATATCTTAGAGCCAGTTCTGAGGATTCATCCTGAAGGTCTTGTTCCTCTGGAACATCATTGTTCAGTATATGTATAGTATAAACCACAAATGCAAGCCACCTCTATATGTTTAAATATTTAGAAGTCACATTAAAAATTCTAAAAAGTTACTTTCAGTAATTTATTTAAATCCATAGGTCCAAAATATTATCATTTTAATATGTAGTCAATGTAAAAAAAAGTACTTTTATTTATTTTTGTTACTGTCTTTGAAATCTCATTTGTATTTTATAGATACAGTACATCTTAATTCTGACTAATCACATTTTAAGTTGCTCAACAACCACATGTGGCTAGTGGTTACTGTATTGGACAGCACACACTCTGTCCATTAGATTAGAGAAGCAGAATAACATAAGTGATATATAGTAAGAGATTTAATATAGGGACTAGACCTTATACAATTATGGAAATTGGAATAGACATCTCTGTGATACTGTTGTCTCCGCATCTGATGTTGAAAGTGAAGCTGTTAGCTATTAGCCATTAGCTATCAGTCAGACCAGTAGCAGAGAGGAAAGCTGGATATTTGCAATACCTATGATAAGGAATCTGCTGTGATAAACTGAAATCAACATCTTTCTCTCTTTATTTCAAGCTGCTGCAGGGGAAACATGAGGAGAAGCTGTACCCCTTAACCACAAGGATGTACACTCACCTGGCCCAGAAATGTCAGGAGCTAGAAGGAGGCTTCCCAAATCATCAGAGTGAGACTGCAGAACAGTGAGTACAAGTGTGATATGCCACAATGCATAGCACTCTACACTACTCTTCTGAGCATAAAAAATATACGGCTGCTGCTTTACTTCTGCCTTCCAAATTCATGCAAATTTCTCTCGTGGCCAATAAAAATCCAGAACTGTACAATACAGGAAATTTTGGAAAACATTTCCAGCCTTGCTAAGGCAACACAATAATAAACCACTACAACTATGTTACATTAAAAAAATTATAAACAAAATTGAGAAATAATTTATATGAAATATCACAGGAAAGATTAATATTCATAGTTTTTAAAAGCCTCTCACTAGTCATTTATTAAACAGTTTAAGCACCAATGAGTAAATTGACTAATGATCATTCTCAGAAGATAAAGCCAATGAAAGATCACAAAAACAGAGCTTCATTTCTAAGACAAAAATGCACATAAAAATATATAGCTAACAATTTTGTCTTCTTTATAGTGACGGTGCTGGTACATGCTATCATATTTTACTGGGTGGCATAAAACTGATGTAAATTTAATAAAATATAATTTTGTAAGTGTCTCATAGTTTTAAGATTTTTTTTTAGCAATTACATTCATATTTGTTATTCTTGTTATTCATATTTTAAAATGTGTATACAAATATCCAAAATAAGAGAAAAAATCACAAAATATTGTTAAGAATTATAAAAGTATAAAAGTAAAAAAACTAGATACATTACTACGTGTGTAGTTATAGTATGTTATGAATTGTTAAAATAAACATTATTAAGACTTGTTTCTCTACTTGGAAAAAAAATCTTGGAAGGAAATGTTTTAAGACGTTAACAGATATTGCTGCTAGGTTATTTTTAGTTAATTTATTATACTTTCCTCTTTTTTCTAACATTTTTGAAATTTGCATGTGATGTTCACTAAGTTTTAAAAACTAAAAAACTTTATATTAATTTAATGACATTGTTTTCACAAACTGGTATGCGCTATTGTTACAACCATTTCTTTTTTTTTTTTTAATTAAATTTGTCAGTGGGACTTTGGTTAATGAAATTCTGTAGTTTTCTAGCATACAATTCAATAATGTATCTTATGTATATTGCATTGTGTGTTCACCACCCAAAGTCAAATCTTCTTTGACCATATATTTGACTCCCTTTACCGTTATCTACCTCCTCCCTTCCCCACTTCCCAAAACTGTGTTGTCTGTGTCTATGAGTTTTTGTTTGTTTGACTTATCCATCTGTTGCTTTCAGTTTTATATTCCACATATAAGTGAAATCATAAGGTTTTCAACTTTTCCTGTCTGGCTTCTTTCTCTTAGCATGATAATCTAAAGATCCATCCATGTTATCGTAAATGGCAGTATTTCATCTTTTCTTATAGCTGAGTAATATTCCATTTTATGTATATACCACATCTTCTTTATCCAATCATCTATCAAGGGCATTTTGGTTGTTTCCATGCCTTGGCTACCATGAATAACATTGCAATAAACATCGGGGTGCATATATCTTTATGGATAAATGTTTTAAAAATTAAGGGTTAGATACCCAGGAGAGAGATTGCTGGGTCATGTGGTAATTCTATTCTTAATTTTTTGAGAAACCTCCATACTGTTTTCCATAATTGTGCATAAGGGTTCCTTTTTCCCCACAACCTCTCCAAAACTTGTTACTTGATTTGTTAATGATAATTATTCTAACAGGCTTGAGATGGTATTTCATTGCGGTTTTGATTTGTGTTTCCCTGATAGCTAGTGAAGTTGAGCATCTTTTCGTATGTCTGTCGGCCATTTATATGTCTTGGGAGAAATGTCTGTTCAAGTCCTCTGCCCATTTTTAATTGGATTGTTTTTTTTGTTGTTGTTTTTGAGTTGTATCAATTCTTCATATATTTGGGATATTAGACCCTTATTGGAGGCATTGTTTGTAAACATCTTCTTCCATTCAGTTGGTTGCCTCTTTGTTTTGTAGATGATTTCTTTTACTGTGCAAAAGCTTTTTAGTTTGATGTAGTCCCATTCATTTGTTTTTTGCTTTTATTTCCCTTGCCTTTGAGGTCAAATTCATAAAATCTTCTCTAAAATCAAGGTCCATGAGTTTAGTATCTATGTTTTCTGATATACAATTTATTGTTCCAGTTCTTATATTTAGGTGTTTGATCTGTCTTGAGTTAATTTGAGTGTATGGTGACAGATAGCAGGTTAGTTTCATTCTTTTGCATGTGGCTTTCCAATTTTCCCAGCACCATTTATTGAAGAGGCTTATTTTCCTCCATTGTATATTTTTGGCTTCATAGTCAAAAATCATTTGCCCATATATACATGGGTTTATTTCTGGGCTCTCAGTTTTGTTCCATTGCTCTGTGTGTCTGTTTTTCTATCAATATTAGGTTGTTTTGATAATTGTCAGGCAGTGTGATACATCTGGCTTTGTTCTTTTTTTGTCAGGATTGCTTTGGCTATTCAGAGTCTTTTGTGATTTTATATATATATGATGATTTTTTGTTCCATTTCTTTAGAAAATGCCATTGGGATTTTGGTAGGGATTGCATTAAATCTGTATATTGCTTTCTTTAAATAATAGATTATAAGAAATTCTTTAGTGGATACTCTCAATAAATTTTCTAGAGTGTTTTTACCAATTTATACATCTACCAGTATTTTATAAGAATTCCTCTTGCTCGCCATTCTTCGTAATGTTATTGTTAGTCCTTTTCCTTTATACTTTTCTGGTGGGTATTTAGTTCACTGGTGTTAATTTGCAGTTCGCTGAGAAGTAATTAAGTTGATCACCTTTTCATATGCATACTGGTAATTCACATATTCACTTTTGTAAAGTATTTTTCAAATCTTTTGTCTATTTTTAAAGTTGTCTTTTCTTAGCGTAGGAGTTCTTCATGTATTGGATACAAGCCCTATCTCAAATATATGTATTGCAAAAATCTTTTTCTACTCTATAACTTGCATTTTCATTTTCTATATTTCTAAATGAAAATAAAATCTTAATTTTAATCCAGTTAATTTTATGAAGATTTTCCTTCAGGGTTAGTATCTTATTTAAGAAATCTTTGCCTACTCCAAGGTCATGAAGATATTGTTGTTTGTTATCTTCTAGAAGCTTTACTTTTTGATCTTTTACATTTAGGTCTATGATTCATCTGATTCAATTTTTGTGTATTGTGTGAGGTAAAGTTTAATGTTTATTTTTTCCTAAATAGATAACCTGGATTAAACATAATTTATTTTGCAGATTCTGTTTTACTGCAGTAGTAATGTTGCCTTAAATTAGATGATTATGTATGTGTGGATCTTAATCTAGACACTTTTTTTCTATTCCACAAGTGTCTGCCTATTCTGAATACTGTAGTCTTATAATTAGTCTTTATATCTAGTAGTATGCATCCTTTAACTTAGTTCTTTTTCAATTACTTTTTAATGAGATATAATTGAAAAATAATAAATTAATTTCAGGTATAAAACAATGATTCAGTATATGTATATATTGCGTAATGATCACCACAATAAATTTAGTTAACATTTATCACCATACAGTTTCAATTTTCTTTTTCTTGTGATGAGAACTTTTAAGATCTACTCTTGTAGCTGTTTTCAAATATGCAAGTCAGTATTTTTAACTATAATCACCATGCTATGCATTAAATCCCCAGGACTTATAACAGGACGTTTATACTTATTGAACAATTTCACCTGATTCACCTCCCTCCCCCACCACGCCTAATCTCTGGCAATCACCAATCTGTTCTCTGTGTCTATAACTTTAGATTTTTTTTTTAGATTCCACATAAAAGTAAAGTCATATGGTTTTATCTTTCTTTGACTTATTTTACTTAGCATAGTGCCCTCAAGGTCCATCCACATTATTGAAAATGGCAGAATTTCTTTCTTTTTTGGCTGAATAATATTCCATTGTATATATATTTAACTACATTTCTTTATTCATCTATTCATTGATGGACACTGGTTTTTCCATGTCTTGGCTATTGTAAATAATGCATGGGGGTGCAGATATCTGTTTGAGTTAGTGTTTTGTTTCCTTTGGAAGAATACCAAAAGAATGGAATTGCTGGGTCATATAAATAGCTGTTTTTAATTTTTTGAGGAGACTTTGTTCTGTTTTCCATAGTGGCAACACCAATTTACATTCCCTCCAACAGTGAACAAGGGTTCTCTTTTGTCCACATCCTTGCTGACACTTATTATTTCTTATATTTTTGATAATGGCCATTTTTAAGAGGTGTGAGGCAGTATCTCATTGTGGTTTTGATTTACATTTCCCTGATGATTAGAAATTTTGAGCACCTTTTCATTTACCAGTTGGCCATCTGTATGTCATATTTGGAAAAATTTGTATTCAGATCCTCTGCCCATTTTTAAGTCAGATTGCTTATTTTTATTTTTATTATTATTATTTATTGATACTATTTGCAAATATTTCCTTCCATTTATTGGGTTGCCTTTTCTTATTGTTGCTGATTTCCTTTGCTCTGCAGAGGCTTTTTAGTTTCATGTAGTCCCACTTCTTTTGTTTTTCCCTCTTCTTGCCTTTGCTTTTTGTGTAAAATCCAAAAACTCATACCCAGACTGATGAGCTTACTATATTTTCTTCTAGGATTTTATGGTTTCAGATCTTCTACTTAAGTCTTTAATCCACTTTGAGTTGAATTTTGTGTATAGTATAAAGTTACAACCATTTCTGACATTTAATGGACTAATTCTTTAACTTCGTATTAAAATTTTTATGTAAATATGAATATTTGTCCATTTTCTCCCATTACTTTAGTGATTGCTGATTCTTTCCTTGTGTGAAACTCCAGCTAAAATATGTGTATATAATGTATCTTTATACAGATATCAGACTTCACTATATATGATAAGACTGGGAGAAGAGGAAAGAATTATTTTAAGTATATAAATAGTCTGAAGTCTTAAATCTGAGAAATTAGTTTAATTACAGTGAACATATAAATGTATTGAGTAATTTTAAAAAATATAAAAATCACACAGAAATGCAAAGTTATGGGTACAGAGGTACATACTAGACTATTTTGACCTCCCACACCAATTTTTTTATCCCTTGCCTCTATAGTTTATCACCCTGGCATGCTATTTTATGGTCCAAGTGTGAGTTTATCTGACTCACAAGATAATCTTGTTATAGACAATCTAGTTATTGAATGTCTTCGACAAAAAACAATCTTATTAATAGCTCTTTATGTCACTTCAAATCCATCTTATATCTGGAGCCCAATGCTTTCTATGTATAAATATATTTAAAAATCTTTCCCTCCTCAAACTGATAATGATTATTCTTATCTAGAAGTCATAGTGTTTCATAAAAAAATGAAAAACTAAAAAGTTGCTCAGCTTGTAAATCTTTCTAAACTTTTTTCTGTTATTTTTTCTCAGAAAAAAAAAAAAAAGATTCGATTTGCAGAGGATTTGTTCCAACAGCCAATATTTTTCTCACTTAGAAGCACAGAGAAGCCCATTGTTATAATATTTCTTGAGCAGCAATATCCTTTATATCAGACTAATATGAAAAAATATCTATTTTCATAACATCTTCCATATATAAACTTAAATGCTGGTTACTATCATCACTCTAATGTGCTTTCTACCTGAAATAAAAAGGTACATTCTAAGCCTGTTCATAGAAGGAAAAGACCTATGTTTAGTACCAAAGGAGAACTTAAAATTTGATCTTTCAGATAATCCAAAAGACAAACTACAGTTCCACAAGGAATACTTCCCAGATAAGTTTACTTACTGTCAAGATAAATGGTATATTTGAAGGAAAGGGTAATAGCAGGTGTGAGAGTAGAAATTGTGAGTTTGATTCTGTGTCAGGTGTCACAGGGAAGCTCTGCAGTTAGTACGCAACAGAGGCAATCAAGTTCAGAACGAGAGAGTGGGACAGAGAAACAAACACAAGAGAAAACACTGATAAGTAGAGTTTCAAGAAAACACTGTTTATGACACTATCAACACATGCTGCTGGGTCTGTTCTGTTTGGAGTAAGAGCCCATGTTGCTGACATTCACAGGTGCTTCCTACTTGTGCTCCTGAAGCACTTTGAACATGTGTGTGATGTTTCATTTATCTCAGTGCTTTGTTTATGGTCAGCTGGAAGAATCAGGAATGAAAACTAATAATTTCAGTGAAACTATCTTGTTCTTCTCTGTATTCTTAACACTTACCTACTATTGTATTAAGCTGTATTTTAATATTTCTTAGTTTAAATTTATTTTACTTTATTTTATATAATAATTGACTTGATATTGAGACTTTTCCCTGTTCTCTTTGAGTAGTTAGAGGGATGAGGTGCAAACCTACCTGAGAAGACAAAGATATGACTTTAATCAAGGCTACCAATCAGACTTTTGTCTATGTGAGTAATGGACACTCGGTGAGGATGAGAGCTGAATTGTTTAGGCAAAGGGAAGGGATTTGGAAGCTTATTAGAAAGGAGATATAGCAGATGACCGGACAGAAGAATTTGGGAGAGAATGGCGAAGTTTAATGGGAAATTTAAGTCTCTGCTATATGGTGTATAGTGTAAGTTCTCTCATCTATTGTCCTAGGGAATCTTCAGTAAAATATTTATATTTTATTGATACATTTTGAAACTGGGATTGCTTCAAGAGCTGCATCTAAGTACCAAGTCTTGTGTCAAAGTAGGTGTTGGGTAAGAACAGTGGCAGTCCATAGGAACATTGTTAAAACAAGCTTATAAGGAATAAGTAATATAGCTCCTTGGTGAGACTGGCACTTACATAAATATATAATTATGTAAACAATTTCTAGGTTTTTAATAGTAGTTAACATTTATTGAATACTTATTATATGCTAGTCATATGCTAAAAACTTCCTATGCACTATTTCATTTAATTCACACACTAGGCCATTGTGGTATTTTGTTATAACAATGGCCCCCAATGAACCACATCACTCCCATTTCTAGTCCTTTTCAATACTGACTCTAGTTTGGAAGTGTGACTTACTTGAAGAATATCAAGTAATGGGATGGAAATAGACACTTGACAAACACTTGGACATTGGAGCTTGCCCTTTAAAATGCTGCTGTTATCACAACGTGAAGAAGCCTGGTCCAGTCTCCTTAAAGGTAGAAAGATAATGGCCTATGTTTTGTAGTAGTAAACCAATTGGCAAAATTGTCAGCTGCTATTAAGTGGAGGATGGCGATCTGGCAAAGCAGATTGGCAAGCACCATGTTAAAAACGCCAATTGACTCTCACAGCTGTCGAGTACTAAATAACTGATACAACCCTAGAGATAAATACCATTGTTGTCATCAATTTACAGATAAAGAAATTGTGTTTAAAGAGGTAAATTTGCTCAAGCTCACTGCGATGCTATTTGTTTTAGGGCATATTTGGCTATATTTATTTATGGTTATCCATTACAGTCTATTCAAGTGGGAATTTATTTGCAATGTTATAATTATATATAGCTAACAAAATTTGAATCATAAACCATAAAGATATTATGATGGAAAATTGTCAACATAATGGGTGTGCAAAAAGTTCAATATTTCTCATACATTTAAACTATATTATATGGTATACCCAATTGTATATATTACTTAACTAGTTCTTATAATAAATATTTTAAAACATTATTTTTGACATATATAAGTCAACAAGATTGAGTCTTAGATTTATGCATCCTGTCTTACGTTCTCTCTAGCCTTTCATTCAACTAACGCTCAGGCTCTTATGGTCATGTTTAGTTCTAAGTATAACAACAACTCCTTAAGTCTTCCTTTTGCTCATATTTTCTTTAACTAGTTCATTCTCCTTGTTGAAAGTCTAGATGAACATCTGAAAATACCATTTTTTAAGGTCACATTTGTGCTGAAATATTTTCAATAGTTTCTCTCTGGCCAAATTTATTTATACTAGAACTATATCACTCCTCAATCTATCCTTTATTTTCTTACTCTTTTAAGTTCTGTTTGTTTGCCAAATTGGTCTAATTAAAGTTTCTTGGACACATCTCTCATTTCCATGCATATGTATGTTGGACGCCTAGAATTCCATTCCACGCCTAGAATGCCCTTCCAAATCCTTTGTGAAGCCTTACTAATCATTATTATCTGCAAGCATTTGTAGGAATATTGGAGATAACAAATTGGTTTTATTTAGAATACCACCTACATCTAACCGGTTGTATCATCCTTGGCCACTGCTTTAAAATTATTACTGTTGTCATACTCACTGTGATGACAGCTTCCCAAGACACTAAATTTGCTCAAAGCACAAGGGAGAAAAAAATCATCACCTTTACAATATGTAAAGTGTTCAGTATGTAAATCGACTTGTTATGCATGACTTCTGAAAAAAACTCAGATAAAAAACTGTAAACTTTTGTAAATAAGGGTTTGCTTTTGATCCACTCTGATTATACTGCAACAAATATATAGATGCACATTAAAATTTTCACGTTTCTAACATTTGAATATTTAAAGCTTTGTAGTTCAAACATTCCAGAATTTTAAAACTAATTTAGCATTGATGAGATGCAATCAAAGATTATTTAAGACACCGAAGTATATTAAATGAGTATATGTCGCGTAATAGGTAGAATTAATTAACACTACTAAAAAGAGTTGTAGGAAAATCTAACTTTACATTGTTATAAATATAATTCAACTAGAAAAAGAAGTTTGTTCAAGACAAAATAGAAAGGGTAAATGCTCCTATAACATTTACATATTGAAAATAGTTACTAAAACTTTCGAAACAACAGATTTGTAGTGATATCTCATTTTTTATAACAAAATATTAAATGAAAGTTAAATCAAATTTTTGAGTCCAAAAGCTGTTTCTTCCAGTTAACTTGACAATTTAAGATGTCATCATTCTGAGAAACAAAATCATTTTTTACATACAAGACAATTTTGATAATAGATATCTATTCTAATTGTTCATTTATTTTATATCAAAGCAATGGTAATGAGAAAAGTCTAGAGTAATGATGGTAATGAATTTGCCTGCTTAATTACTGTCAGAATCAAATGAGTTAGAATTAGCAAATACATTTTTAGTATGTTTTAATGTCATTATTGGAAAAGGCAAAGAAGGGAGAGAGCAGTGACATGAAGGCTGGAGCCACAGAGTAAGATAGTTCATTTAAAATATGTTATCAATAAACTTTGCCTCTAATTACATACTGCATGTGTCCACTCCCTCCCATTCATATGTTGAAGCCATACCCCACAATGTGATAGTATTTTGAGGTAATTAGATTTAGGTGATATCATTTGAACAGGGTCCTCATGATGGGTTAGTGCCCTTAGAAGAATAAACCAGACAACTAGTTCTCTCACTCAGCCATGTGAGGATACAACGGGGAGCCAGGAAGAGGGCTCACCCTCCAAATTAAATCAGCTGTCACCTTAATTTTTGACTTCCCAGACTTTAGAATTATGAGAAATAATGTCTGTTGTTCAAGCCATCCAGTTTATGGAATTTTGTTACAGCACCTGAAGTGATTAATTCACCTGTTAAGGGTCATACTTTGAAAATAAACAATTGGTCAACTTCTTTAGTCAGATACTGTAATCAAGTAACATACTGGAATAGCATTTTAAATACTAATAGGTGTTAAATAACTGACAGGTTTATTGAAAAATAGGTCATTGTGTTCCATGAAAAAGCAAGGACTATGTATCTTATTTCCAAATTCTTGTCACTAGTACATTGCTCAACTCAGAAGTATATGTCCTCAAAAAGATTTTATGACTAAATGAATGGTATTTCTGATATTGCATATGCTATCCAGTTCAAAAAAAAAAAAATTACTGCCTCTTGCTGTTTTCAGCAAAATTCAAGAATTCTTTTGTGCTGTAAAATAGTGATTGACGAATGTTTTCCTTTATTACTTACCAATGTAGGAGGCCACAATGTTCATTTAAATGTACACAAATGAGTGTGTGTGTTTGTCTGTCTGTGTCTGAATACCCATGGCTTAATAGAGAAGTCTTTGTTACTGAGATGAGTTTGTTATATGTATACCTTTCAGAGATTATCACCTTTTTTTTTTTCCCTTTTTTCTTACCTTTGTCTCCTTCTGCAAATAATCAGGAAAGAACATTTAGAAAGAGTATAGGAGATGCCTGATAATTATAATTCAGTATACAGTCGCAAACACAGGCAAATATGGACATACTTTTAATGTTAAACTTTTTCGAAGTAGTAACATAGATGCAGAAAAGTTCACAAATAGTAAGTATACATCTTGATAAATTTTTAACCCAGCAAACAAAGCTAACATGTAACCAGCACCTGTATGAAAAAACAGGACATTATCAGAAGTCCCCTCATGCTCAACTCATGCCCCAAGGGCAACTTTTAGCTTATTAGTTATGGTTGGGCTTGAACTTCGTGAACAGAATCATTGAGTGTATATGCCTGGCTCAATATTATGTTTGTGAGATCCATCTCTGTGCCATGTATAGCTGCAGTTTCTTCATTTTCATTGCTATATAGTATTCCATTGGATATTCATTGGATATATATATATAGCATAATTTATCCATTCTAGTGTAAATCAACACTTTGAAGGTTTTTATTTAAACATATTAAAATGCCATTTATACATGCATTATACATATTTTATGTATTTTTTATGTACACATTTTATGGGCATTGTTTGGCTTTTATGAATGTTCATGTTCTTTTACATGTCTTTTGGAGAATGTATTCTTGTATATCTTTGGAGAGGAGTTATTGGTTCATAAGGTATGTGTGTAATAATCCTGAGGTGACTCAGCCAAAAGTTTCCAAAGTGATTGGCTCAAATTATACTCTCGCCAGCAGCAAGGGAGAGTTTGGTTACAGAACTAGGGAATTTTATATAAACTCCAATTTTGATCTTTTCATCTGCCTAGCCGCAATTGTCTTCTTTCCTACCAGTCATAACTTAGAAAAGTGCAAATGGACAGATGGGTATGAAGGAGGAATGCTGTAAACTTCATTAACTTCTGAAAATTTGTTTAATAGAAATGTGATATTTTCTCAAATTATTTGGCTGCTTATTAATTTTAAATATTTTATTAAAACAGCAGATCTAATGAATTATTCAAAACAATAACAAAATGGTTATCTTAATTCTATTTATTTTTCTCTGTGGAAGATCACACACACACCTTTTATCTAGATCCTGTGCGCTCACGAAGTAAATAAGATACATTTTTAGTGTTCTACTAAAAGCCCCCACAGGAGAGAAAAAAAAAAATACAATACATATTCATAAACAAACAGAATTAGAAGTCAGTGTTCTGAAAAAGGAGTGCTTGAAAAAACACCATGATTTTAAGCTTTACAGAACATATCATTGTACTCAGTGTAGGAGGTGAAGACAAGAGGCAATTTATTCTGCAGCTGGTTTCGAAATAAACACAGCAAAGAAAGATAAGGAGTGAAAGAGGGATAAATCCGCCAGTAGCAAACTTGATGGACAGACAGGCTGCCATTAACAATGCTGTTGCCTTTGTAAGTACAGAGTGATGTGGAGATACCCTGGCATTTATACTGTAGACATGGTCCTTAAAGATTTTACACCTCCAATTCCTTAGAATTATCAGCTATCTCCAGCCTGTCAGTCATCTGAGCAATCTTAGATTTTTAGCTTGCAGGCCGGGCAGATTATTGACAAAGCAATCCAGGGTGATATAACACACCCTGACAAACAACAGTGAGGGGATTGTGTTTACCACTTTCACTGCACCAATTCAGCTAAATTAATTCTTAACACTGAAAGTAAAGTTTCTCTTGATAACCATTCACTCCCTACCAGTGTTTTGCTGCATAGCGCTAGCTTGTGTTGAGGTCTTGCAGTGTCCTGATGCAACTAATTTAATCTAGCGGGGACTAATAGAAGCGGTGAAGGTATTTGATCTATCTCCATAGCAAGAGGGCTAATGAGGGCATCTGTAAATAAAAACGCTGTTAGAATTGAGTTAAAGATTTGACTTAGAGACTTAATATTTTGACTTAAGTAGATAAAAGTAGGAGATTTCTAAATTAGGTCTGCCACTCTATCTTTAATTCATCCCTTTATCCGTAGGAAATTGAGCTCACACAACTCTTCCCATTATGTCCCAAGTCTCAAAAGCAAAGGTAACAAAACAACTACAAAACAGACAGACAAAGAAACAAAACTCTTTGACAAAATTTATTCTAGGTAGTCTTTTTTAAATTGTATTTTTACCCAAAGGCAGTTCTAATGGTAAACCATTAAAGCAGGGGCAAAGAGAGTTTGGAGGGTGCAAAAGATAACTTTTGAAGGCAAACCATTGACAAACCCTTTATTTTAGTTACTGTTTCAGGCACTGCTAACTTCAAAGCTAATTTTTTGGACCATGCTAATTTTATAATATATTACATAGTAAATCACTTGTAGAACCTAAGTGCCACTTGTAATTGCTATGTTGTAATCATTTCTCTAGTCTCATAGTTTAAATTTTTAAAGCTAATTTTAATGGTATTAGACTAAAACATGTTTTTCATGTAGAATTCTAATGCTGTCATAATTATATGAAAATATGTTTTAAATGCTTTTGAAATATCTTGGGATATATTTTTATTTACAGAATTATCTCAATTTCATAAACAACATGAATGTTGGCTTCTAAACTAGAAGTTGAGAACGATTTCTGTAAATGGAGAATTTTTATGAAATACATAAATATATTTGATTAAATACATATTCATATTTTAAATACAATTCCAACACAATGCATAATTAAGTTTTATAGTCAGGTAAAAATAAAAATAATTAAAAATATGAAAATTAAAGAAATCGAATAACATTGAAATTACATCACCTTAGATCTATCTCATCCTCTTTTCATTTATGGTGACAGAGGATTTTTTTGCTTGTGCATGTATTTTAGAATCTGGTTCCTGTCTATCCCTTTAAATCCAACCTGGAAAAACATCCCAGGTAGTGAAAAACCTCCGATATCCTGACCTTGCTGCTCTTTCTCATAAATGCCAAATTGATTGCCACCTCATGGCTTTTATTTCTGCTACTGCCATCTCCAGATTTTTGCATGATTAGGCTTTCACAAGAGGAGCTGGAATGTCACCTTCTTCAACATGCCTTTACTAATACCCTAATTAAAGTACCATCTTTCATTCATCTTCTATCCCTCTGCCCTGCTTTATTTTCTTCATGGTAAATATCACTACACAAAAGCATGCCATTTATTCATCTGTTTACTTGTTTGTTACATATTTTCCCCACTGAAATATAAGGTCTGTGATGACTGGATCTTTTTATTGTTATTATCGCTGGAGTATGTCTACTACTACCAAGTGGGTGTCAGCAAAACTCTGTTGAAAGAATGAGGGACTGAGTCTGGTAATGTCAGTGGGAAAACATAAAGACAAATGCTAAAAATATTTGGATTGTGTATTTAATACAACTTACTAAATTAACTGTAAAGAGAGAGAGAGAAAAAAAACTCAAGATTACTGTGTGTTTTCTGTCATGGTTACTTAGGAAAGGAAGTTGGACAATATATAAAACTTGTCTATGGTAAATTCACCTTTGGGTATATGTTGAGAGACCAAAGAGATAGCTATATAAAGACATTCTTAGAAAGGATTTGAAACACTGGTCCTCAACAAGGGGCAATTTAGGCTCCCAGAGTATATTTGGCAACATCTAGAGTCAATTTTTGTATTACAACAGGGAGTTGCTACTAGTGTCTAGTGGGTTAAGGCTAGAGATATTGCTAGCCATGCTGCAATGTACAAGACAGCTCCCCACAATAAAGAATTGTCCAGCCTCAAATGTCAATAGGGGTGATATTGAGAAACTGAATTAGAAATACAGATATATGTGAGATATTTATATAGAGGTGGTTGATGAAATGGGAGTGGATAAATTATTTAAAAGAGTGACTGCATATAGATAATAGGGCTAATTGACATTTATCTAAAACTTATTGTCTGTCAGACATAGTTCTAAAAATTTTACTTATATTAACTTATTTAATCCAAAAAGCAACCATATAAGATAGAAGTTATCACAATTTTAAAGATAAAAATATTAAAACACATAAAGTAAAGCAACTTTGCAGAAGCTAGAAAATGGTAGAGCTAAGATTCAGGACGAGGTAATTGGATTCTAGAGGTCAAATATAACTTTTGCAAATTACTGTCTTAGACAGTAAAAGTGAAAAAAGGAAAAAGCCAGTAAGACAGATATAAAGAAATGGGTTGCTCAGAAAGGAATCTGAAATTGAAAAAACTCCAAAGTATTTCTAAAAGCAGCTATCCCATGGTGTCAGATGCTGAATTGAGCAAAGAAAATGTCGCTGGACTTGTCAAATGGTCCTTGGTGAACTTCTGCAGAACAATTTCAGTCAAGGACATATAGCGACATCTGTTCAAAATGAGTGGATGTCTGTATAGTTCTGAAAGAAATATGCAGTAGTTTGAGGGAGTATCAGGATGGAGGGAAAGATGCTTAGAGCTCTTGGGAAGCAGAAATTAAGATTGAGTGCTAAATGTTTTAAAATAAAATTTGGCTTTTGAGAGTGCAGAAAGCTTGAACAATCCTATGGAGAATGTTATAAAAGTCAACATGAAGTACATTTTTTTTTTTTTTAAATTTGAGACAAATGTCCAGATTAAATATAAAAGCATGGGTTTGTAAAAATCTCAAACACCCACTTTCCTCCTATTTTTCTATAAAGATGTAATTGATTGTGAGTGCTGCCTGAGATTGAGCTTGGAATGGGATATGATAAAATGTAATTGGCATAGGAACTTCTCAGTTGGGTCTAATTTCATTGTTGAAATGACCATTTATAGAATGAGATGGATGAGAAGATGGTATAGAGGGGTCGGCTGGATAAGGTCAAGGTTCTAGGGGTTATTATAAGAAATAAAAGTGAGATGGGGGTACAGAGAGATCAGGAATTGATAGGACAGTAGCTCAAAAAACTTTATTTCCAAATGTTTCAACTAAAGGATAGATAACTACGAAGAATTATACTGTGTGTCAGAAAAATCATATAGTACATTAAAAATAACAAACTTTCCTCTATATAATTTATGGATGAGAAGAGTTTAAAATTTTGATCTTGATCACTCCCACTAAAGTGTTGTTCTCTGACAAGCAGCATTCTCGTCACCTGGGTGGGCATCGCCTGTTAGAAATGCAAACTCTCAGGTCCTGTCCCAGTTCTTCTCTATCAGAGTCTGCTTTTAACAAGATGCTGAGAGTCTTCTACCATTAATATTTGATAAACACTTATCTAGATTAGTGATTTTCATACTGATTTTCTTTTGTTCTAAGCCATAATTTTTCTTGCAAAATGAAATATGTAAATCTGAAGTAGTGTAGTTCAATTGGAGATAGGGAAACCTCTTACAAGTTTCTAGTGTTCTGCAGAATACACTTTGCAAAAACCACTGGCTGTTTCAGTTTTGGACTCACATGTTGTATGTAATGTGTGACACCATACTTTTTGTGAGACATTGGCCTGACTAAATGGTATGCCAAGTTTTCCCTCCTTCTTGATCGCTAGATAGTTTATAATTGATTTCCTGTTTGTGAAATCTGAGTTTCTCTTTCCCAATGTAACAGAGCTATTTGTTAAACTTTAAAGGTATATGTAAAATGTTTTACTTATGAACTGATCTCTAGAATTTATTCGCATCTCAACAATTTTCCCTTAATGTCCTCTTTTTGTTCTAGATCCAATCCGGAGAACCACATTGCATTTAGTTATCATGGCTCCCCACTCATCACTGGTCTGTGAAAAAGTCCAAGCTTTCCTGGTTAGTCATGATCTTGACAGTCTTGAGGTGTATTGGCTGGATATCCTGCAGAACTGTCATCCAATCTAGGTTTATCGAATGTTTTTCTTAGACTAGTCTGGGGTTATAAATTTTTGGAAAGAATACCAGGGAGGTAAAGATCCCTTCTCATCACATCATGTCGGGAGGACGTGATGTCCACAAGATATCATTGATAATGTTAACCTTCATTGCTTGATTAAGGCTGCGTTTGCCAGATTTCTCCACTGCAAAATTACTATTTTTCTTTTTTCTCATCCTATTATTTGGAAATGAATCACTATGTCACAAGGGTGGGGGGATTAAGCCCTAATTCCTAGAAGGTTGACTATCATTTTTGTACATTTTTAATTTAGTTTTTCACAAGAGTTCTACATTAGGCAGTGAGCTCTGTAATTGATACATGGCCTCTTGAATGGAGGGAGTTTAACTTAATTCTCTGGGTTCCTAGGATTAAGGAGAATGCCTGGGATGCAGTATGTATTTCTTAAATATTCACGTTTTTAATAAACTAGTTATTTTCCTTTAAATAAAAGTATCACAGATGACTTGGCCTTTCCATTTCCATTTAACGGGTTCATGTGAGACAGAAATTTTGAGTCCATTCTAAACGCAGTGACCAAACTATTCCATTAAGTCCTCAGAACTTGCCTAAGTTAAACTATTTATTAGATCCTATAGTTTAGTACTTACTGCTTTATACAATGTACAACTTAGAAACATTGATTTAACAGCGTGTTGCTATAGCAACTAAATATATAAACTATATGTCAAATTATTAAGTATAAATATAGAATATTGATATTAATTTCACCAAAATAGTGCATCTCATTATATATACATTATACCTAAATCTATATCTATATATAAAAGGACCCATGTAATGACCTCTTTTAAATAGTTTAAAGCCAGTGCTTCATTCTTAAGTACAATGATAATTAATTTACAGAATAGCTCAGAAGTTATAGAAACATATTTTAATGGTGGTAGACTTTAGAGTTGTAACTAATATTTTCCTATATTTACTATATTTTGAAAAATAAAATCTATATACATACAGTAACAATATAAACAATGACATGTTTATTCATTATTATGAGATATACAAATATATACATACACACGTATATACATATAAACCTTCATATAAATAAAAATAAAAAACAAGATGTTGTTCTTTATCATAGGGTAAGATATAGGAAATTTCTCTGTGTAGCACAAGGTTAATCTAGGAGAAAGTTTTCTATTAGTTCTGATCTCTGAATCATTTTCTAGTATGATCAGGAACAATGAAAAATGCTATGAATCCCTTTAATGCAATATATTCTTGAATCGATTACCAATGTTTACCGAAAAAGGAACTGGCTATGTTGTAACAAAGATAATTGTATGTTTAATTATTTATAAGGGTACGACCATCAAGTTTCTAAAATTCTTTCCATAAAACTATCTCAATATAAATCTCTGTGATATACAGCAAAGCTACTTCATCTTTGCTTCCAGCCATGCAGCCTAAATCCTTTCATTAGTACACGCCTTCACTTAAGGGAATCGCTTTAACAAAGGGATCCACCACATCATTATGACTTTTAGAGTAAGAAGATGACTGTGGCAAAATAATAAATACCCCATCTTACTAAGATACGTCAGTTATGGCAGCACTGAAATGTTTTATATTTGGTTTCCACACCACACATTTCAGTTCCAGCAGAAACCCAGGGATGCACTCTAGAGAAACACATAATGAGGTCAGATGGAAAATCTTGTCTTGTTTCAGATATGAATTCAATCCATCCTTTCTTTCATGTGAGACAATATTCACAGAAGGAACAGCTGCTGACATGTTTTTAGCTTCACTGACACTGAAAATCTCTTCTCCTCAATTGGCACTTTTAGCTTCCACCTGAAAAAAAATATGCAGAATGATATTATTAGAGATGGCCATACATAAAAAAAAAAAATCTTATTATGTTTGTTTATTCACCCTTTGCTATATTTACTACACAATCATGTGAGCTAATTTTTGTCTTATGAAATATAAATAATGAAAATCAATGCTAGTGTAGGCCATTTTTGTTGCACTGTGTGTTAGAAGCCTAGCATCTTGAAAATTGGGTAGGAGAGGCAGAAGATATAATCAGAGGAGATAAAAAAAAATAATGCTTTTATATTTTCAAAACTATAGTTTTGGCATTTAGCTGTCACAAGGAGGTTCTTCACTTAAAAATCAGCCCTTAGATCTACATTGCGTGATTGTATGAAGTCAGAACAATGCTTCAAGTACTAGTTCCCCATCTTTTGCATAACTATCTGAATAACAGCTAAATAAATAGGTGAGCATTACTTGAATTAAGATTATTTATATGAAAACCCTAATTAGTCCTTTTTCCCTGCACATTAAATATAATTTTGTGCCTAATAATAAGGAAAACCAGAGTAACCTGAATCCAGGAATCGAATTGCCCATGAGAAAACAGGAGACCACCTGATGCAAACATGGTCTGTTAGACAAAGTCTGGTAAGGAAAGATGCTGTAAATGATTAAAAATATTAATGCATCTTTGAATATATGTTCTGTGTCTCAGAAGAGACTGCATATGATGCTTTTGTCCTGTAAAAAAGGTACCTAATCATAGAATTCTCATGGTATTCCTACCTCATTTAGCTTTGCTGTGTCTATCTTTGTGAGGAACGTGTTCACAGGGATGGAATATAAATAAATGAAGCCTGGTAAACCAGTATGGTTCCTATATTCAGACTAAGAATCCTCTTTTGGCCTTCAGGATGCTGTTGTTCTAGTGTGAATCTGCGCTTCCTCAACTGTAAAAAAGAAGGTGAAACTATGCTTTCTAAAGTTCTAGAATTAGTACCCTATTATCATTCTTAAAGAATTCTGACTCTAATGAGGGATCTTATTATGTGAATGAAAAACTAAACTAGAAGTCATTTTTCCTGGACTCTGTGTACAAGTGTTAATGGTAACTTAATCTCTATATCTTTTTTAGAACAAACGTAAGACCTGTTTCAAAGGAGAGATTTTTTAATCTCTCGAACAATGTTCCTTAAATTCCATAAAGCTGAAAATCAGTATATGATACTATCAGCTGTCATTCCGAATGTAATTTTGAAGATGTCAGTTTTATCTAAAAGTCATAGTGAATGTTTTTAAACAAATGTTTTAGCTCTAATATTTGAGTCCAAATGGCAACTTTTGAACCTATGTACCTTTGTAGAGTTTTTAGCTTTTACATTTAGGCCATTGATACACAGAGCCAGTAGTGGGAACTGAATGGAAGAGGTGAGCCAAGTGAAGTTTGGTAGGAAATCTAGTTTTGAATAGATATCCATTACTTGCTTCTTGATGAGGTACCAGATGCGAAAATTGGCAGCACAGGACTTGACATTTAGTACATTCTCAGTAAACATTGAATAAATGAACACATGTTGACTATAATAAACACTATATCTTAATACATATGAAAGCATAATAAAAGTAGAAAAATACTTTTGTAAAAAACAGTATATTCATTATCTATGATGTGATCACAAAAATAGTCAAGTTTTATATACTTCAATTATATATTTGACCCCATTTTCTTTATTATTAAATTCATGGTATTAGATTAATAAACCATATTGTGGTCCACAAAATCATCAAATATATAATTTTGTTTTTAAGTTATTTATATTTTTAAATTATAAAGAATATCTTTTATAAAGAGTTCAAAATTATAAAGCAGAAATAAAAGTCCATTTGACATCCGAATTTCCCCTGCCCACTGCCCAGTTTCTTCTTTATCCATTAGGAATGGTTTTCATATGTATACATCAATATTTGTGTATGTTATAGTATTTTAAATATTTTTATATTGGTAAAGTATATGAAACAAAGTTTTGCATTTTAACAATTATGTGTATAATTCAGTGGCAATAATTATATTCACAATATTGTGCAGCTATATTACCACTATCTATTTTTAAACTTTTTATTACCTCAAACAGAAAGTGTACTCATTAAACAATAACTCCCCATTTCTCTCTACCCCCAGTCCGGTAACTTCAAATCAACTTTCTATGTCTATGAATTTGCCTATTCTGAATATTTTATGTAAATGAACTCATACAATCTTTGTCCTTTTGTATATAGCTTATTTCACTTATGGTGTTTGGAGGGTTCATCTATGTTGTAGCATGTACAAAACTTATATCCTTTTTAATGTTGAATAGTGTGCTCTTGTATGTATATACCATATTTTGTGTATCTATCATCTGTCAAACACTTTTGTTCAATAGGTGATGGTTAATAGTATATCACCTGTAACGAACATCAGCATAAAAGTAGCTTGTTTTAGTCCCTGTTTTTGATTCTTTGGGGTATATACCTAAGAGTGGAGTTGCTGGATCATATGATCATTCCATTTAAATATTTGAGGATCTTTTAAACTCTTTTCCACAATGGCTGCACCATTTTATATTCCTACAAGCCATATACATGGGTTCCAATTTCTCCACCTTTCCACCAGCATTTATTTTGGATTTTTTGAAAGAAATTATAGCCAGCCTCATAGGTGTGAAATTGTGTCTCATTGTGGTTTTGATTTGCATTTTCCTAATGATTAATGATGTTGAGCATCTTTTCATGTGTTAATTGACCACCTGTGCATTTATTTTTGGAGAAATATCTATGAAAACCTCTTGCCCATTTTTTAATTGGGTTGTTTTCTTTTTGTTATTGAGTTGTAATAGAATATTAAACATAATCTGGATATTAACCCTTATTAGCTAAATAACTTTCAAATATTTTATCTAATTCTGTAAGTTGCTTTTTCATTTGCTTGATAATGTTCTTTGATTGAAAAAAAAAGTTTTTAATTTAGATGGTCCGCTTTATCTCTTCTTTGTTGCTAATGCTTTTGGGGTCATATCTAAGACTCCATTGCCATATCAAAGGTCATGAAGATTTGCTTATATGATTTTCTCTAACAGCTTTTAGCTTTTATGTTTAGGCCATTGATCCACATTCAGTTAATTTTTGTATATGCTGTGAGATAGGAGTCCAACTTAATTTTTTTTTTTTTTTTGCGTGTGAAAAATCTAGTTGTTTTAGCATCATTTGTTAAACCATTCTTTCTTATTGAATGGGCTAGTTACCTTTGTTGAAAATCAATTGTCCATAGTTATGTGGTTTTATTTATGAGCTCTCCATTTTGTTTTATTGGTCTGTATGTCTCTCCTATGCCAGTACCACGATGCTTTCATTGCCATAACGTTATAGTAAGTTTTAAAATTGGGAAGTGCAAATCCTCCAATCTTGTTCTTTTTCAAGAATATTTTGGCTATTCAGAGCACTTTGAAACTATATGAATTTTAGGATTATATTTTTTCTTTCTGCAAAAAAGGCTGCTGGAATTTTGACAAGAATTTCGCTGAGCTGTACATTGTTGTTGGTAGTATTGACATCTTTAAGATATCGTTTTATGATCATTGAACACAAGATGTCTTCTCATTTTTTAGGTCTTTAATTTTTTTCACTACCGTTGTATAGTTGTCGGTATTCAAGAATTTTACTTCCTTGGTTAAATTTATTCTTAGGTTATTATTCTTATTTTTCAATTACAATTGACAGATATCACATGAGCTTCAGGTGTACAACACAGTGATTAACATTAATACAACTTACAATGTGATCACTCAATAAATACAGCACTCATCTGACACTATACATAATTATTACAATATTGCAAACTAGATTCCCCATGCTATACTCTACATTCCCATGACAATTTTGTAACTACCAATTTGTACCTATTGATCCCGACCCAGCTTCACCCATTCTGTCACCCCACCCCCCAATCCTGGAATCATCAAAATGCTCTCTGTGTCTGTGGGCTGGTTTCTGTTTTGTTTGTTTCTCCTGTTCTCTAGATTCCACATTTAAGTGAAATCCTATGACATTTGTCTTCCTCTGTCTGACTTACTCTACTTGGCACAATACTCTCTAGGTCTATTTATATTGTTGCAGATGCAAGATTTTATTATTTTTTATGGCTGAGTAATATTCCATTATATATATAGCACCTCTTTTTTATCCATTCATCCATTGATGGACACCCAGGTTCCCTTCATATCTTGACTATTGTAAATAATACTGCAGTGGACAGATGGATGCACATGTCCCTTCAAAGTAATATTTGGGGTTTTTTAATAAATGTCCAGAAGTGAGATTACTGGGTCTTTCTTGGTCTCTTATTATAGCCTTTGTTTTAAAGTCTATTTTGTCTGGTATAAGTATTGCTACCCCAGTTTTGTTTTGTTTTCATTTTCACAAAATAACTTTTACATCCTTTTATATTCAAGTTTTTCATCATTATTTCTTCAAATAAGGTTTTCTATTCTTTGCTCTCTGTCTTCTCCTTCTGGTACCCATAGGATGCAAATGTTGGTATGCTTGATGTTGTTCCAGAGGTCCCTTAATCTAGCCTCATTTTTTTGGATTCTTTTTTCTTTTTGCTGTTCTGATTGGGTATTTTCTACTACCTTGTCTTCCAAATCACTGATTTGAACTTCTGCTTCATCTGATCTGTAATTGATTTCCTCTAATGTATTCTTCATTTCAGTTATTGTATTCTTCATTTCTGAGTTGTTGTTGTTGTTGTGTGTGTGTGTGTGTGTTCTATATAGATTTTTATGTTTCCTATCTCCTTGTTGAATTCTCACTGAGATCATTGAGCATCATAATAACCTGTGTTTTGAACTCTGCATCTGGTAGATTGCTTGTCTTCATTTTATTTAGCTCTTTTTCTGGAGCTTTGTTCTATTTCATTTGGGATGTGTTTCTTTGTCTCCTCATTTTGGCTACCTTTCTGTGTTCGTTTCTATATATTAGATAGGACTGCTCTGTCTCCCAGTCTCAGTAGAGTGGCCTTATGTAGAAAATGTCCCACTGCTCAATGATCTCAGTGAGAACTTCAATAAGTCTTGATGTGGCTTCTGTATATCCTTAACTATAGAACTGTTCAGCTAGATGAGGTGATTCTCAGTTATGGTTGTTCTGTAGTTTAGTTGTCATTTTTATGTGGTTGTGTGAGGAGACAAGAATAGCTTTTACCTTTTCCACCATCTTGCCCCAAACCAGAAGTCCCTAGGTATCTTAATCTTTTATAAGGTATTGTAAGTTGGAATTTTTCTTTTTAATTTTCTGTCTATTGCTAGTAAAACACAGTGATTTGTGTTGAATTTGTAATCTGCAACTTTGCTAAATTTATTAACTTTAGTAGCTTTCTTGTTTTTTAGATTCATTTTTTTTTCTGTATAGATCATGTCATCTGTGAATAGAGATAGATTTACTTCTTCCTTTGAAATTTAAATGCCTTTTATTTCTTTTTCTTGACTAATTGTTCTGGCTAGAACATCCAGGAAAATATTTATTAGTAGTGGTGAAAGTGGGCAACCTTATCTTATTCCTGATCTTAAGAGGAAAACGTTTAGTCTTTCACCACTGAGGATAATAACTGTGTGTTTTTCATAAATGCCCTTTATCATATGAAGAAAATTCACTTCAATTCCTAGTCTCTTGAGTGTTTTCTTTTTAGTCACAAAAGGTTGTTAAATTTCGTCACATGCCTTCTGCTGCATCACTTGAAATAATCCTAGGATTCTTTTCTTCATTTTATTAAAGGGATGTATTATATTGATTTCCTAATATCGAACCACTCTACCATTCCTTGGGTAAATATCACTTGGTCTTAATATATAATCCTTTTAATATACTTTGAAATTTGTTCATTTGTATTTTGTGGATGATTTTTGAATTTATATTCATAAAAATTATGATTTGGTAAATTTCTTTTTGTGTGATATCTTTATCTGGCTTTGGTATCAAGGTAATGCTGGCCTCATAGAGTGAGTTAGGAAGTGTTTTCTTCTCTTCTGTTTCTTTGGAAGAGCTGTATTGATATTAATTCTTCTTTATGTGTTTGATAGAATGCACCAGTGAAGCCATCTCGCCATGAACTATTCTTTACTGGGAAGTTTTTCGGACACTGGTTTAATCTCCTATTATAGATCTCTTGAAATTTTATCTTTTTTCTTGTTTAGGTAATTTTTGTGTTTATAGAAATTTTTCTATTTCATTTTAATCATCTAATTTGATGGCATATAGTTCATAATTCATAATATTCTCTTATATACCTTTTTGTTCCTGTAAAGTGAGTAGTAATGTCCTCACTTTCATTTCTGATTTGTTATTTTTCATTTTTTTTTTCTTATCAATCAAGACAAAGGTCTGTTAACTTTTTTTTTTTAATCTTTTCAAAGGAATATCTTTTGGTTTCATTGATATTTTTTTCTGTTATATTTTTTTATTCTTTAATTCATTTATCTCTACTCTAATCTTCATTATTTCCTTCTTTCCACTAACTTTGGATTTAGTTTTCTAGTTCCTCACAGTACAATGTTTGATTTGTTGATTTGAACCTTTTCTTCTTTTTGAACGTATATATTCAAAACTATGTATTTCCCTGAGTACTGCTTTTGCTGCATTTAAGATTTAATATGTTATGTTTTCATGTTTATTAGTCTCAAGGTATAATTTCCCTTACGGTTCTTTAATCTATTTGTTGTTTATGAGTGTGTTTTACAATTCCACAGATTTGTCGATTTTTTTAGTTTTCCTTCTGTTATGATTTCTAGCTTCATTCCATTCTAGTGGGAGAAATTTTGTATGAGTTCAGTCTTTTTAAATTTATTGACATTTGTGATCTAACATATGTCCAGTACTAGACAATGTTCCTTGTGCCCTTGAGAATGATGCTATTCCACTGTTGTTGGTTGCAGTATTCTATATATATCTGCTAGGTGTGTTGATTTATAGTGTTGTTCAAGTCCTCTATTTCTATATGAATTTTCTGTCTAGATGTTCTATTAATTATTGAAAGTGATGCATTGAAATCTCCAACTATTAGTGTAGAACTATATATCTGTCAACATTCACTTTATATATTTTGGTGCTCTGTTATTTACTTCATATGTACTTATAATTTTTATACCTTCTTGATAATTGACCCTTTTATCAGATAATGTTCTTCCTTGTCTCTTATGACAATTTTGCATTAAGGTATATTTTACCTCATATTAGTATAGCATGCCAGCTCTCTTTTGGCTACCATTTGCATTGAATGCCTTTTTCTATCCTTTCACTTAGAACCTATTTGCTCATCTTAAATCATATCTTTAAAGCAATTCTAGGTTAATAGCAAAATTGAGAGAAAGATACAGAGATTTACCATATACCCCTTGCCCCAACCTGTGTATAAACTTCCCCCATTATCAACATCTCTCACCAAAGGATACATTTGTTAAAATTGCTGAACCTACACTGACACTTCAAAATCATCTAAAGTTCATAATTTAACTTAGGGTTCACTCAGTGTTATACACTGTATGAGTTTGGACAAATATAACATGTAAGTTGGATCATTTTTTAAAAATCCGTTCTGACAATCACAGCTTTTTGATTTGAAAGTTTAATGCATTTACATTTAATGTAATCACAGATAAGGAAGAACACTCCTGCCATTTTTCTATTTTTGTTCTATGTGTTCTATACCTGTTTTGCTCCTTGTTTCCTCAATCGCTGCCTTTTTTATAGATAGTTGATATTTTTTCATAGTAAACATACACTAGAATTATTGAAGGATAGACTTCTGTAAGAAGGACCAATCCAAA
>NW_006436298.1:22353035-22359568 GCF_000325575.1 Pteropus alecto | reverse complement strand
GAGAAGCAAATATAAACAAAACACTAAATTTGTGGAAAAAAAGTCAATTGTTGACTCTAATATAATTATATCAAAATAATAATAATTTGGGGTATATTTAAAAACAAGGTAGAATTTAAAACACTGTAAAATATTAAGCAGAATAATGGGTTTGAGTTGATTAGGGCAAAAATATTTTATTGTGTTTGTATTGTTCTAGATTAAGATACAAAATAAGTTAAAAATTTTAAAATAATAAATTAATATTAAAAAAATAGAAAGAACATATAACTTCCCTAATAGGCAGGAAGAAAGACATAAATCTTAATAAAGCCACTGAAGTCAGTGAAGAACAAAAATTAAAAAAAACAACCAAATAAATAAGTTGTATATGAAGAGCAATATATGTTTGAAAAATAAATCTATAAGAAAAGAAAAAATAAATGAAAAATTTAAATTTTAATGTCAATTATATCTTGATAAAGCTAAAATTTTATATATCAATTACACTTTTAGCTTTATATTTCAGCTTTATTAGGTGAAAAACAATTTTAAAGTACAAATAAAGGACTTGTATCATGGGTGTTGTATATGAAGAGCAATATATGTTTGAAAAATAAATCTATAAGAAAAGAAAAAATAAATGAAAAATTTAAATTTTAATGTCAATTATATCTTGATAAAGCTAAAATTTTATATATCAATTACACTTTTAGCTTTATATTTCAGCTTTATTAGGTGAAAAACAATTTTAAAGTACAAATAAAGGACTTGTATCATGGGTATTAGCTTTCACAATAAAAAAAAAACTTCCAAACCAAATATAAATAAATTTTATTAAAATAATATAAATTTATTTAAGTATTATATAAATAATATTTATTAAAAGTAAGTTTTTACAATTAATGTAAATAGACTAAGTATTCTAGGTTAAAAGTGAAATTCTCAGATGAGATATAAAATAATATACAGTCATTGTATTAGTTTCCCATTACTGTTCTAATAAATTAGCACAAACTTATTGCTTTAAAACAATATTAGCATATGGTTCTATAAGTCGTAAGTCCAATACAAGTCTCACTGAGCTAAAACCAAGGTATCTATATCTACATTCTTTTTTGTAGACTCTAGGAGAATTTATTGCCTTTTGTAGCTTTTAAATGCTTCCCATATTTCTTGTTTCATGGTCCCCTTTCTCTAACTTCAAAGTCAGCAATGGTAGGTCAAGTTCTTCTCATATTGCATCTCTCTGACCTTTCTTCTATCATTATATCTCTCCCTCTCTCTTTCTGACTATAGCCAGAAAAGTTTGTCTTTTTTTAAGGTATGTGATTAGATTGCACCCACCTAGATAATTTATAATTATTACCCTTGAGGTAATAATATTGAGGTCAATCACCTCAATCACATATGCAAAGTTCCTTTTGCCACATAAGGTAACATTTACAGGTTATTAAGACTGGGATGTGGACGTCTTTGGGGCCATTATTCTGCTTACAAAAGCCTTATATTACATCTGAGAGCGTAACTAAAATAACATTACAAAATATTTGAAAGCAAATATTTAAAAAGGATATATTGGCCCAATACTTACCAAAATAATAATGGTGTCACTGTAATATTTTTAGGTAAATATATTTTAATATTAAAGCATTATTAAGGAAAAATAAATGTTTTCTCCATTTCACTTAGGTTACAGTTTAAATAGAAGTCTGTTTCATCTGCTCACCTTCTTCATGAGACTGAAGACCTTTCTTCCTGTTTTGTATGACTATAAAAGCTCAAATCCAAGTCACTAGTGCTCATTTTCAGGCCCTTACACTTTTAGTTATGCATTTCTGATCAAATTAAAGTTTGATAAAAATAATCATACTGCTTATTTTTTGAGATTATGTTAGTTCTAAAACATTTCAGGTGTCATGTACACCATAATATCAAGGTTCCACAGTGTAGGAGCTAGCATATACATCAACTACAAATGGGAACAGGGCTGTCCCAGAAGGTAATGTGATACAAGGTGAAAAACTTGGCATTTGTTTCAGAAGACTAGTTTTAATTTGGTAAGGCGATCTCTTCAATACTAGTTAATTTCTCTGGGAACTTATTTTCATTATGCTTGAAAGTCATAATGTAAATCAAGTCCTAATATTAAAGATATGAGGGAGAAACTATAATATTGAGAATGAATGCATGATATACCTTCTATTATGAGGGTAACTGTGGTCCATAACGTAATGTTTATTAGAATAGCCTCTGAAGTCAGCCTGTGTTTTATTTTTATTTTCTTTTTTGTAAAGGACAATTTAATTTTTTAATGGAATTTTTTTTTAATTTAAGTATAGTTGATATACAATGTTTTATTAGTTTCAGGTGTACAATATAGTGACTTGATATTTATATACCTTACAATGTGATCACCACACTAAGTCTAGTAATCAATCATCTGTTACTGTACAAACTTGTCACAGTATTATTGATTACATCTCCCTTCACTTTTTTTACCCATCCCCCATCTCCTCTACCTTCTGGCAACCATCAGCTTAATCTCTGTTTCTTTGAGTCCATTTTTGTTTTATTTGTTTGTTTGTTTTAGAGTCCACATAAAATTGAAACCATATGGTATTCGTCTTTGTCCGATTTATTTAACTTAGCATAATACCTTTTAGGTCCATCCATGTTATTGCAAATGGTGAGATTTCATTCTTTTTTATTGCTGAGTAATATCCCATTGCATGTGCATATGTGCACATATACACACATCTTTTTTATCCATTCATCTATCAGTGGACACCTAGGTTGCTTCCATATCTTGGCTATTGTAAATATGCTGCAATGAACATAGGGGTGCAAATATCTTTTAAAATTAGTGTTTCTGTTTTCTTTGGAGGAATGCTGAGAAGTGAAAAATTGCTGAATTATACGATAGATCTATTTTTAGTGTTTTTAGGAATCTCTGTACTGTTTTCCATAGTGGCTGCACCACTTACAATCCCACTAACGAGGCAGAGGGGTTCCCTTTTCTCCCCATCCTCACCAACACTTGTTATTTGTTGACTTTTTGATAATAGCCATTCTGACTGGTGTGAAATAATATCTCATTGTGGTTTAGCTTTGCATTTCCCTGATAATTAGTAATGTTGAGCATCTTTTTATATGTCTATTGGCCATCTGTATGTCTTTGGAGAAATGTCTCATATCCTATGCCTATTTTTTTTTATCAGACCATTTATTTTTTTTTTATTGAGTTGTACAAGTTCCCTGTATATTTTGGATAGCAACCCCTTAGTGCAGTGGTCCCCAACCTTTCTGGCACCAGGAACCAGTGCTCCTATGAGAATCTAATGGTTGATGACCTGGGTTGGAGCTGAGGCGGTGATGCTAGCACTGGGAAGCAGCTGCAAATACAGATGAAGCTTCACTCACTAGCCTGCCACTCACCTCCTGCTGTGTGGCCTGGGTTGGGGAGCCCTGCCTTAGAGTATATATTATTTGTGAATATATTCTCTCTTTCAGTAGGTTTTTTTTTTTTTTTAAATCTTAACTCTTCCCTATATTTGCAGTTTGAGCTTGGGTATACGTTACTTAACCTCTTTATGCCTCAGTTTTCACACCTATGAAGTGGAATTCATAATAAAATATATCTCAAAGGATTCTTATGAAAATTAAGTATGTTACTATTTGCAAAGCACTTCTTGCAAAGTAAATGGAGTGTAAATCAATACATTTCAGTACTTTTATCAAAATGACAGTCAAACAATGTATTTTTTTAGTACAGTATCTAAAACTGTTTAGCTCTGTGCTGACTTTAGAAGATAAGAAATATATTAAATATCTATCACATAAAACTTGTCCTCAAAATGACAGAAATACCTTCTGAAGATTAGCAATATTGAGTTGCTTCATTATGTGATGCTGAGTTTAATAAAATCCGGAATTTAAGAGATTAGTTTAGGCTTTATTGTTTTACAAGAAAAACAGCTTAGTACATGAGGTCAGGGCAGTGCAAAAAGAAGGCTAGATCACCATAATAAACCTATGGCACATTCCTCTGTTCTTTTAATGTTTCTCAGGTGCTATAACTGTACACATAAAAAGTAGAGAAAAGAGGGTGCTGGCAGACCTATGATCTATTAAATAAGCCACTTTCACTTAATGTAATAGCTAATGCATTTTTTTCGGTCTTGGCAGAAATGTATCTTCCAGACTACAAGGAGAAAATTAAACCTCTTACATTTAGCATATACTTGTAGGACCAGTACCTGATATTCAAGAACTCGATGGGTCATATAATAATGACAGAAAACACAAGGTTATTATAGCTAAAGAAGGATAATGGAGAGTCCGAAAGGAATTTTTCAGAGGAACACCAAGAACCATTTGAAATAATGTAATGGCAATATTAAGTGCTTAGAAATGATGGTCTAGATAGATATCAGTGGTGTTCAGCAACTTTATCAGAACAACATGAACACTTAAGTCATCAAATAAGAAGTCAGTAGCTACAAGAAATTCTAATACTACCCACATTTTAAAATTAAATGACCATTCCCATATACATCAATTCAATTATTAAAATTCTGTATTTTATAGATAAAAGAAATATAATTTTTTGAATTTCTCAAAGATTAATATTACTACCACTTAACTCTAATTAGCAAATCAATATATTTACCCCCGAGATCCTCATGGATATTCATCTTCATTAGGTTTCCTAATTAGGAAGAACTCTCTTACCTTAAGTTTTAGTTGCTTGCAATATAATGGGAGGGAGAAAGGAAGGGGAAGGATATTCAGTAAAAATAGAACAAACTCTGTCATCTTAGAATTTTTAAGTTATAGAAACAGAATCTTAAAAATAAAACTTAAGAGCAATACATAATGAGAGAGCCTATGTGAAATGGAGAGATCAATACAACCATCTCTGAGCCTTTCTTGTGGAAGTAAATCCTATCTATTATTTTCCATCAGAAACCACAGAGGGGTTTGTTTCCTCGGTGCCTCTGTATTGCTTGCAGCTCTTCTGATTCACTGGAGAATATAAGCATCTTCATAGTTTAGTCATTCTCTTTTTTCCCCTATCTGCTCATGTACGGAAATTCTCTCTCTCTGTCTCTCTCTCATCTCTCCAAATATGTGTGTAGACATTATATATTTATATACATATATACTATATATACATATGTATACTATATGTATATTTATGTATATTATAATATCTGCTAAATTTTTTAAATTAAAAATGTCTAAGACTTAAAGATTAAATCTGTAGTCTTTCATAAAGCTAAGGAAGATTTCAGAATCCTCAAGAGTCATTTCGCTGCTTTAAAATATTTTAAAATAGAATATTTAAAATAAACCTCTCATATTACCCCTCATCTAACATTTAAAATAATATTCACCATACTCTTTAATAGACTATTTAACCATGATAAGTATTTACAAAGAAAATTAAAATTCCAAACCATTCTTGTCTTCTGAGATTTGGAATGATAGGATACAGACCTAGGACATAAAAAAATGCTGAAATAAAAATCACAAGTTAATGTAATGCATATTATTTTATAAAATAAGAACAGTTTTTTTCTGTTCTGCATAGCTTTTTTAATCACTAATTCAATCATTTATTCTACCATTGTTTATTAAGCTTTCACTTTCTGCTAAAAACTGTGCTAGTGCAAACAATACAAAGTGAGCAATACACTTCCCTTTCCTTCAAGAAACTTAAAGTCTAGTTAGAGGACACAAATCATAAACATAGAGGACACAAACCATAAAACTTTAAAAGTTGTAAAAATGGGTGCTTAATACAACATATGGGTTGGGGCTAGGGAGTCATGGAAACCATCTAAGTAAAGGTAACATATAAACAACTTTAAGATCGAGGAATGAGGGAATGGAAGAGGTGATCACGGTTGCAACAAATGCAGATAAAGAATGTATTTCTTACAGGAAACTGTAAATAGGTTATCATATTTTGAAGAGACATTCTGGGGACTGAGGGATAGAATTAGAGATAAGGCTGGAGATAGAAGGAAGGTATGATCCTGTAAGCACCACTATGGTTTTTTTACTTTATTCTGTTGGTAAATGGGGACTCGTATGAGGAAAATAAAGTCCAGGGGAAGCAAAGAAGACACAAATACAAGGCCTAATGCAAATAATACTGAATGGAAATTCTGAACTGAAAAAATATTTTAGTCACCTTCAGAAATATATTTAGTCTATAGTTAGAGATAGAATGATATTATGCATTCAAAATGACCCTAAAGTTTTGCTATTCCCATGAGGAGCAAAGATGAGAGTGAATCATAGTTCTCAGACAACTATGTATGCATAAAGATTACCTAATGAGCATAGTAGTATAAATCTAGGCAATAAAACAGTTCTTTGTATTGGTCTTTTTTATACACATAAACTATTAATCTCAAGAGTACCTTTGCTTTAGAGATTTATATAAATATACGTTTTATCCAGGTTTTTGAAGTTTAAGTTACAAAAACTGAGTTCAGCACAAATAACCCTGTTCCTATTTTCTTAAAGCCTCTCTCGATTTT
>NW_006436298.1:22320535-22348035 GCF_000325575.1 Pteropus alecto | reverse complement strand
ATCACATCCATAAAAGACACACCCAAAGGGCAGAAATGAAGAATACAATAACCGAAATGAAGAATACATTATACATTACAGGAAATCAACTGAAGATCAGATTAAGCAGAGGATCAAATCAGCGATTTGTAAGACAAAGTAACATAAATACCCAGTCAGAACAGCAAAAAGAATAAAAAGAATCTAAAAAAGTGAGGCTAGATTAAGGGACCCCTAGAACAACATCAAGCATACCAACATTTGCATCCTAGGGGTACTAGAAGGAGAAGACAGAGGGAAAGACAAGAAATTGAAAACCTATTTCAAGAATAATGATAGAAAACTTACCTAACCTGGTGTAGGAAATAGACATACAATCTAAAGAAGCACAGAGAGTCTCAAACAAGATGAACCCAAACAGACTCACACCAAGACACATCATCATTAAAATGATAAAGGTTAAAGACAAAGAGAATCTTGAAAGCAGCAGAGAAAAGCAGTTAGTTACCTACAAGGACTCTCCCATAAGATTGTCAGCTGATTTCTCTACAGAAACTTTGCAGGCCAGAGGGATTGGCACAAAATATTCAAAGTGATGAAAAGCAAAGACATACAACCAAGATTATTCTACCCAGCAAAGCTATAGAAAAGAAGGACAGATAAAGAGCTTCCCAGATAAGAAAAAGATAAATAATTAAATTAGTACTAAACAAGTATTATAAGAAATGTTAAAGGAACTTCTTGAAGAAGAAGAAGAAAAGAGGATAAGGGGGAGAGAGGGGGGGAAGAAGAGGAAGGGGAGGAGGAGGAGGAGGAGATCAAAAATATAAATAATAAAATGGCAATAACTACATATTTTTCAAAAATTATAATTAATATAAATGGATTGAATGCTCCAATAAAAAGACATAAAGTGGCTGAATGGATAAGAAAACAAAACCTTTACATATGCTACCCATAATCGACTCAAGTTCACAAGCACACATAGACTGAATATAAAGGGATTTAAAAGGTTATTTTATGAAAACGAACACAAAACAAAACTGGGGTAGCAATACTTATACCAGACAAAATAGACTTTAAAACAAAAGCTATAACAAGAGACAAAGAAAGACACAGTAATCCCATTTCTGGATATTTATCCAAAAAACTCCAAATACTACTTTGAAGGGACATGTGCATCCATATGTTCACTGCAACATTATTTATAATAACCAAGATATGAGGCAATCTGGGTGTCTATCAATGGATGAATGGATAAAAGAGAGGTGCTACATATATAAAATGGAATACTACTCAGCCATAAAGAAGAATGAAATCTTGCAATCTGCAACAACATAGGTGGACCTAGAAAGTATTGTGTTGAGTGGAGTAAGTCAGACAGAAAGGCAAATGTCATAGGATTTCACATAAATGTGGAATCTAGAGAACAGGAAAAACAAAACAGAAACAAGCTCATAGATATAGAGAGCATTTTGATGGTTGTCAGATTGGGGAATGAGGGTGGGAGGATGGATGAAGGGAGAGAGAGGATTAAGAGGTACAAATTGGTAGCTATAAAATAGTCACAGAATTCACAGAGTATAGCATGGAGAATATAGTTTGTAGTATTATATAACAATGTATGGTGTCAGATGGGTACTGGGTTTATAGGATGATCACTTTGTAAGTTATATAAATGTCTAATCACTGTGATGTATACTTGAAAATAATAAACATTGTATGTCAACTCTAAAAATGAAAAAAATATATTTAAAAAATGGAACTCTTTTGATTTAGGAAGAACATATTTTTACCAGAACATCTCTTTTATCCATTAAGTCTCATCTGCTTTTTGAAATCAGGACTGTTAATGCCATATTCAGATAACTTAACTGCCATCAATTCTCTATGTTTCTGTTGACCTTTGTGAGAAAGACTTTGTTATTCATGATCAGGTTCCTGAATTTTGCATTGACCACTTAAATTTATAGTGGCCATATCCTGGGAATTATAACCCGGCAAAGTGGGATACCTCTTTGCAAAATTTCCCATTTGGGAGCCAGTGACAACCTCTGAGGAGAGCAATAGTCCTGTGAAATATAGAGTAGGACAGATTACCAATTTCCTTATCTCCTAACTATACATATCCTGAGGCTTATGTAGAATTCATGTTTCTCATAACTCAGGCCCAAAATTAGATAACCTATATGTCTGGAAATTACAAAATTTAGAAGGAGCTACAGTTTTTCCTTGGTTCTAAAATACTCTAGTTTAGGTTCCACAGTCTCATGTTCATGGTGTTCCATTAATTAGTTTCATGAGACACAATCCTATTTCCTTTTAATGTGAGTTTTATAGCCTTATTTAGGGACGTGAGGTGAGGGAAAAGTTCCAATTGATTAAGGTAGGGATCCCACTAATACCTCATGTCCATTTTCATGTGTATTAATTTTCAGTGCAGAGAAAAGTGACAAAGAGCAGGGACTATAATCACAGGAGTATGATTATCTTCCTGTTTGTTTCTGAGAATTAATCAAACTGTATGGACTCTCTTCATAGAAATCAAATATGTGTTTGTGGCATATCTAATATTTTATATACATGGTACTCTGATTTCATGTTGCCCAATCATGGACCTCTAAAACCTCTATCTAGTAGACAAATAAGAGAAGAAATCTTGAGACAGACCTTACTTAAATATTCATCTACTTAAAAGACTAAAGATATAATGGGATTATAGCTCAGCATGAAACATTCAGAGACTTGGCAAGGTATACTCAAAACTGAGCAATTGAAGAGTATGCCAAAGAGATTATTTAAGACATCCTGGGTGGAATTTTGGAAAACTAACAAATGATAGTTTAGTAACATGGGGCTTGAAAAAGGAGGGGTTGGGACCTGGGAGGACTTTACCATAGCCATCAATCTGATTAAAAAATGTGTCTGGCCCTATAATATATCTGGTGAAATTTTTAAGAGAGGACTTTCAAATTAAATTATATAATAATAACAATTATTATATAGTAATAATAATTAACAAAAAAAAATCACTTTAATGTGTGCTTTCTTTGTCCTAGATATTGTCATAAGTGGGATGTGGATCATCCCATTAGTCCTCACAATCACCTAATGACATGGACACTTATTCCTAACTCTCTATAGATTAGAAAACTGAGGAATTAAGATCTTAAGTACTTTGCCCTCTGGCACACCATTAGGAAGTGTTAAAGCCAGGAAATCTAACCCTAGAGTCTGGACCTTTAATTATATATGATAAAGTTAAAATAATGTTCACCTAAATCTAAGTAATTTAATCTTATCTATCTGGATAACTGTTCCTGATACATCAGCTTCAAGCTTAGAAATTGTGAATTATAAAAATAAAATATCAGAATTCAGTATGTTAGAAAAATTAGGGGACATTGTTTAAGTAAGATAAATAAAGTAGTTGAAGTTCAGAAGAGAACTATGACATACGGATGAAGTAAATATTCTCACAGTCCATAAGAAAAGATGGGGATGTTATATTTAAAAGAATGTAGGGCAATTGTGAGATAAATTACACTGAAGTATTTTAAATGAAGGCAATTCAAAAATTTTTTTAATATGCTGTGACATTTACAGAAAAATAAAAATTTTAGTGGCATACTAGTATTTTTATATAAAATAAATACATAAGCGTAGTTAAGACATAAAAATTCCTTGTACCACCAGATGAGGGAGGCATATTTAATTCATGTACTTTCAAATATGAGCACCATGGGAACATTTTTATCTGAGAGTATTTATATTCTCTGATGCACAAGTTTAAACATACTCTATGGTGGCTACGTTATCCAATTTAAAAAATAATTATCCAACCCTAAAGTTTCAACTCTTTTTTTCATTTAATTATATAGTTAAAAGGTCGTGTAGAATTTTTTAAAAACTTTAATAATTCTTAGAGAAAGTCTATATGTAGATCCCTTTCACCAGCTTAAGTATATTTACCGTTGGCTATTGTTGAAAAAAAGACAGAATTAACATAATAAAGTAGCAGAAGATAATTGAAACTATGGTGTCACATGGAAACCTCAAGGCAGTATGCTATTTAAGTAGCTCCATGTAGAGTATCTGGTGTGGCTCGGTAAAGGTATTTTTGTTGATGATTTCAATATTGATGATGGTAATGATTCTTTTTTTAACCTTAGAAAATCTGGTTGCCATATGAAGCACCAAAAAGTATTTCTAGTGTTATCTATACAGTTAAACTAGAATGAGTTAAAATTTATATTCTCATTTTTCCCTAAAACTAGGTTTTATAACAAGGACAGTGTGCTCTCAAATACCTTCAGATAAAAAGTATATAATATAAATTATAATGAAAGCAATGAAAGTAGACTACATAGGGATTGAGATGAAGTGTCCTGGTGCTGATGGAATAGGGATAGTTCTCATGTTACTATAAGCTAGGTAGAGGCATAGTTACCAGGGTTCTGTCTATTACAAGAAATGGAACACTATTTGTTCACAATGATTTTACAAATATCCTTCCCATTTGGTCCATATTAATTTTACAACAATTATTCATTTTAACATATGGACAATTTAAAACCACCTGAAAAACCCATTCACTGTCCAAAGGAAATATACATCTCACTGAATTTTATATACTTGATATGAGTAGAAGTTAACTAGTTGCAAAATTTCACTGGGTTCCATTCACTATGGCTGTGAGAATCACTGTACAATGAAAGAAATAATACTTTTGGCCTGTCTCAAATCAGAGGAAGATGTAGAGACTGACCAGGGTTATGGAATACATGAAATTTTTCTCTCAGGCTTTAGACACATAAACCTAACCAAGGAAAATTGAATCAGTCTAGAAAATCAATTGAACAATTCAAAGTCAATTGCCCTTTTCCCTAACAGAAATAATTTACCTGTGAACTATCTGGTGATGCAACCTTCTCTGTGTTTACAAAATATTTCAATTGTCCCTATAGATCATAGTGTTCTTCTTTTCTAAAGACTAATAACATTTTCCTTGAATCTCTCTTAAAGGCAGACTGCTTTGTACACAAGGCATGCCTTAATGGATAGTTCTAGAGCCATGTTGGAGGCTTTATACTACCTCTGCCATTTATCAGCTGTCTGGTCCTGTACAAATTACTTAACGTCTCTGAGATTCTGGGTCTTCATCTGAAATTAGGTTTCTTAGGCCTACTTTGGAGGATTATTGAGAAGGTTAAAAAATGTGTTTATAAATTATTGTTATGCATGAATAGCTCATAATAGCCATTAAAAGATCATTTTGAATACTTATTACTATAATTTTTAATATCTCTTCTATCAAAATGAAATCTGAAGATGTCCACATTTTATTCATCTTTGCATTTCCCAGAGCTCCTAGCTCAATGCCTGTATAAAAGGCATTCAATAAATGCATGTTGCATGAATGGACGAGTAATAAAATAAAGATATCAGTGTTTTGCGTCACTTTTCCTTGCCATGCTAAGGAAGATTTTTGTTGCAGACCTGAGTGTGATGAGGCTCAAGCAGGCAAGGTACTGCAGAATTCTGGGTGGTTTTGGATGTTCATGAGTACCATGAACACTAGTCCTCTGAAATAGACATCTGCTTTAAATGATTCCATTGACTTTTAAAAAATTACTTACTAGTGTGCTATCAATATAAAATTCAAACGAAGCTATATACACACAGTTTCTAAAACTGTTCTAAAACTTTGATTGGAGAAAAAAGATTTATGTACCTCCCAAATTCTGGGTAATATCTTATAGAATACTCATTTGTTATTAAAATAAAGACTGTATTGAATATTTTTATCATAGTAATTAAAAATAGTCACAATACATATACTATAAATTTAAATAATATAAAATATGTCTGCATCTGAGAAAATACATAAAAGAAAGAGAAAATACATAAAAGAAATACTCAAAAATGAATATACCGGTAGTGAGAGTACAGATCTTTTTCCATACTCTTTAATGAGCTTCTCATTTCTTATGTAAGTCACAGGTGAGAGAGGGAAGGCAAGAATTCTCAAATAGAAGCTCTTACGACACGCAGACAGTGACTTTAATGGAATCTGAAGTTAAAATGGAAGTTTTCAGTTGAAGTACATTCCAAAAAGTGCAAATAATTTCAAAGCAAGAATTCCAGACTCCATAGAAAACACATAACCTCTCTCTCATTTCAAGTCTAAAAAGATAGGCAGTGGAGATCACAGGAAAATATAAAAGAAGATTTCTTTAGAGAGAACTGTACTATGAGTCTTAACACACCTCATGAGTCATGCATGAGGAACCTAACTGCTTAGATGCTGGCTAACTCGAACTATGGCAGCAGAGTATAAAGCTGTGTTTTGAGAAATAACTGGATCATTGGAACTTCTGAGGACAGAGATAAGTGGATTTTTCCCTCTGATAGTAGAAGGCCATTCTTGAAAGCTGTCTAAGAAAAACTCCAGGTGGGGCAAGGGAATCTCCGGGGAAGGAAGCTGAAGGTATATTTCCTATTACCATGGGAACTTAGGTGGTGATCAGCCAGAATGGAATTGCATTTATCCATTGAAAAGAATTTCAGATGAAAGTATTGGGAGATGGACCCCAGTGTACTCACAGACTGCCCCATGAAAGAAAGAGTCCAGTCTAAAATTTTTCCAAATCCAGATAAGGCTCATTCTAGATCACCACCAGTAAAAAAATTCATCTTCTCCTTATTTTTATACTCCTCTTCCTACTAATCCTTCAACCTTGAAGGAATTAGCTAAATGAGAGAGGAGAATCCGGCTGTAGGAGGAAAGAGAGGGCACTAAACCAACACCATCTTCTTCCCTGATTAGAGCCCACAGAACCCTGAAGTTGGGGAGCAGAAGGTGACAGCCTACAAGTAGGTTTGGAGGTTTGATTTTTACAGAACACTGGAAATTTTAAAGATTGATTTTGTTTAATTATTAAACTCTGTCTATAGGATTGTAATTGCATAGCATGACAAGAGCAGTCACAGGGCCTGCCTAAAATTCCATCCAGCGTCAGGGAAAGAACCAATCTCACTAAGAAAATTTAAAAGCTTGGTGGGAAACAAAGCAAAAGTTACCTTTATGGCTACATTCTAGAAGCATCCTTATTGATATAGTAATTATACTACTTACATAGTTAGATCTGAGGAAAGTATAGTTATATCACTAAAAATGGTTTTGATCATATACAACTTTTGCATGATGAAGGTTTTCATTATTCTCATTTAGATCTGTAGTAAATTCAGAGCTATCCTTATTCAGTGTTCCAAATATGTAAACTGATATAATGTTATACAAAAAATAAAATTGTGCTACTTTTGGGCTCTATGACCTACCAATAAATTGAAAAAATATTTTTGGTGGATGATACTATAGGATCAGTTAATGGAGAAGGTATTATTTTTTATACAGCTTTTTTCTTATTTTTATTTTATTTTTCAATTAGATTTGACATTCAATATTATAACAGTTTCAGAGGTACAGCATACCTCTGGTTACATATTTATATAATTTACGAAGTGATCTCCTGATCAGTCTAGTACCCACCTTGCACTATACATAGTTATTGAATATTATTGACTATATTCACTATGCTGTATTTCACATCTCCATAAGTATTTTGTAACTACTGATTTGTACTTAGTCCCTTCAATTTTTCCACCCAGCCACCCAACCCCCATCCCATATAGCAAACACATTTGTTCTCTGTATCTATGAGTTTGTTTTCATTTTATTTGTTCATTTATTTTGTTCTTTATATTACACATCTAAGTGAAATCATATATTTGTCTTTCTCGGACTTATTTCATTTAGTATAATACCCTCTAGGTCTATCCATGTTGTCACAAATAGTAAGATTTTATTTTTTATGGCTAATATTCCATTGTATATATGTACCACTGTTTCTTTATCCAGTTGTCTATTGATGGGCACATAGATTGTTTTCATATCTTGGCTATTGTGACTATCTCTGCAGTGAACATAGGATTGCAAATTATGTTTTTGAATTAGTATTTTGGTTCTCTTCAGATAAATACCCAGAAGTGGAATTACTGGGTCATAAGTTCTATTTTTAATTTTTTGAGGAACCTCCAAACTGTTTTCCATATTGGCTGTACCATTTTGTGATCCCACCAACAGTGCACAAAGGTTCCCTTTTCTCCACATTCTCACCAACACTTGTTTTCTGATTTATTGATGATAGCAGTTCTGACAGGTGTGAAGTGATATCTCATTGTGGATTTAATTTGCATTTCTCTGATGATTAGTGATGTTGAGTATTTTTTCGTATGTCTATTGGCCATCTGTATGTCCTCTTTGGAGAAATGCCTATTCAGATCCTTTGCCCATTAAAAAATTTTTTTTCTTATTATTTTTTAAATTAAAGCCTTTTGAACGGAAACATAGCCTAGTCTTAGATTTAAAAGTGGTTCTTGTGGATTAAGAACCTTGTGACTTAAGAATCTCTGAAACAATATGAGAATTCTGTTAACAATGTAGTAAAAATAAATTAAAATACTTATAGTAAATAGAAATATTAATTTTTGTACTGTGTACCTAGTCGTTGTAGTTCTATCTTTTAATAGCGACACAATCTCTCTTCCCTTTCATATGATAGCATTTTATAACTTAGTAAAGAACGATTATATTTTCTTTAAGTCTTCCCATCTTATAGTTATATTTACCCACTTCAGATACGAATTCAATACCTTCAAGATTCGCTTAATCCTTGTGATTATTCTCTGGGTAAAATTAATTTATGAAGTATTCTTGAAATATACTGGGATTAAGAATATTGAATTTTGCTCTTTGATGCACCATATATTTGATTAATTTCAAATGTATTGTCAGAGGAATGATACTGACATGTGGCCCAAGGAATTAAGAGAATCACATCTTAAAAGCACAGCTCTTCAATAAATAAATAAACAAACAAAGAAATAACTTGGAAGAGAAAAACCTTAGGAAGCTATATGTTTAACTAAGGGGAGGCATTTTGATTCTAGCCAGGAAACTGAAACCATAAAAGGAATAATAGACTTATGAGGGGGTATGCATGATTGGCAGAGCTCACAATAATTACCTGCATCCTAACTAACTGCAAGGGGGACTCTGACTTGTATGCTAGGGAGGCAGATGCACTCACCTGAGACTGATTCAGAATTGAGAAACGTGAAGAAACAGTTTTTTATGGAGGAGTTTTCTTTATTCTTGGAAGTATCCACTTTTCACGGCGTTAGTAGATGTATGGTGAAGTTCCTGAGGCAAAGTAAAATGTACATTTGACTTTTCCAGCTTGGTGGTGACAACCAGTGGCAGTAGCGTTATCATCAGGTGGGTTCTACAGCATGGTTTTAGGTGTTATTCCTAGAGCTTAGTTTTAAGTATCTATTTTCAGCTTCCCAATAATCGTGAGTCATAAAGTGACCATATAATTTGTCATCAATGAGGACACTTGAGAGTGAAAATGAGAATGAAATCAATTATACATTATCCTCAGGACAACACTTTAAACAAGACTGATTCAAGTTGCATAGTTACTTTAACTATTGATCTTTAACAAATCAAGTTTTTGCCTAAATATACCAGAGTTAATTCATTTATATAACTAAAAACTTTTACCAAAACCAAATAAATTGTAACATATTTGTGCTATAAAATATATGTAGATATTGTCTAAAATTGAGGCCCAAAAAAGGTTCCTTTAGAGGAATGCCCATATTGTACTCTTAAATGATTTTTTTAAATGTACAGAAGTTTCAGGGTTTATAAAGGAGAATTTAGTGGTCTTTTAGATTCTAATGTTCCTAAATTTTCTCCTAAGTTATATGATATCAAGAAAAACAAACAGGGCAACTAAATCTCCCACTTAATATGACAAAACTCAATTTATTTGTTAATAGGGAAAATAAACACCCAAGATCAAAAAAATTTGCTTCAGATTCTATCTGAAGAAGGGAGTTTGGTTGAAGCTGAACAGAAAAGAGAGAGGAGTATAACAGGGTCGTAGGGTGACAGAACAGAGATAATACCAACTAGAGTTTACCTTCAACAAAAAAAGGCCTCATTCTAGTGGGAACATGTCAGGTTAGGCCACTGGCTACTGGTAAGTTTTAAGTAAAGGATTTGAAAAATGCATAGAACCAAGATGGCCATCTTGAGAAGTCAAAGCTCCTGCAGAAGAGAGATATTTTTTGAAAATGGAAGTGTTTTGGGGTGTCCTTGGTGGTGAAAAGAAATAAAGGAGCAATGAAGAACATGACCCTACTGAAACTAGAAGGCAGCAAAGAATTAAAAGATGTAAAGCAAAAGTCAACTGTAATCGAAAAACTTTTTTTAAATGATGAAATGGTACTTAACCTCTGTGATCGTCTCCCAAAAACCCATACCTCAGTCTGATCATGAGAAAAACATCAGACAAATCCCAGTAGAGAGGCCTCCTACAATGCACCCTATGAAGTGATCACTCCAATAAGTCTAGTACCCATCTGACACCATATATAGTTATTACAATATTATTGACTATATTCCCCATGCTATACTTTACATCTCTGTGACTATTTTTATAACTGGCAATTTATACTTTTTAACCCTTTTCAGCTTTTCCACTCAGCAATTCCACTTCCAGGTATTTCTTTCCACTTCCAAAGAAATCCAAAACACTAATTTAAAGAGATATATGCACCCCTATGCTCATTGCAGGATTATTTACAATAGTCAAGATCTAGAAGCAACTTAAGCATCCTTCGATAGATGAATGGATAAAGATGCTGTACCTATATACAGTGGAACTTCACTCAGCCATAAAAATTAATGAAATCTTGCCATTTGCAACAACACGGATGGACCTAGAGAGTATTATGATAAGCGAAATAAGAGACAAAAGAAAGACAAATACCATAAAATTTCACTTATTTGTGGAATCTAAAAACTAAATAAACAAATAAAACAGAAACGAACTCATAGGGAAGTATCATATATTTAAAACAAAGAAAATAGACCCTTTATAAAGACTTTTATTTTGTAGCAGAGGGGAAGGCCTTGAACTCAAACCTCAGGAAAACCAACTCCTGCTTTCTCAGAGTATCCTGCAATAGCTAGTACAGGAGAATCCAAAACAAAACAAAACAAAACAAAAATAACAAACGAAAGTAAAACCCAGCATCTATAAAAACAATACTCTAAAAAATAAAAATAATAAGAACTTTTAGGTTAAAGCACATCAATTAAATCAAGCCATGAAGCATAAGAAAAACAACATAAAACTCAGGTTGAAATTTAAGATAATTAAGCAAGAAATTGCAAATGTAAAATAAAAAGATGAACCAGATATTTAAAAACCAAAAATGAATGAACAAAACCAATAAGATGTAAAATAGAATTGACTGATGTAAAGAAAGAAATGTCTTCTAATACATCTTAAAAATGAAGAGAAAATTTGTAAATACTTAAAGAATAATTGATACAAATAGAAGTATAGTAAGAGATACACAGAAGAGAAATGAGAAAAGACAAGAAAATAAACAGCAGTAACAACAATCTTAATAACAATAAAACAAGGTTAATGAGAAAGTAATAGATATAGAAGATAGCAAAGAGCAAAGATCCAGCATCATATTGTAGTATCTGAATGAGAAAAAGAAAGAGAACCCAATTAATATTTAAAATTAGAATTAAAGCAATTATGAAATAAAATAATACAATATGAAAATTCAAAGTGCCTGCCATCTACCTGGTGATAGTGAACCAGAATTCGCTATTCTGAGACATTTCATTATTAAGCTTTAAAAATGAAGAAAAATTCTTCTTATCTTCCAAAATAAAGAGAAAAATTACTTATTTTTAATCCTAATTGTTCACTGCTAATATATACAAAAGCAATATACTTTTATTAACCTTGTATCCTACAATTTTGCTGTACTTGGTATAGGAGTTTTTAGTGTGTGTGTGTGTGTCAATTTTGGAGAGTTTTTACACAGACAATCATGTCTTCTGTGATTAAAGGCAATTTCTTTCTTCCCAATCTTTAATACTTTTATTTCCTTTTCTTATCTATTGAACTTAGTAGGACTTCCAGTACAACCTTGCTTAGAACTAACGAGAGAGAGCATGCATGCATTGCTTCCAAACATAGGTGCAAGGTGTCTGATATGGTGACTATTAGCCATAGGTTGAATAGTTGATATGGGGCTAGCTTAAATTGAGAAATTCTATAAATATAAAATATATATATAATTTCCAAGATTTTGTATGAAAAAAAGTAAGTAAAATTTCTTAATGTTTTATACTGATTACATGTTCAAATGGTATATTATGTAATTAATTTTCTTTGTTACTTTCTTTATATGGGCTATTGAAAATTTAATACACACACACACACAACTCATGTTATATTTTTAGGTGGGGCAGTGATTCTATCTTACTTCCTGGAATGTTGATGTGATAGCTCAGTCATTTTGGACCACGAGGACAAAAAAAACACAATCAAAAGCTGGTTAAACAATGAGCTTAAAGGGCTTTTGTGCCAAATTGCTCATGAAACCATTTCCTAGGGGACTTTATTTACATGAATAAAAATAAAATTCTATCCTACTTATGTCATACTCATTTTAGACTTTCTGTCAGAGAATTATCTCATTTTTACAATTGTGTGTGAATTTGTAGGTAAATAAGTAAAATATATTCACCCAAATCCCATATTGGTGTGGTGAATTTTCCTTTGAGTATTCATATTTTGCTTTAATAATAACTATTTCATAATTTATTAAATTTAAGAGTTGGATTTCAATACTAAATTTAAAAAAATTTTCAAGTAGTCTCAAAAAATTGGCCTGTCCAATTTAATTCATGCCTGAGAACAATCTATTACCTGTGATTTCAATGTTGTTCTTGACAATGAGCTGAAAGCAGTGTCAATAGCAGAATGGAAAGAAATTATAGAACTGTGAAGGTATTTTCAATATCTACTAAAATTTGTTAAATTTCTCACTTATTTTCTGAATTCCTTCCATTTAAAAAAGTTCTAAATCACCTAATACCCTATAACGCTATTTTAACATTGTTTTCTTAAGGTAGGCAGACGGACAGAAGAGGCCACTATTAAAACTATACACTGAAACTCAGAATGCTAAAATAAGATATATTTATCTTTAAGAATGAAAGCCACTGAAAAGCCACATCAATATTAAAAAAAATGTCTAGAATTCAAAAGCCTTGCTATATTGAACAGTTAATGAATGTTTGTAAAATTTCCTGTTTAGAAAAAGTTTGCTTTTTCTGCATAATAAAATTTGTGACCAAATATATTCAGCACTATAATAAACTTGCTTTAAAATTCCTGCACAAAATTGACATTGAACCATGTTTTAACAATTCAGATACTGGCAAGGTCTACAAAGATGCCACTGAAAAATATATATAGTGCATAATTTTCATTTCTTTGCTGTCAGGGTAATGTGTGCTTCATATGCTTTAGTGAAATCTAGCAGTACAAATGTGTCAGAAAATCATAAAAGTTTGTCTTCTTTGACTAACATACAGGATTTAGGACACTAGTATTTGATATGTTTATCACTAAGCAGAAATAATAATTTATTCGTGGACAAATATATATACCTTGTGTTTAGCACATTTTCCCTGTAGGATTTAATGAAACAACTTCAGCTGAAGTAGCCATTTTCCTTGTATAGTTACCCCCCGCCCCTGACCCCCACTGTAATAGCCCAAAATTTTGCATAAGGCTTTATGTTTAACGATATCAAAAATGGTATTGGAAGGGGGAAAAAGGTACATTAATTAAACTTATAAGCCTCAAAAATAAATTATCTTCTACTAAATTTGCCTAATAACTATATTAAGATGTTTGCCCTGAGAGATAAATAAAATGAATTATTTTATTAGCCTGGATTATTTTATTGCAATTGGCAGAAACCAAATCCAATTTAATTGAAATAAAAATTTAGTCTCTCCTATAAATGAGAAGTTGAAGATGGAGGCTGGTATCAGATAGAATTGATTGAGCCAGAGTTCTGTCAGTTTCTCCATGTCACCTTTCTGCTTATCTCTTCTTGTCTCTGCTGGACTTCATATTTCAGGCTCATTTTCTCCATGTGGTAGGCAGAATGGCTATGGCCATAAAATACTGCCAACCTCAGAAGTCCAGTAAAGAGTCTAGTAATAAAAGAGATGGTCTCGTTTGTTTTCTGACTTATGAAGGCATCCACAATTGTGATTTGTGGGGTGTTAGAGTACGATACCTCTGCAATTAGGCCTCCCTTTGAAATTGAGACAGAAACAAACACTGAAGACCTGATCTTACAGCTCACAGGACAGATTCTGTCACCAAAGATTTGGGACCCTGATTTTTTTCAGTGTTATGATTGATTCCCCTTGATCTAATAATGGACTTCTTCTTTCAGGCCTCTTACCAAATTTCCCATATTTTTTGTCTGTTATTAAATTTATAATTAGTAATAGACTATAATACATGAACATAAGTTTAATCATTATAGTTACCTATTGTGAAAAATATTTACTTAGATAATCTTCATATAAAAATATTGTTTTTTAAGACTTTTTCACTTTTTTTGTTCCTACTGTTTCGCAATTTTTGTTCTCATTCTTGTGTCTCTTGCCCATCTTTTTTCTTTTCCAAATTTTATCAAACCCATGTTCTTCCTTTTGGAAATATTTTCCAGCAATCATTAAAAACCATAGTTCTATACAAATAATGCCATTTTGTACCCCTGCTTTATTTCTTGCTACATGGTTAAAAATATGTTCATCTGGAGCAAAAAAATGTCACTCGTAGTTGTAGTACGTAACAAATATTTTAATTGATATATTTTTAAAAATTGCTGAAAAAGTCAAATAGGCTGTTTCCATTCCTCCTCGTTTGTGTCCTTAAAGTTCATTTAGCCTCTCTGAATTAGTTCCTATGTTGAGCTAAATGTAAAGATATTTAACAATTTTTGTGGCAGTGATTTTTAAATTTTCTAAGCAATACACAGAATAGATATGGAGAAGAGTAGAGAATAGATATGATAAAAGAGATGATTGGAATAAATAAAATACTAATTTTTATTCAACCATTCCATTAGACTAGTGTTTCCAAAAGTGAGGTGCTAGGAACTTGACACTCTCATAGATTATAAACTTTAGGATGTTTTTATCAAAAAACATAAAAGGAATTAATATGAAATGTATAAATATAAATATGTACATATATTTACATATACATTCATTGTGATTATGCACTGGGGAATCATCACAAGCAACCAAAGTTAAATAATGGGGGAACCGATTGAATAAATTATTATTGCATATCTACATAGTGAAAAATATATCAATATTAAAAAAATTCACAAAAGAATATCCAAAAGGGCAAAGGATAAGAAGTACAAAGTGGTAATTACAAAATAGTCATGGATCTTTAAGGTATATACAGCATAAGGAGTATAGTCAATAATATTGCAATAACTATGTATAGTGTCAGAAAGGTACTAGATTTATTGGTGTGGTCACTTTATAAGTTATATAAGTTATAAGTCTAATCACTATGTTATACACCTGAAACTAATATAATATTGTACATCAACTGTAATTGAAAAATTAAAATTTTAAAAAGAATATTTAGTGATATGATAAAATAATCAGGATACAGTATATTGTGACAAAAGAGGTTATAATATATAACACCCATTTGTAATTTATTTAAAATGCATATTTGTGCATACACAAATCTGTATGTGTGTGTTCATATACATATGGCTCTGTGTGTGTACATCTAAGAATGAGGACTCTGCTTTCAAGAAAAATACTGAGATGGAAAAGGTAAAATTGTTCAAAGCGTTCTATATTTTCTTTTAGAAAATACTAGATTTAATGTATAATAATTATTTCATCCAATGATATTATAACTAACATAATTAATTGGAATATTAGCAAATGAACATTATAATATGGACATTTAAAACATGATACATGAACATATGCTCATATTCAACTATTTTGGATTCTCTATAAACAAGAAATACGTTCTTCTGGATTAAAAAAATGACAGCAGAATGCTTTTAATAAACTCAGAATAGTCTGTGATTAATCATTATTGAGTTCACACATTCAGGATTTATTTTCATTTCTGATTACAAAAAAAGGCACTACTTTTTTTCTGATTAAAGGAATAAGAAAGAAAAAGGGAGACAGGAGGAGAGGATGAGTGGTGAGTTAAAGGACAGATTGAGTGTATATATTTTAATCTGGCAGTTGTCTTGTATGATTTTTTTGCCAAAAGACTGCTAATTTCAGACAAAAATTTAAATATTGTTGCAGTCACCCAACTTAAACATTTGGCAAATAGTTATCCTATTTTAAAAATGGAAAATATTTCTCAAGTGCTTCTGTTTTCAAAATACTGTCTCACGCTATTATGTTTGCTTGATCATTCTCTTGGAGAAAATTCTCTAAATTTGGGATGGGGTGTATGTATATATATATATACACACACATTTTCTTTTATCACATCATTTCAAAACTACCTTGGTATATTCAATCAGTTTAAAGTGAGAGGGCTATTTTTTTCTTACTTCTCTTTTTTCTTTTTTTAATGGAGTATATTCACATCTTTTAAAACACACAGAAGGTATACTGAAATGAAACATTCCTAGGGTGTGAAATACATTTTTAACAGGAAAACTTGAGAAAAAAATGTAAAAGTTATTTTATATTTGCCTCGATTTAAACAAACTGAAACCCACTTTTCACAGGAACATAGAAGCTCTCACTTTTAGATGTGAATCATCCCAAGGGAAAATTTGCTATATTCACACGGTTTCAGGCATCATATTCTCAATCCCATGAGTGCCTTTTGTTATTTCTTCTGTCCTCAAGCTGACATTAGAGGAAACGTTTCTTGGGTTTTTTTGTTTGTTTTTTTTTAATATAAAATGAAGCTGAGTGTTAAAGTTATACAGTCTACTCTGTTCCACTTGACCACATTACTGTCAAGTCTAACATAGTTTCTAGAATTCCTAAGAAAAATTTGTCTAAACATCTGTTTATTTAGTTAATATGGACAAGTGGCTGTGTTTATTTTCTGTTTAAACCAAAGGACATACTTTTAGTTTATGGGTAAGAAAAATATTTATATAAAGTTTACCAAAAATTGGTAAACTTTAGATATTAGAAAGAGGAAATAATATGAGATTAACTATAGTATATAAAAAAGCAGTTCAGTATTTTTCCATTATGAATCTTATGCCTTTAACAAAATTTATAATGACAATTCCTCCTACTACTAAAATATACTATCCTTGACCAATCAACTCATTAATATAAGAGCACTAAATTAAAGTAATATGTTCACAGATTGCACTAATAATCTCAATTAGCCATTTCACCACTACTAGTCAAAAGGATAGTTTAGCTTAATTTTATCATTACACAGTAGGACAGCTCATCATAAATATCAAATGACCATAAATTTTTGATAGAAAAATGACTATATTCTAATCTAATGTAGTCAGAGTGGTTTTCCTGTGAAGCAAATAATGCTTATTTCAGCTTCAGGGACTCTCATTTGCACTGACACTCCAAGGCCATGGGAGGAACCCTATAACATGGTTATTTGGTCATGCAATCTTCTAAAATTCAGAAAAGTAGGACAATTTAACTGCAATCAGTTAAGATTGCTGTCTCCTTTCACTATGACTTTTCTTCCATAATAGTTGCATTTGAGGATCGGCATTTAGGTTATTTTGCCAGGGAGCAAAAGTTGGGTTGTAGGTACTTTTTTTTTTTTTTTACTTTAACAGGCATATTTACGTGCGTTGTAATCACTTTTTTATATAGTTAAGCTAGTTCTAATTGTTCCAATATCATGACCCAAAGGCATAGAGGCCACACGTCATATGATAATGTGAATATGTTCGAGGCACCATAAATATGTGGGTAGTAGAAAAAAAGCCTCACATGCATAAAGGGTAAATCTAGTCTATAGAATAATTTTCTAAATTATGTGACTCATATACAAAAGAAGGTTGATAAAAGCTTTTCCACAATGTGACAACATTGTCACAACCACTCACTCATGCCATTGTAGCACGAAGAGAAGGATAGACCATAGGTAAATATATGGGTATCAGTGTGTTGCAATAAAACTTTATTTACAAAAATAGTTGGTGGACCTGATTTGACCCATGGGAGAAGAAAAGGACTGCTTAGTTTGCCAGTCCTGGAGTAGAGATTTGGATCCTGTATCTCTGTACTGAATTCACATAGCCATACCAGCCACTTCATTGCCTATCTGCCATTCAGAAAAGGCTCCACTCATGTACATTTTATGCTATTCTCTTGATATTATTGAGATTTGATTTTTTAAGAATGATCATATTTTTAAAAATTGCTATAACTTCTTCAAAATTCTTGTTGAAGTTAGTGTGCATTATGTTGATCAATGGCCTTCTATAAATTCTCCACATTATAAATTCCCTTCAAAATTCAGTTTCAGGAATGTGGAATTTTCCTTATGATGAATTAGTATGTTTCATTTTGTCAGACAATTAAAATTACATATTCCACAGTTTTCCTTTTTGACTTGACTTACAGAAAATCTGAACTTAGAATGAGTGCTCATATCTACTCTTGTATGTGTAAGCTTTGGGACACATTCATTTCCCTATATTTTCTTTAAATTTTGGTTTTATAGCATATATGATTTTAATTGTAATCTGTCTAAAATCCTTGCAAATGAATACATAATGGTAGACTTAGGATTATAATTATGGTTTCTGATTGGTCTCCCTCAAATTTAAATATCTGTGCTCAATTTTTAAATTCAATTAATTTTCTGTATGCCTTATGCATTGTGTGTCTTTGACAGAATTGGTCTTTTATGTATTTAAACATCCACACTGAATAAAAACCACATCTATGTAGTTATCTTTTTAAAAAAAATTTAATATACTTTATATTGAATTACCTTATATTTTTCAGGATTTCTCAACTCAACCTTGGCAAATCAACATTTCACACCAGAAATTTTTGTTGAAGGAGGTTGTCTTCTGCATTGTTGGATGTTTAGCAGCATCTCTGGCCTCTGTCCACTAGATGCCAGTAGCACTCTTGCCAAGTTGTAATAACCCAAATATCTCCAGACAGCATAGAACGTCTCTTGGGAGTGGGAGGGTGGGGTGTGAGAAGGAGAAAGGCACTGGTTGAGAATGTGATTTATTCAGAAAAATGCACAAATTATGGATTAACAAATTGATAAATTTTAATAATGTGAGTACACCAGTGTAATGATCACACGGATCAAGAAATAAAATATTATCAGCACCCCATAAAGCCCCTCTTGCTCTCTATTACTACCTCTACTAAAAATAAGTATCTACGTGACCTGTAAGACCATAGGGTAGCTTTCTGCTTTAGGACTGTATGTACTTTTGTGTTTTCAGTAAACACTACTTTTATTATATTTATTCATATAGTGCATGACAGTAGTTCTTTAATTATTGCCATATGCCATAATTTATTAATGCATTTTACTATTGAGATACACTTGGCCTTTCACAGCTTTATTTACTGGAATGCTTTAATTCGGTTCATTTTCTTCTATTCACTTCTTGTGTCACTTTTTGTTAGAGTGTGTTTTGAGTAATTTATCCATTTTATGTTGTTTTTCAAGTATATTGGCATAAGAATTTCACAATATTATTTTGATTGCTTTTTAATTACTGTAGAATCTGTAGTTATTTCCCCTTTTTCATTCCTGGTGTTGGTAAATTGTGCTTTGACCTCCTCTTGAACATTTGTGTGAAAGGTGGTTATTTTATACTCTTTTCAAAAATCAAATTTTGGGTTTGTTGATTCCCTCTTATATGATTCGTTATCTATATTATTCATTTTTTCTCTTAATTATTTCCTTTTGTTAACTTTCTTTGTTTATTTTGATGTTCTTTTTCTAATTTCATATGATATATATCACACGTGACTTTCAACCTTTTTTAAAAAAGTTTCTATTAAACACTTTTAAGGATTCCAAGTTTTCACTTAAGCCAGATTTAGCTGTGTCCAAAAAATTTATTATCTCATATTTTATTATAATTTAGTTGAATATTTTTAATTTTCATTATGATTGATTGTCTAACCATATGGATATTGAGTGTATTTCCAAATATTTGAGAATTTGCTAATCTTTAGTCATTTGTTTTTACCTCAATTTCCCTGAAATGGAAGAGTATATATCTAACTAATTTCTCTTTAATTTTGATAAGATTTTCTTTATAGTCTTGCATGTGGTGAATTTTGGAAAAGTCTGATGGGCAGCTGTAAAGTATATGTTCTGTTGTTGGGCGCATTGCTTGCAAATGTCAATTTAGATTATGTTGTTGAGATCTTTATGCTCATTGGAATTTTTTGTCTTCTATCGGTTATTGAGAGAAGTATGAAAGTGTTTCACCTTGATTATGAATTCATCCATTACTCTTTTTAGTTCTGACATTTTTTGCTTGATATAATTTTAGCTATGTTATTAAGTACATATACATTTACCATGATTATGTCTCCCTGGTGAATTGATCTTTTAATCATTACAAAATTACCCTCCTTAAATCTAGCAATAGTTCCTTGTCTTAAGACTACTTTTTCTTATATTAATATATCAGCAAGAGCTTTCCTTTGGTTGTGTTTCTTTTTTTTCCCCTATACTTTTATTTCAATGCTTCTTTGTCCTATACTTAGGATAGATCTCTTTAAAAAGCATATAATTAGAATTTCTCTTTTAATTCAGTTTGAAATTTTTTTTAATTGGAATATTTAGCCTATTTACATTGAATATAATTATTGATATATTTGGTTTTATATCTATACTCTTACTATTTTTAATTTTCTAACCATGTATCAGAAAATATAATGAGATTCGAACACATTAACTTTACTTATCACCATTTCAATATTTGTATTATTGTCATGAATTTTAATTCTGCACATAGGTTGGATACAACATATTATTTTGTGTAGTTAATATACATATATAAATATATGCATATCGACTACATATATATACACACGCACACACACACATACACCCATATATTCTCTGCATTGTTTCTCATTACTTCTGCATTTTCAAGTTTATGTCCACATCATTTTTCTTCTATTTAGAGTTCTCCCCTTAGCATTTCTTTTAGTGTAGGTTTTCTCATGACAAATTATTTCTATTTTCGTTGCATGTCGATGTCATTATTTTTATGTATAAAGGTTAGTTTTGCTATGTACAGAATTCTCGGTTGGCAGCTATTTTTTCTTAGTACTTCAAATATGGCATTCTTTTGTCTTCTGGCCTCCATCATTTCTACTGAAAAATCAATTAGCTGTTAACCTTACCACTGTCCCTTTAAACACACACACACACACACACACACACACACACACACACACACACACTCACTCCCCACCCCCCCGCCTTTTTCTCTCCAGGATTTTTGATCCTCAAATTTGATTGTCTAAACAGCTCTGAACTACATTTATTTTTCTTTCTAGCCCCTCAAGACTGTAAAAAGATCAATCAGTTTGTCTCTTTGTTTTAGGTACCTGGATAGATTCTCTGTTTCGTGTTCATCACCAAATAAAATAAAATAAATCAAAATAAAAATTAGCAGAGACTTCAGGAGAAAAGTTATTCTTGAAATGTCAGCTCATCATTTTGTGTTCTCTCTGGATTAATGAAGTACTATTGCCTTGATGATTTTCAGATATATTTTTATTTCTTTTATTTGGATTTTAGTTGTACTGGTAGGAATATTTATTTTCCTCAACATCCCCAATACCTAAAGTTTTAATATAAAAAATTATTATAGTTTGAAAATATATATATATATTTTAATTTTCCGAATATCATGTCCAAGTTTAGAAAGACATCAGTGTGAGATGATATGAAGTTGATTGTGAGTTATAATAATTTCTTGCCAAATCAACAAAGTTTAGGATATGTATTAGTCACATTAGGCCAAACTTTGCAGTAGTAATAAATGCATCTGCATCATCAAATCTTAGTGACTTAAGACAACAAAGGTTTATTTCCCACCATGTGAAGTCCATTGTATATTGGTAGGTCCTTCAGGATAACTGTTCTCTAAGTGATGACTCTAGAATTTAAATTACTCTATATTTTGATGTTACCATATCTCCACGCATTTTCCAGGGTCCTCACAGTAGGGGATTATAGAGGCTGGATCACACACATCTTTTCTTAACTTCTTTGGAATTGCCACTTAAGATATTTATTTTCAGCCCAGTAGCCAGAACTAGGCACATGATCTCATGCTAATTACAATGGAAGGCGGAAAATATAAGGGTGAGCATTAGTATCTGTTCCATAGTAATCATCTATAATATATTAAGTTAGAACTGTAAAATACATTACATTGATCATAGTCAGAAGAAGTATTACAGTAAGTATAGGGACTTTATTCTCTGAACAATAGAAAGTCAGTGATAATTTTAATGGATCACATAAAACATAATAAATCTGAATGCTCATTTAATTTTAGATGAAATATTGTTATCCAACCTACGATTTTAAGAAAACATTCAATTCCTCATTCTCTAAAATGTTGTTGCTCAGACTTCAGATTGAGCATTTATAGTCCATGGTATCTCTAGAAATTGGAGTTCCGTGGCAGTAAGTAGTTTTTAGGCAAATAACAAATGGAATACGTCTGGCTCTTCTACTGATCACAATTTTTAATAAGATAGAGAGAAAAACGATCTGTCATTTTTTTTTTATGTCATTCTTTTGTAGGGAAGGTATTAAAGACAAGTAGAAGTGCTAATTTAGAAAATGGCATGAAATTATTGGTAGTCTTCAAAACAATCTTGAGAAAAATAATTGAAAAACCACTAGTCCGATGGAATATAAAACATGTTCAAAAAAGCAGTATGAAAGTAAATTCTATTTTTTTTCAGTTTCATGTGACACATGAGGCTCAGGAGTTGCTAAGTAATTAAAAACAAGCTATTTATTTAAAGTTACCAATAAATGTTTCTAAAAGGAGGAAAATGACAATAATGAATGTCATCATTCATACACTACAGTTTATTTATAAATAAAAACAATGATTAGTTTTTAATAAATAAGGATTTTGACTTATGTTTTAAATTATTTTTCAAATGTTGCTGATAATTATTACTGATTTACCCATATTGACTATACACAATTCCCCTTATGAACAGCAGAATAATTTTATCCAACCCAACTCTTGGTTTAAGGACATTCAATTTTAATTAAATTAAGGCAAATTTATCTAATGTATATATGAACAAAATATATGACCTTGCTACATTAATATAATGTTTTAGTTTAAATCTGTTGGATAAGTCACATGCTTCTATTTTTATATTGCAGTGAGGTATATTCTCATCTCTTAGCAAAGGGATAGAATTCAATATTCTAGAACTTTTTCCAAATTCCTTCAATGAGTATAAGTTTAAGATATACATAGGTCTTTTGTGGGTGACTCAAATTATAGAGTTCAGTTAGCTTAAAATCATTGATCCATTGCATCTCATTTTCTATTAAGTAAACAAAAATCTTTATTACAATAACATATATTAATAGAAAAAAATACTTCTTTTAAGAAGACTGTTAAAAATGAAACCCTTAGAAAATCTTTTAAAAATATACAAATCAATTATTTACCAAATATATATGTATTCATAGTCATATAACCAAGAGTAAGCATGCTTACTCTTAAAATTAGAGGTATTAGATATATATAAATGAGAAATCTGGAGATTCTGGTTTACTTACAAAATTATAGTTGAATAACTATTTCTTTTGCAAATCTATACCATGCTACCTGCACATGTATACACAAACAAATATGTCTTCAACCTCCAAACAAATCTACAGATGTTAAAGATAAAATGATATGAAAACTTATACATTATTTTATGAAACTTGGTAAATCTTAGGACATATGAGAATAAATCTTTCGTTAAGCATGAGATTGGCACCATAAAATGTTAGGGGATGATGAGGGTCATAATTGAAATAGTGTAATAAAAGTGACATGTCATTTTTTATGCCATAATATAGAATTCTTATATACACCTACTCCTGCAAAAACATAAAACTCACTTAGTTCAGAACATTCTACCATTTCTTAATTGTTACTCTGGTCACATTTCCTGCACTTAATCCTATTCTTTGAATCTTTAAAAAAATCTGCTGAACACTAATTATTTAACCTTGCCTCCTACCTACTTTCCCTCTTTATTCTGAGGTTTCTTAAGGGCTATAATGAGCTGTCCCCACACAAACAGGCCAAATTAGTGGATAATTACTGCTGGGCCTGTGAATGTTCTCACTCCTCCTTTCTTATAGTTTCACAACATTACCAGAATGGTCTGTCGCCTCCCTGCCAATTAGGAACAATTACTACTTTATAACATTAGTGGTGGCAGGCTTATTATGTTCAAGGATATGTAAAAGTAAGGTGGGGGTAGGGGAAGAAATGCAAGGCCAAAAGGGGTCATTGTCATATGAGGGACTTCAATAGTCTATATTCATCATTTTAATTTCATTTCTTCAGAATTACAGCTGCAAAGATTTATATTAGCTCTATTAGATGAACATGAACATCATATATCCAAGCTTGTGTTTTCCTCCTTTTGTACAGAATAATATTGCATTTTGATGGCTTTAGTTTTCAAAATAATGAAAATTACTCTGGATCATTTTATGGAAGGAAAAAAGGATTATTTTTTGATTTCCTAATAAAGATGACTTTTTTTTTTTTTTTTTTTTGGCGGAGAGTATTTTCCTAATACCTGAATTTAGTTTCTTAAACTACATTGAGGATATCATTGTAAAGGACAATATTGTGACCCAGAAGAGTAACAAAACATTCCTTTCCAATCTATATTTTAATGGAGTTTAGGTCAAGATAAATCTCATTAAATGTTCAGAATGAAGCATTCTGAAAGCTTTTAAGACTGCTATGTATACAGTTAACATTTCTCCTTCTAGAAGGAATGAGGCATAATAAACTCATCTACCTTAGCTTATCTGATCTCAAATTCTTTTTTTTTTCTAACTAAATTATATTACTCCTGTAAGGAATTTTATGAGAATATAAATAATATTTATTTGGCAGTAGGATGAATGGCAATGAAGTCTAACTCCTTCATACCAGCAAAAATATCTTCCTTGGTGCTGTGTATGGATACTTTCTTTCATTCTGTGTGTATTCTAGAAATTCCTTAAATTATGATGCATTTTAATAAATGTGGCCTTCCTGTTCCTTTTGGTCTTGGTTCTTTATAAGGACCCTACTCCATGGTCACATCCCTTGAATGTCATCTTAATTAGACTAGCTCATTTATGTTTCAGAGAAAGGAATTTAGAAATCTTCATAGAGATGGAGAAGAAATCATGCAACTTTCATAAGTTTTAGAAGTAAAACAACAAACTTTTCTAGATACCATTGAGGGGAGTGATATTCCAATTTTCAGATGAAATTGGTAACCAATGTTGAGGGTGGTGTCAAGTAGCTTGAGGATAGACGATGATGATAACGACGATGATTATGATTGATGATGATGATGAATTTTGGACTCAGGAGACTATGGTTGTCAAATTTGGATTATTTTTTAGCCTGAGTGGTGAGAATGGAAATGCATTTAAGAGAGTTTAAAAAAAAGATTAGGTAGGAAGAAAGTAAACCTTGAACTTTTGGGTCACATGTGAGAAATTTGGTAACTGAAAGAGAAGGGCTAAGAATACAAAATAAAATAATTTTGTAGATAAGATTTTGTTTTGTATATTAGAAGGCAAAAAAGGAGAAACTGAATAAAGAAGGAGAGTAAAAAATTATGAAGGTATGGAATCTAAGGCATTCATTAGTTTCTAACATTGGGAGAAAAAATACATAACTTTTTTCATAAGTAATAAAGCGAGAATAAAAATAGAAGTGTAGTTAGGTAATGGTACATACACTGAGTGAGTTCATTCTTTTCAGTGATTTAGAAAGCAAAGATTGTATCTCATTTAGAAAATCGCCCAAGAAATTCCTCAGGAAAAACACACACACACACACACTTGCATAAAAGATCTAGCCTTGACTGACAAGCATCTTAAAAAAAATCAAGATCAACCATAAGTCTCTTTATAATGAATAGACAATTCAATTATTCAATAAACATTTCAAAGAATCTTCACAATGCACAGCAAATAATTAGTAGGTTATCTGCATTTCTCAATTTTCGATTGTATGTGTGCTTCAAATAGCCACGATCATAATATGTTCTTTCTAAATAGAACCAAAGTTGATCAACTCAAATGTTCACTATGTAGTAGTTATTAGAAAACTTCTATATTTTATGCCATTTAATAAATTTAGTTAATGATGAATACCAGAAAAACAATTACCAATTTCAGAAAGAAGAACTATAGAATTGATTTTATGAGGGAGAGGGAGAGGGAAGAAGAGAGGGAGAAATAATTGTCCAAGGCTTTGGTGTTCTAGTCAGGCATCAACATAATTCAATTGATGTCCAAATGTTGAGCATATTTTATTACCAAATACTGGACTAATAATCATTGGTGCAATTAGCTTTGCCTTGGTAATTTTTTATATAAAGTTAAATTTTTGCATAAATAAGAAAAAATAAAGAACAGAAAATGTTTCAGAATAAAAGAATGTTTTCTTTTAATCTAAGAGAAAACATAATACCTATTTCTCACAGCTACTCAGTTCCAATGTTTCCATTTTTAAAAGCATTTAATCTTTTATTAATTTCTTAATTTTAAAATGTGTTTATGGCATTTATCTCAAAGAAATGGAAACTATGTTTATGCAAAAACCTGTACTTGAACATTCATAGCAGCTTTATTTAAGAGCCACGAATTGGAAACAAGTCAAATATCCATCAATATGTGAATGAGTAAACAAACTGTGGCATATCTTTGCCATGAAATACTACTCAGCAATAAGAAGGAAACCACCATTGCTGCACACAACTTGGGCGGATCTCAAGGGAATTACACTGAACGATAAAAGCTGACTTAAAATGTTACCTGCTGTATAATTCTATTTGTATAACATTTTTGAAATGACAAAATTATAGAGATGAAGGTTAGCAGTTGCTAGGTACTAAGGAGGTAAGAGAAAAATTGTCTTTGGCTATAAAATGTAACATGGGGGACCTTATGATGGAAATGTGTGTCTTGGCTGTGCTGGTGGTCACAGGAATCTACAAATATGGTGAAGTTGCATTGAGTTAAATGTGCACACACACACACAAATGAGTGGATGTAAAACTGGTGAGATAAATAAGATTATGGATTGTTTCAATGCCTATTTCTTTGTTGTGATATTGTGCGATAGGCAAGAAGTCATCACTGAGGGGACTGGGTGTAGGGTGAATGGTATTTATAGATATATTATTTCTTATAACTGTATGAAAATCCACAATTATACAAAAAAATATTTTAAAAATAAAGATTGTTCGCGTT
>NW_006436298.1:22276045-22320512 GCF_000325575.1 Pteropus alecto | reverse complement strand
AAGAAAAGTAAAGGAAGTGTCATTGGAGTTAGCCTTCAGAAACTGAATAAGATTTTCAAAGGTGAAGATTTTCTGTGACAAAATATTCTAGGTGGAAAGAAAATAGGCAAAAGCATTAGTGATATTTATTCATCATTTAGCAATTATTTATTGAGAATTACTAGGTATCAGGCACTGAGATGGATGTTAGGAATAAAAAGTAAGCAAAAAACATATACTTGTGAAAACAGCATATTGTTGGAGTGAAGTCTAACATAATCAAATATTGTACAAATATATGTACAATTTTCATGTTGGCTTCTATAAAGAACAAATCAGAAGGAGAAATTTTTCAAAGATGTACAATCAGTTATACAGTAATATTCAAGGTGAGAGAAACTGATGCAAGGTGTTTTTGGAGGTAACATTTAACTGATGAAACAAATGACATGGAATAAAAATTAAGATTAGTAATGCAGATTTAAGGTCAAATATTTATGCATCCGGCACACCATTTATATCAGGCTTTGTAGTAAATGCTGGGCAGTGAACAGCATTAACAGCATGGATATTTCATAAACTATTCTAGTAGATGGCAAAGAGATATAGTGAATAAACAAGATGATTATTGAATATGTTTATAGTGAATAAACAAGATGATTATTGAATAAGCTTTTGCAAGAAGACAAAACTGGATAATATGATAAAGTGGTTGATGATGGTGATGATGGTGGGCTCAATAAAACATTAAATAGAATAGTCAGACAAAGACTCTCAAAACAAACTACCTCTTAGCTGAAATCTGGAAAAATGTGGCCATTGTTTAGAAATAAGAATGAGAAGACATTCTAGGTAGTATGAAAGCAAATGCAAAGGCCTAAAATAGAAAGAGCTTTGGCATCTTAAAAGAACAGAAAAGAAGCTATGTAGTTTAGTGACCAAGGGAGAGAATGATACAAGGTAAAGTTAGAGGAAAGCGTGGATAGATATTGCAGGTCATTTTCAACCATGGTAAGAATTTAGATGTAATTCTAATTTAAGTGGGAAGTATTAAAGATAAATTACATCATACTTTATCTTTTTAAAGATTATTTTGACTTTCTTAAGGAAAATGGAAGGGGAAACAAGAAATCAGAGAGACAAATTTTGGAGGCTAAAATAGTGTTCAGATTTGCTGATGGACCGTGGACTGAATTTAGTGCTTTTCTTCTAATATGGAAAATATGTTGATCTCATCAGCGGCAAAACAGTTAGTTGGTAACATGAGGACCAAGTCACTCTTCTCTTCACTATGCTCAAGAACTAAACAATTGGAGTTGGGGAAAACCAGTAATTAGTTGAGATTTTCCATGATTTGGATGGCAACTGGATGTAATATTGGATTTGGTAATTTTTAAAAGTATAATAAAAATTAGCTTTCTTTTACACTTGAGTTTGTAGCCTGAGATGATGAGATGTGTTTACTCATTCCTGAAGAGCAGGATCATTTTTGGACTAAAAGTCACAAGGCATGGAGACCATCTATATAATGCTGAAGTTTAAGAACAGAGGTAGAGGCCAAGGTTCTCCCATGGCCTAAGCTCAGCTAATAAATTTGGACCCTAGCTCCTGATCACAGCAGAGCAGGGCTTGGTGATTCCATGTCATGCAGCATATAAACTCCAGATCCTCAGGACCAAGGTCCCTCTCTTCAAGTCTGATACTTGGGCCGGCCAGATCCTTGACATTGTCCAGTGTGTGTTGAATGGTGGGGACATGCATACTGGCTGTCGCTACATGTCTGGCGTTTCTGGCCATAAACACTGTTTCAGGCTTCAGTGTTCTTGGCTAGGTGATACATCACCATTTATTTGACAGATTTGTACCCCCTGTCGTGTTACTGATGATTGTCTGAAGCATATCTGGATTTGTTATGTACTTTGGAGGCTAATCCTAGAACAGTTCTGGTATTCTCTTTTCTACAGCCAATTTGTTTACCCAACACAGGCCGTGCATTGTGGTGAGTGGTTCTTGGTTCAGTCTCAGATTCTTCTGTCTTCCTCTTCTCATATTGTTTTGGTTCCGGATTGTCTTTCGATTGATATAGCCTATTGTCTATACACAAAGTCCTGTACACAAAACTCACATATAAAGAGATGTAGTTTTCCCTTAAAAAAATTATCACTTTTTGGGGAGAAAGGAAATGAAGGAGGGCTTGGAACTAAAAGAAGAACAGAATTTGCTCTGGGGACAAGCATGCAAATGTAAAAGAGGAGTCTGGAAGCAAATGTAGCTGTGGATGAACACCACCTTAATCCCACCTTCTCTGGCACTAAAGGCCTGCTTTGTGAAAAATAGCTAAGGATTGACTCTAGGTTGCCAAAACGTGGTGCTGGCATCCCTGAGACGTGGTCACACAAAAAGGTGAATGGCTTATAACTTTATTCACTTTGACATGTGACTTTAAGCAGATGATCATGGAAAAATTTTAAGCACTAAATAAGAATAAAAATGCTAAAATAATTTGTATGTGTTAAAAACATCATCTATTTTATAAGAAATTTGTGAGGTTGGTATTATAGTATTATTCTCAGTTTACATGGGAAGTGTATGAAGCCTGGAGATGTTATGCAACTTGCCAAAATTTGCCAGTGAATACATGCCAGGGTCTGAATTTAATTTTTCTGATTCTGTATCCCGTGTTATCCCAGGTCAATATTAGACTGCCACTCAAGAAAAGTAACAGCGGGCCTCGATTTTCACATCTGTCATAGAGGTATTAGGCTTTGTTGCTCTAGCATCTATAACATCAACATGTTATAATTTTCCTGGAGATTTACAAGCAACATTATTCCCATTTAAAACACCTGGAAAAGCATTTTTTGTGAGTTTGCCATATGTTTTCAGCAAAAGATTACACTTATTTCCCCATGGAATAATGTGCTAAGAATTTTAATTTTTTTTAGGATAGTGTTTATGACAAAGTATTTTATATAATTTTATGTTTTTAATATGTCACATTAAACCTTGGGAAAGTAATGGATAACAAGAAAATAAATATGTTTGTAAATAGACTAAATATCATTGCTGCCTGTCTAGGTTATGCACATGGCAAAAAAAGAAAACTAACAGTTGTTAGAACTCATGAGAATCAAGAAGATTTTTGAGTACCTGAATTATTTTTGTTAATGATTAGATTATTGTCATATGACTGAAATCAAATTCACAAGTTTAAAAAAGTAGATTTGTAAATTGTCAAATTTTTAATTCTATGAAAATACTTTTTATATTTATAACACAAGTAAAATTTTTATTTTTAGGATCATTTTTTGAATTTAGAACAAATATTAAGAATATAAAGAAGGTCATCATTTTATTTGGTTTAAATACCTATTTAATATTCTTCTCTCATTCTACCTGAAATTTTCCGAGAGAAAAAACTGTAGAAATAATATATAGGCACTAGAGTTGATCTTTATTATTCCATATAAGAATTGATACTTTTACTAATACTTTTAAATAGGATAGTATTTCGCCTGTGTGTGTGTGTGTGTGCATGCGTGTGTGTGTGTGTGTGTGTGTGTGTGTGTGTGTATAACTGGTACACTGAAGGGTTTTAAATTATCAAGTGCAATCAGAAGATCAACTGTTCTTCACTTCTGGCCATGTAACCCTCCTCTGTGAAACCATGCTATCTGTTCACACTCAGATAATAACAAATGTCCTCTGATGAGTTTTAATAACAAGCAAAATTCTCAGTTCAGTACATCTAGAGCCAATGCTAATAGAAATGTTCTACATCTGTACTGTCCAATAAAGTAGTCATCACACGTAGTTACTGAACACTTGAAATGTGGCTGGTGTGACTGATGAACTGAATTTTTAATCTTGTTTAATTTTAATTTAAATAGTCAAGCTTGGCTAGTGGCTCCTGTATTGGCTAGCACAGGTTTAGACTAGAGGGATCTTCAAAAAACCAAAACTTTATTTTTAAAAGTCGCTTTTTCTTACACAGCCTAGGACCGGTTGAGTTTGATAGCCTGTGGCAAGAATGGAAAGTTTGGTCAGCTTTTTCCCTTTATCTTGTCCTTTGGCCAGATCCCAGACCTCTTACCCGACTCCCTCCTCAACCCCACCACTGTCAGTCTCTTCTGTGTTAGGAGAAGAGACATTAAAATCAAGGTGGTGGGGAAACAAGTACATGAGCAAGGAAGGGAGCTATAGTGCATTGGTTAGCTCTCGCTCTGAAAGCATTTACAGCTGACTCTAGCCTGGGTGATCGATGTTGCCTTCTTAGAGTGTATTTGAGACTACTGGGAACTTTCTGCATTGCTCCCCATGACACAGCAATTCATTTTCCTTCGGCCAGACACTTACATTCCTTCTCTTTTTCTTTTTTCTTATTTTACTTTTTTGAGTGGTGGTCACCTTGCCTATCCACACAGTGTTCTTGTAGAAGATTTTAACTAGCTCTGGGACTTCTTTCAGTCTTCATTATGGTTCATGAAAAACTGGCACTCTCTTTCCCCTTTCAGATGAAATATAGTTAGTGTCTAATGCTAGTCAATCCACTCTGTTATATTTGTTTGCTTCTGGTCGATGATAAATTCTCATGCATCTTTGTTTTTAGCTCAAATGGAAATGTAGAAAGCTTTTGAAGTTAACTGGTTCTCTATCTCTCCTTTCCCCATAGGTAAGTAACCGCATTTCTCACATACATACTTTTTTAAAGCATGATGCTAGCTCTAGGCTCTGACCCCATAGACTCCAGGAGACCACAAGTTAAACTCTTCTTGTGTGAAGGAGAGGATACCTTACCTCTGCTCTAGAGGGTGAAGTTGAGAGTCATTTCAAACTGATAGCTCCCATAAATATCCAAAGACTATTTAAAGTAATAAGTTGTATGCATATATATTATACACATATATTATATTTCTCTTTTCCTAAGTAATAGTTATTTTCTCCTATATTTACATATATTATACATTTGAGTACTTAGAATTAATGTACAACTTGGTTTATAAAAGTAGTGCCTCTATTCTCTAGAAATGCTGTGAATAATGTACTATTTAACAGTTTGGCATCTTGGAATCCAATACATATTAGAATAACTGAGCCACTAAAAGTGTGCATTAAACCATTTCTAATGCAGAAAAATATCAAGATCAACAGGAAATAATATATAAACACTCTGATAAGAGTCAATGAAGAGTTGGATGTGTCCCTAGAGTTTGATCAATTAATAAGATAATAAGTTAATAATTAATAAGATAATAATTAATAAGATAATAATTATAAGTTGTTTTTTTTTTTAAGACATCATGTCTTTGGAAATGCTGTTAGAGTGAAAGTAATTTATCATGCCATTCATCTATTGATAAATTCAATAAATACTTAAATGTATGGCATTGTCTTAGTCAGAATCAATGATACCAAAGAATGTAAAAGGGAAAAAAAATATTCACAAGCTTCTCAGCAACCGGTCTAAAGATTGATATGTTTGACCAGGAAAGAGAAGTGAACAATTCTTTACATTTTCATATTTGTTTTAATTTAACCCTGAACACAGTTAACAGTTTATTTGTTTTATCTTAACTTGTAGACTTTAAATATGTAAAGAATTCAGGAGCCTCTTTATTTTAAAGCCATAGGTACTGTACTGTTGCTATAAGAAAAAATAAATCTATATACATGTAGTTAAAGGTTGATGCTATAAATATGTCAGGATGTATGAAACTGATTTCACATCCCTATCATGAACACAGCATGTCCTATGAGCATGACAAATTTATTAGGTGTGTGCACATAGAAATTTATATGTGAAATAATGAAGTGCCTCATTTTACATATAAGATCTAAAGAAGTTATGTGATTCTCCCAAGTGCTAGTGCCAGTTGATTACAGAACCAAAATGGATGAGTTTATTATTCCTCTTACATATACAGAGAAAGAACATTTTGAGATGTCTAGGAAGAGATATGATTCTTAGTTTCTGGAATATTCTCAATCTACAACATTATATTGTATATGTTATATTTTCTTTTAGCAGACTATAACTTATGTACTTAGCATAACCAATCACATACAAGTTCAATTTAGTAGTGAACAAAAAATTATATCCTAGGAATAAATATGATTGATGGTACTTATAAATGTAAATCTATGTACATCAGATGCTTTCATACATGAAGGATACATGCTCCACAGCACAAACGAAATCATAATTTTCCTTCTCACACCCTTCTTCTTCTAGTCCAACTGATATTTGTCTTAACATCATTTTTTTTCTTATCTCCTGATCTAACCAAGCCCCAGTTTCATACAGTGTCTTAACTTCTTAGAATGTTAATAGGTCACTTAATTTATTACCCAAGTGATTCTCTTTTCTTCCATGCACCAAAGTTACTGTGAATATGTGGAGATGTGAGCCATTATCATACTGATGCATCTCTTCCCTTCCTGAATTTTGCAGCAGAGGGAGATTTTGGCCTATTTAGTGAATAGCATTTGAAGGTAGAGGACAATTGGGAGTCGTCATAATTTTATCTAACACTTATTGTCCGGTGAATAGTCTCATTTCCTTTCTGCTGAAAGGAAAGTATAAAACATGGGCTTTGCTATATTCAGAAAAAGTTATCTTCTGAGATTGGAAGACTTTCTCCAACTGAGATGTTAGAGGAAAGAAGAGGTTGAGAGTTTTACATGCTCCATATCACATGCTTTTAAGAAATTATTACTTATTTAAGAATTGTTAAAATTAGGTTATTCCTGAATTTAATGCTTTACAATGCATTAAAATTTTCTCTTAAAAGTAATTTTGAAAAATTTTAAATAATAGATTTTTGGAAAATATTGTGTTTCCTGCATTATATGTTTAGTGTTTATTCATCTGATAAAGACCGGATATCTGTGGGTGGCTGGACCTGGGGATACAGAAATGAATAAGAAATGAACACTGACAGGAAGCTCACAGTTTAATATATAAAAAAAAATTAAGTTTTATGAAGTTATGATATCTATAATCTCTTTCATAGAATCAGAAAAGTTTAAAACTGAATCCTTAAATATAATCTATTACAATAATTTATTCAACTTACATATAAAGAAAACATGCCCCAGAAATTACAAGTTTTATTTAATTATTGAGTCTATTCCATGTGCCAGGCATAGAGGATATGCAAATTAGTAGAGAACAACATAAATTAGGTTCCACCTTACTAATTTCGAAATATGGGATGAATGCTAAGACAAAAGAGAGAAGTAACAGAGCACAGAAGATAAACGGCTTACCTAGATTTGTAGGGTTTGGGGATATTTACTGGCAAAGGGGATATTTAAGCTTAATCTTAGGAATTGCGCAGTTTTCCATCAAAGAGAAAAAGGTGATGGTGGGATTTCAGGTTGAGGGCTAGCAAAATTAGAGATGCCAAAGGGAAAAAAAAAAACGTGGTAGGTTAGAGAAACTGAAAGAAGTCTCTGACTGCTCTATAGTAAAGTGTGTTTCTGAGGTGAGATGGAGAGGTCAGCTCTCAGATCGGTGCTCATGTTTTTCAGGGTGGTGAAGAGCTTTGAGAAGGTTTTAAGCAAAAGTGTGACATTCATGTTTGCTTTTAAAAATGTCATGCTATCTTCATAAAGTGGATGGGAGAGTGGTAACACTAAAGGAAGAGGAACCTATTAAGAGGCAATTGCAGTCATTTAAATAAAAGATGATAGGGACCTAAACAAGATTAGTGAAAGTGTGGACAGGGACCAAAAGAATGAATTTGAAAGATCTTTGGGAGGTTAAATTGGAAGTATTTGGTAGCTGAATGGAAGTACAGTATGTGAGAAAAGGAATCAAGGATTTCCCCAGATGTCTCATTTGTTCAAGAGAGCAGCAAGGAGAGACTCTGATTTCAGCAAGGTGGGGGATCTTCCATTTAGTTATAGCACATTAAGTTGGAAGAAATTATGAAACATCTAAGAAAGGTGGAGGAGACAATTAGATAAATGACTCTGAGCCTCAGGAGAGATGTGAGCTGGCCTGTCTGCCTCTCTTGGGCTTCTTTCCCCAGCTAAAGCTTGCTCATTATTTAAAATTCAAATCATGAATTATCTCTTTAAGGCCCGAAGTGACCCCATCTTATGTATTTCCATAGGAGAGATGTTTGTCATAGCTCTTACTCTTTTCATTTGCTTATTTTCTCATGTTACAAAATTAATATCCTTGAAGAAAAGAGAAAGATTTGCTTCTCCATCTTGCTTAGATCCTTGAAGACAGTAACATGACTCCTTTCTGGCACTATCCTTAATGTCTGAAAGAATTCTAGACACATAATAGGCAATTATCATAAATGTGTGTTAGATTGAAACTTTACTGACTAAAGCAAAACTAAGTGTCACTATGGAAGCAGTAGAATTTAGGTTGGATGAAGATCATTCAGGGTCTCGTATGCTTAAATCGAGAGTTTGGATTTATTGTTTTCATTGTGACTACCAATCTAATTGTTAATGTCTAAAGAGTTATTTCATCATGATTTATATGCAGTTTAGTGGACATTTATTCCTCTCCTAATGGATGTCACATATAAATTATGTACAACCTTGGAAGTTAACTGTCTTTATTGAAATGGTTAATAATAAGACAAGGTACTGGTTTCTATTTGTTTTTGGTAAGCTCAAACCATCTCTTTTCAGCTTCTTTGACTAAAGTACAAAAAAAAAAAAAGAGAGACTTGTTCTTGCCTTGGTACTCTGGAAAACTGGGCTGTGTTTTGGGTGTGACAATTTCTGCATATACATCTTAATCACTTTATCTTTTAAATTGGTGGTTGGATTAAATTATACCTAGATTCACTAGGGCTAAAATATATAGTGAAATCATATCTAAAGTACGCTAGGTCTATATTGCTTGATATCTCCCTCTTAAATCAAATCCTGTTATCTTTTTGGTCCTACATTAGATTTCATATATTTAAACTTTTCTTACTATGAACCTACATATTTTAGATGGGCTTTTTAATTAAAATTAACTGAACTCTCATGAAATCTTCACTAAAAGCACTAATTATAATGATTACTTATCAAATAGTACAGATGTGTTTTAAAAGATCCACTTTATACTTTTGTTTCAAAAATTCTGTTAACATTATTCTGAGTAAATCCTAATTGAGAAATTTACAATGATTATGAGCTAATTTGATAGATTGCCAAATGAATATTAATTTTTATACTTGTGAAATGTTTTATTTCCATGTTTAATTGAAGGAATGATAACAGACCATTGTAGCAATTTTATTATTGTAAGTGGTGTGCATTGTGAATTAATCACATGAATGACAATAGCTTGTACTATCTACAGCTCCATTTTGATATATAATACTCCTATCAAAATTGTTTCATTTTAGCATCCCTAAAATAAAAAGAAACTTAATAGTCTTTTCTGAATATTAAAATAATTATGTTTATGCACACCATACATACATGTAAATATAGACAATATCTTCAGTGTATATTATTGTAATTTCTCAAATTATTTTCAGATTTATTTTAGATATAAAAGTTAGTCTATACTAATGGACAGAGCTATCTAAAACAGTAACACCTGGCTACCCTTGAAATGTGGCTGTGTTGTGGAAGAACTGAATTTCTAATTTTATATAATTTTATTATTTTAAATAGCCACCTATGGCTAGAGGTGACTATATTGAACAGCACAGGTCTATAGATTTAGAACTATATTTTATAAATATACTCTTTTTTAATGGCATTTGTTTTATATGAAAATTTTTAAATTCTTATTTTTAATAATTTTTTTCAAGTGATAAATATGTGTTCAAATCTAAGTAATTATAGTGTATATTCCATAGTTTTTAATTTCCTAATATGTTCTTAAAATGATATGTCTTAATTAGAGCCAGCATCTAAAAGATAAAGGATAAACTTGATTTATGGTTTTTGTATTTGCATTCATCCCCTTTTAGCAGCATTAAAATGCCAATTTAGTACATGTTTAGCATGTTCATTTCTTGATATTTAAAGGTTTTCTCAAGCTTGTTAATTGTTAAGATTAATATCAGGTTCTTCTCATTCTTTTTTCCCAAAGTGACTTCAATTCACATACATACACGCACACACGCATACATACTACCCTTTTAATACTGAGAATAGCTTATACTTTATAGTAACCCAAAACAGGCTGAAACTCCAGGAAGAAAGCTGGGTAAATTCCTTTAATACCACAAATTTAGGCAGCCTTCTCAAGAGCTGAAGAACACTACTAGCTTCCTCCCTTACACAGAATGAAGCAGATGATACAGTTTGGCAGTTTACTCTACAGGCAAATGCCTGACTAAAATCTGGACTTCTCAAAGCCCGAATTCCAATGACTGCATAAAAGGTTAAAAATATCTATTCTTGATATTTTGGACTAATTAAATAATATTCCAAATTATCCACCTTTTAAATGACTCCAAATGACCACTTACTACAGAATTATTCATTTGTAGTAATAGAAGCAAGAGAGGCTGTAGAAATCTGGGCGTAGTGAAAAATGGGACTTCTAAATATTGAATAATTTTGTTTCTCTGGGGTAGTGATACTTGAGACAACTATACACATAGACACTGGGATATTCTTCATAAATTACTGCTTTGATCTTGTTACTCCTTTGTTCAAGAAGTTTCAATTGCCTCTGCTCCATTTGCTTAGAACAATCTCTAGAGTTTTCAATCATGCTATTTCAGGTAGACAAAAAAAAAAAAAAAATTGGACATACATGCATATGAAGTTTATCTCTAAATTATACACATGTAGTTACTAGATGCATACACTATATCGTAAGTTTTATTTATCATGATTTTTATGGTTGGGAAATTAAATTTTAAAAACCTGTACTTATATGTGCTTCCTCACTGGTTCATCATTTGCAAATGGGACACACTTATTTTGGGGGGGAATCATTTAGGTTTAGAGAATGATGTCCAAACCCCACATCTTGGTTTTCCAAGACCAGGTGATGGCTCTTCTTTTTCTTTCCTAGTAATTTTCCACTGCTTCTCTGTGCGATCCTTCTGTATGATACCAACCATTTTCAAATTCATTTGGAGTCAATTTTTTTTTTCTGTGTACATTTTTTCAACATTTTAATTATTAAAACTTTAACAAAAATATTCAAATAAAATAATTATTGAATATCTCCAATAAGTTAATTGTGTTGCAAATATAATTCAGAATTCTGTTTAAAGCCTCCTTGGCTACCTCTATAAATGTACTTGAAGTTTTCCTAAATATATTCTTGAGAATTTTACACCCTGAACTTTAAAAAAATTTTTTGGTCAATGTTTTTCCTTCTTTTCCAACTTCCTTCTTTATTTCCTTTCTCTTCTCCCTCTTTTCTTTCTCTACTTTTATACCTTAATTCAGATGTATGCACAGCTACTCATTTAAATTTAAAATAAATATTCTATTAGTGCACATATAAGCCAGGGCAATTAAATGCTGGATAGATAGGCTTGGCATAGTTTCACATCACAGAATCACAAAAATTTGTACAATGGTAAATGAAACTGATATGCTATATTTTGAGAATATCATGTATATAAACAAGGTATTGTAAGTTTTGTTAACTTGTTATGTGATTTTTATGCTTAGAAAAAGAAATTTGAGCAATAGATATTTTTATCATTTAACTTTAAAATAAATTATCTCATACCAGAAGAAATCTTAAAGTTATTGATCATTTTAATTTAAGAAAATCCTATAATTTTATCTGAGTCATTAAAATTAAAGTTGTATAACTACAGTTCTTCATGAATAATTTAGTTTCTTCTTTTTAAGTAAAACAAATGGCTAAATAAATCAGGGGCTTCTGCTATTAGCTATGATGGAATAATAGGGACAAGATTTATTCTCTCACCTTAAATAACTAGATATATGAACAAAATGTATGAAACAAAATGGTTTTCAGGCTTCGGACAATAGGCTGTTGAGTGGAGTAATCCCCAAGAAATGAGAAGTAAATGAGGGGAGCCATAGACATATCTCAGCTCACTGTCTAGAGAGTTTCTGGACCCATTATAAGACAGAGGAACCCATATAGGAACTGGCAGTCTCCTTGAATTGAGGAGGCATAGTTCAGTGTTCAGGAAGTCCAAGTGGGCTAGAATTTGCAGAACAAACTATGAGAGAGAGAGAGAGGGAAGGAGGAAGGATGCATGAGAGAGAGCTAGCTCTGAAAGTCGACAGAAGAGTTTGAGGTTTGACAAAGTACTGATATACACTTGCAATGTGAAGTAAATACTAAAGATAGGAGGAAAAAATACCAGAAAAGATTTGGAAGATTAAACTCCCAAAAATCACATGAGGCTAGGAATAGTTTGTGTTCCAGCCAGTCAGAATGGCAGAATTACTAATGGGCATCAGGTAGAGTCCTCAAGACTATTGCTTCAGTAGTAGGGCCACATTAACTGTGGATTGAAGTGTGTTCTGGACTCATCCTGGCAAAATTTAAAAGCAAGACACAAAAGAAAAAACTGATTCCGAGTAGCTTAGTTGCATACCAAACAGATTATGAGTTGTTTAAATTTTACAACAAAATCCAGCCACCAATGTAAAATTACATGTCCAATATCAAATAAAAAATTACAATTCATGCAGATAAAAAGGAAATATGCCCGATATCAAAAAGGAAAATCAATCAATAGAAACAAACTCGGAGATAACAAAATGACAGAATTAAAAATGAAGACATTGAAACAGCTGTCTTATTAGCCATTTGGGCTACTATAACAGAATACCATAGACTGAGTGGCTTAAACCACAAACATTTATTTCTCACAGTTCTGGAGGCTGGGAAGTCCAAGATTAAGGTGCTGGCTGATCCATGTCTGGTGACACTCTTCCTGGTTTACAGATGGCCATCTTTTCTTTGTATTCTCACTTGGGGAGAAAGTGCAGAGGGCAAAAGCTCTATGTCTATTTTTGTAAGGGCATTGATCACATTCATGGGGGCTCCCCCTGTATTCTAATTATCCCTCAAGGGCTCCAACACTTTTATTATTACTTTGGAGGTTATGATTTCAACATATGAATTTATGGAAATAAATATTAAGTTCATAGCAAAAGGTTACAAATATACTCTATATGGTCAAGAAAATAGAGGGAAATATGACATGATAAAATAATTGAGAATTTTAAAACACTCAAATATAATATCTAGAGATAAAAAAGTACAATATGTGAAGGAAAAATACTCTGGATAAAATTAACAGCAATTTAGACATTGATATCTAAAAGATTAGTGAACTTGATGATCTAGAAATAGTGACTACTCAAAATAATGCCCACAGAGAAATAAAAATGAGAAAACAAATAAAGCATAAGTAAGCTATGATAAAATATCAAATAGCCTAACAATTAATTGGATACTCTGAAAAGAATTGGGAGACAGAATATATATTTGAAGAAATGTTTTTCCAAATTTGGTGAAAACTATAAAGCCAAATATCCAAAAATCTCAATAAACCTTCGTTAGAAGAAACATAACTAAAGTCATTAAGGATATCATAACAAATAATTGAAAGTCAGAAATTAAGAGAAAATCCTAAAAGAAGTCAAAGGAAAATGACATGTTATATGAAAGAAACAAAGATAGAAACTTCTCATCAGAAATAGTGCAAGGCAGTAGAAAAAGGTATGATAGCCTTAAAGTATTAAAAGGTAAAATCTGTCAACCTAGAATTCTAAACCCAGAAAAAAATTATTTTTCATAAAGAGGACAAATATAAACTTTTAAAGACATAAAAGCTAAAAGAATTTATTACCAGCATACTAGCACTACAAAAATTTGTAGGCAGAATAAAATTAAAATCCGTAGACTGGAATGATGAGCATCAGAAATGGTACTTAAGTAGGTAATGTAGACAAATTTTCTTTTTAATTTTTTTTATTTTTTAATTAGTTGACATAATATTAATTTCACATGTATAACAGTGATTAGACATTTATATAACTATAATCACCCCAATAAGTCTAGTACTCATCTGACACCATACATAATCATTACAATATGTGTAATGGCTTACAATAGGTGTAAGGTGATATCTCATTGCAGTTTTCATTTGCATTTCCCTGATGGTAAGTGATGTTGATTATCTTTCCATATCTATTGTCCATTTCTATGTTCCCATTGGAGAAATGTCTATTCAGGTCCTCTGACCATCTTTTAATTGGATTTTTTGATGTTGTGTGCATTTCTTATATTTTTTTGTATATTAACCTATTATCGGATGTATCATTGGCAAATACCTTCTCTCATTCAGGTTTGTGTTTTCCTTCTGTGTGGAAAAATTTTTAGTTGGATGTGGTCCGCTTTGTTAATTTTTCCTTTTGTTTCCCTTGCTTGAAGAGACATAACCAAAAAATATTACTGAGAGCAATGCCAAAGAGTATGCTGCCTACATTTTCTTCTAGAAGTTTTATAATTTAGTGTCATACATTTAAGTCTTTAATCCATTTTGAGTTTATTCTTGCATATAGTGTAAGAAGGTGGTCCAGTTTTCAAACACCATTTATTGAAGAGAAAGTTTTTACCCCATTGTATAATCTTGCCTCCTTTGTCATAGGTTAACTGACCATATAGGCATGGGTTTATTTCTGGGCTCTCTATTCCATTCCATTGAACTATGTGTCTGATTTTATGACAGTACCATGCTGTTTTGATTACTATATCTCTGTATTATATTTTGATATCAAGTAGCATGATACTTCCACACTTGTACTTCTTTCTCAAGAATACTTTGGCTATTCAGGGGCTTTTTGTGGTTTCATATAAATTTGAGGATTATTTGTTCAAATTCTGTGGAAAAATACCATTGGTATTTGGATAGGTATTTCACTAAATCTGTAGATTACTTTGGATAATATGGTATTTTAACTATGTTAACTCTTCCTATCCATGAGCATGTTATACAGCCTTTCACTTATTTCTATCTTCTTCAATTTCCTTCTTCAGTATGCTACAGTTTTCTAATCACAAATCTTTTACCTCCGTGGTTAAATATATTTGTTGGTATTTTATTCTTTTTGATGCTATTGTAAATGGACTGTTTTCTTAACTAATTTCTCTTTCTGATAGTTCATTATTACATAAAAATGCAACTAATTTCTGAACATTAATTTTGTATCCTAATACTTTATGAGTTCTGGGGTTTTTTGGTGGAATCGTTAGGGTTCTCTATATGTAGCAGGATGTCATCTGCAAATAATGACAATTTTACTTCTTGCTTTCCAATTTAAATGCCTTTTGTTTCTTTTTCTGTTTGATTGCTATGGCTAGACTTCCAATACTATATTGAACAAAAGTGGTGAAAGTGGACATTTTTTTCCAATGTAAGGAAAACATTTTTAGCTTTTCACCATTGACTCTGATGTTAGCTGTGAGTTTGCTATATATGGTATTTATTATGCTGAGAATTTCATCCTAAATGGATGTCTGATTTTGTCAAATCTTTTTATGTATCTATTGATATGATCATATGATTTTACTGTTCATTTTAATTATACGGAGTATCACATTAATTAATTTGTGGATTTTGAACTTTGCATCCCAGGAATAAATCTCACTTGGTCATGGCATATGATCTTTTCAATGTATTGCTGAGTTCAGTTTATCAGGGGGGTAATGGTTTGTGAGGCTTCACTTCTGTTGAAGTTTTTGGAATAGTTTGAGAAATATAGGTGTTAATTCTTATTTGAGTGTTTGATAAAATTCACCTGTGAAGCCATTTGGTGCAGGACTTTTGTTTGTTGGGAGTCTTTTGATTACTGATTCGATTTCATTAGTAGTTATTATTCTGTTCAGAGTTTTCTTTTCCTCTTTATTCAGTTTTGGACAATTGTATGTTTTTTGGAATATAACTATTTATTCCAGGTTGTCCAATTTGTTGGCATATAATTGTTCATAGTATTTTCTTATAATCCTTTATATTTCTGTGGTGTCAGTTATCACTTCTCTTTCATTTTTGATTTTATTGGGCACTCTCTTTTTTTCATGGCTGGCTAAAGGTTTATCAATTTTGTTAAAGCTCTTGGTTTCATTGATCTAGTCTATAATTTTTAGACTATTTCATTTATTTCCCATCTGATCTTTATTATTTCCTTCCTTCTACTCACTTTGGGTTTTGTTATTCTTCTTGTTCCTTCAGGTGTAAGGTTAAATTGTTTATTTGAGATTTTTATTGTTTCTTGAGTTAAGCCTGTATTGCTATGAACTTTTCTATCTTAATACATCTTTGGCTGTGTTCGTTGGTTTTGAGTTGTGTTTTCATTTGTATTTGTTTCCAGGTATTTTTTTATTTCTTCCTTGACTTTGTTAAACCATTCATTGTTTAGTAGCATGTTACTTAGCCTCCATGTGTTTGTTATGTGTTTTTCAGTTTTCTTTTTATAATTGATTCCTAGTTTCATACCATTTTGAACAAAGAAGATGTTTGATATAATTTGAATGTTCTTAACTGTATCGAGACTTGTTTTGTGGCCTAACATGTAGTTTACCCAGGAAAATGCTCCATGTGGATTTGAAAAGAATTTATATTCTGCTGCTTTGAGGTGAAATGTTTAAAAATATCAGTTAAATTAACCTAGTCTAATTTGTCATTTAATGCAACTCTTTGCTTGTTGATTTTCTGTCTGGATGATCTATCCATTGCTGTCAACAGGGTGTTAAAGTCTCTTACTATGACTACATTACTGTTGATCTCTCCCTTTATGTCAGTCAATATTTGCTTTATATATTTAGGTGCTCCTACATTGAGTATGTATATGTTTATGAGAGTTATATCCTGTTGTTGAATTGATCCCTTTACATTATTAAATGCCCTTCTTTAACGCTTTTCACAGCTCTTGTTTTAAATTCTATTTTGTCTAATATAAGTATTGCTACCCCAGCTTTTATTTGCATTTTCATTTGGATGAATCTTTTTCTATACCGTTACTTTCAGTCTTTGTGGGTCTGAAGTGGGTCTATTGTAAGCATCATATGTATGGGTCTTGTTTTCTTATCCATTCTTTTGATTGGAGTATTTAATTCATCTACTATGAAAGTAATTATTAATTGGTATGCAGTTATTGCCATTTAATTCTTTCTTCCTCCTCTTTCCTTCCCCTTTCCTCTCCTCCCCCTTTCCCCCTTCTCCCCCTTCTCCTTCTTCCTCTTTTTCAATAAGTCCCTTTACCACTTCTTGGAATCCTGGTTTGGTGGTGATGAACTCCTTTGCTTTTTCTTATCTGGGAAGCTCTTTATCTGTCCTTTGATTCTAAATGATAGCCTTGCTGGGTAGTATAATCTTGGTTGTAGGTCTTTGCTTTTCATCACTTTAAATATTTCTTGCCAGTCCCTTCAGGCTTGCAAAGGTTTTGTCGAGAAATCATCTGACAATCCTATGGGAGCCCTCTTGTAAGTAACTAACTGCTTTTCTCTTGTTGCTTTTAAGATTTTCTCTTTGATTTTAACCCCACCTCCCCCCCCCTTTTTTTTTTTACTTCAACCTTTGCTGTTTTAATTATGTGTCTTGGTGTTGGCCTGTTTGGGTTTATCTTGTTTGGGACTCTCTGCGCTTCCTGGACTTGTACATCTACTTCCTTTGTCAGGTTAGGGAAGTTTTCTATCATTATTTCTTCAAATAGGTTTTCAATTCTTTGCTCTCTCTCTCTTTCCTTCTAGTACTCCTATTGTTACACTTGATGTTGTCCTAGATGCTCCTTAAATATCATCATTTAATTTTTCTTTCTTTTTGTTGTTCCAATTGGTTTTCTGCTGCCTTGTCTTCCAAATCTCTGATTCAGTTCTCTGCTTCATCTAATCTGTAATTGATACCATCTAACATATTCTTCATTTCAGTTATTGTATTCTTCATTTCTGACTGGCACTTTTTTATGGTTTCTATCTCTTTGTGTAAGTTCTCACTGAGTTTAACTATTCTTCACCTAAGTTTATTGAGTTATCTTTATAACCAATATTTTGAACTCTGTATCTGGTAGATTGCTTGCCTTCATTTTAGTTTTTCATTTCATTTAGTTCTTTTTATGGAGTTTTATCCTGTTCTTTCATTTGGGACATGATTTTTGTCTCTTCATTTTGGCTGACTCCTTGTTCATTTCTTTGTATTGGGTAGATCTATGTCTCCCAGTCTTGGCAGAGTGGCCTTATGTAGTAGTTTTCCTGTGAGCCCCAATGGCACAGTCTCCCTGGTCACCTGAGCCGGGTGCTACTGGAATGTCTCATGTTTGGGTTATTTGTCCCCTCCTGTTGTAGTTGAGCCTTGGTTGCTGTTGGCACATCAGTGGTTGGGATTGACCCTAAGGGTAACTGGCTATGAAGAACGGTCATGATTACAGTGGATGAGCTATTGTGTGGGGCCTGATCCCACAGAAAATTTGCTTAGTTGGGCTCTGCTGTCTGCAAAGTCCACCCTTTGGTTATGTCATTTGTGGAGCTAATTATGCGGTGCTCTCAAGGTTTGAAGCTGGACACTGTGTGTTGGTTCTGGGGCCTCTTGGGAAGGGCTATGGTGCAGGCCAAGGTAGGCTGCTCCCTGTACCCAGCTCAGAGCCACCTGGTAGGATCTACAAAGTGATATGCAGTTGGTAGCCACCTGTTCTGAGTTTGAAGGTGACTGGGAGAGGCTATGTTGTGAACCAAGGTCGGCTGCCACTAGTGCCATATTCAGGGCCACTTCAGAGATACAGGACATGCCATTGCCAGCCACAAGTTGTTTGGGGTTTGTGGATCTCTGAGAGATTTTAGGAATTCAGAGCATGGGCCATGGTTGGATGCTTATGAGGAACAGCTGCTGAAAAAGATTTGGGCCATTGCATGAGTTGGGTGGGATAGGGGATCTCAGGGAATCACCAGGGTAAGGAGAGTGGTATGAGGGCACTTTGAAGAAACAATGTTACCTGCCAGCATTTCTGTCCTGGAGAGAGCTGCCCCTACAGCCCTCATCTTGAAACAAGACAATTCAACTCCTCCATCTATGTCCCTGAAGCTTTTTCAAGCTGCTGCCCCAGCACTGGAGCTCAGAGTGAGTTTGTGAGTGAGTCTGTGTTGTGCATGGTCCCTTTAAAACCAGAAGCCCTCGGTCTCATTCAGCCACAGTCCCTGCTGGTTTTCACAGCAGGTGTTATGGGAACTTCTCTCCCCTGCACTGAAGCCTTGTGCTGGGGCGTCCAGTGTAGGGCCAAGATCCCTCACTCCTCAAGGGGGACCTTTGCACCCCAGATATTCCTTCCAATTCTTAACCACCACAGGAGCATGTAGGACCAACCACTTCAGCATCTCCACTACTCCTACCAGTCTCCACATTGCTTCCATGTCCTTAGTTATAGGAAGTCCAGTCAATTGGACTTCAGGTTGTTCTCAATGATGATGACTGTTCTATAATTTAGTTGTAATTTTGATGTGGTCTTGGTAGGCAAGCACAGTGTTTATTCCACCATCTTAACCAGAAGTCACCTGGAAGACTTTTCTTTTCTCATTTTCAATGTCATTAAAAGTTAATCATTTAAAATAACTATATTGCCTATTAAGAGTGATATAAGAGAGCAAATCTACGTTACAGATTATTGAGTTTGTTAAAATATCTTTCTTATTGCTATTTAAAAACTTAAAAATAAACACATTTAAAGAGTTTTTGCTTAAAATTGGTATCTCATCAGCATAATTTTATTGAATATGTTTTAGATAATAAGTGTTATTGTGCAACCATTTAAGAAACAATGGTTCTGTTTCTTAAAAAGATTAAAAAAAATAGAATATTTAATATCAGTGCCTAGGAAAGTAGGGGTCTTTTATCCATCCATCCCCTGGGTTTGTCTCTGTTCAAATTCCATAATGTTCTTCTGTGTTATTTACTGTTTCAAACTTGCTGACACCTACTTCAATTCCAAATTTATTTTTATATAATGGCCTCCTTTATGATGACTTTTCCTACTACATATAGGAGGTTTTTCACTCTCTTGTGAGCAAGTTTGACACTTACCATATTTTAACTTATGTCCCCAGAATGTAGTAGATACTTGTTACATAGCAAACAATTTGTATATATTTGGGGGGTTAAATGAGCAAATGAACACATAAAATATGCACGTTATTATGGTTCATACTGGTTTATTTTCTCAAGTACTATCACAGGTGGAAATGTTGGCCATAGCTCTGAAATGAAAGTATTTGGAGGGCAGAGATTATTCATATTATATTTTTGAATCATTGCATTCCTTGCTTCACCAGCATATAGGAGTATACATAAAATATGTACAATTGGATGCTATTTGATGGTATATCTCACCCTACAAATGAGGTCATTAGGGCCAAGAGAATCCAAAGTTACTTAATGTTGAGTTGGTATTTTAACCATACTAGGTTTCCTGAGTCCTGGCCCAGCTCCCATCCATTCAGCAAAGGATCACAAAGATCTACTTTCTGTCTACTGTTTTCAGAGATAAAATATTAAAAATTTTGGCTTGAATTTGCTACTCATGGCTTCATGGTCCAGACTGACTACATTCAGTATCATATTCATCACATCAAATGATTTTGTGTGGGTTAAGTTTAATATTTTAGAATAAAAGAGATTCCTAATGAAGCTCACATTAAATAAACCCAAGTCAGGTCAAAATTATTAAGTTCAAGTAATTATGGAATTTGCTAGAATACCAAATTCTCCTTAAAATAATAATTTTTAAAAGTGTGAGAAAATAGGTTTTAGCAATTATTTTAAGGGAAAAAAGTCTCATTAATGACTTCTATTTCTTTCTAGATTCTTTGAAAAAATACATTTCTTGGAATAAAGATTAGTTAAGTAGTAACATATAATAAGCTAGATATAGGAAAAGTTGTGGCAGAGGCCTTAGCGATGTAAAGAAAACAGTAGAAAAGCACAAAGACCTCCCAAAAGGTAGAAAGCCCTGTTGTCGATGGAGTAGCAGCTGGAAAAGAGATTCAATTCTTTGTTGAATGACCTAGTATTGGCTTAAGAATTGATGTTTGGGAAATGACAACTGATTTTTCTACTACACAGTGAGGTCTTTAGATTAAGATATGGTTCTTAATCTTGTGAGTATCCATAATACCTGGCTCTAAGTTAATAAATAATTTAATGAATTAACACATGAATGAATGGACCATAATATAAAAATGATGCAAAATTTTTATTTCTATTGAGTCAGTTTAATTTGAGCCAGTTTCCATTTTGTATATACTTAACCTGAAGAGAACTGTTGAGTACCATGTTAAAAGCAAATGCTAGCTGTGACTTGCCTGAACTTTAAAAGTAAGTTGTATACATCTCATAATATTATATTATGTGGACATACATGATGTAATAGACTTTTGACCAGAGAGATATTTCTTGTGATTGTTGTATCACAACCTTGTGAGTATTCAGTTATTTGTACAGTACCAAAGAAGATAATAGTCTTATCTGTAATATTTTAGATTTGTATTAAAGGATATTGCTACGTATCTTAAGTAATTAAAATTCATTGAAAGTAATTTAAAATGGAAATCACTAGCAGAAAGAAAAAATATAATACAACTAACAAAATGCTGAGGAAGACGGAAAGTTACAGGTTAACGGTAAATCCCTGATTTTTTTTTTTCTAGAGGGGAGCAAATTAATTTGGACTAACAATAAATCAAGATATAGAAAAATAGGCCTATTATTTAGAATTGTGGTGAGACTAACAATGTTAGTCTCGAGAATGGGACTAGAGGTTAGGTGAGAAAATTTCAATTTCCATTATTCTGTCCATTGCTGTTTTGAATGCCTCCTCAACCCCACCCCCCAGCACAGCCACACACATATATTTTCAACAGTTAGACTATTAATAATATTTATATAATTTTAATGAGATACATGTCCCTAGGTGGAGCCAAAGGGTCTTGAATTATAGGTCTTAACGAAAGCCTTTCATCCATTGGCTAAATCTTTAAATAACATGCAATGTTATCCAGGTTTAGACAAACCTCAGAAAGTTGGCATCCATCTATTTCCTCCTGTCCATCTATAAACAGAGAGCATAAAACATAAAGGAAGCTCCACCAGAGACTACATTAGCATAACTCTTCCTGAAACACAGATTTATTATTATGTCTCAAGTATTTTTTAATCCTGGTTCATAATACAGAATTCTATTAAAAGCTAACCAAAATGAGGTAAAATAATTTACTTCAAATTCCTTTCCTAAGTCCACCTGCTATAATCTTTAATCCTGGGGCCACTCATTATTATTCTGGATGTATTATTTATCTAATAGTAATTTTTAAATCAACTATTATATGCAAAGTTAGAAATTTGGGGAGCTCTAGGGGTTGAATACATAGAAGTTTAAGTACATAAATTCATTAATCACTTTTCTTCAACTTCCAAAAAACAATGCTATTAAAATTTAATGTGGTGCAAACAATTCCTCTAAGGCATGAGAACACCAACTTTGAGTTCATACAATAACCAGGGATTTAGCATCTGAATGCAAGTCTTTCTACCACCACTTTATTTCCCAGCCATAATCACTGTATTTCCATCAGCAAGTCTTTTTAAAGAATCGGCGACCCAGTGATAGGTGCATTCATGATGTGTGCAGCACTATTGTTTAACACTGTGAGATCCTGGCTGCCAGACGGTGCCATAGGGAAACATTGTCACTGGCAGGTGGCTGGTTTGCCTTGATATTGAGATACCTATTTCTGGCGAAGATGTTTTGCCCTCCTTATTTTGCAATTCGCTCTCCCTTACAAAAAGCTGTCTTCCCAAGAGCCTTCCCCTATGTCGTGGACCAGAGTTCATTTCTGTCAGTCCTAAGGTTCATAGTCCATCACAGAGTAATGTCCAAACATAAGAAATTGTGATAATTAAACTTTTTTTTTTTTTTTTTTTGCACAGAATAACTAATTGTAAAAATTGGCAGTCAGCCTGCCATTTGAAAGTGAAGAAAACATCTTGCTTTAACATCTGAGCAGGGATTTTTTTTGTAATCTATAAACAATTGGACCATATGTAGTGTGATGGGAAACATGAAGGCTGTGATAGAACATCATTGAAGGAACCTTGTGTTTAATCACTGTTCTTTGATTCACTGAAATAGAAATTAGCTTTTGAAGTTCTGGGTTTTGTCATGATTTTAAAGAGACAGTTTTTCTTTAAATATCAGACAACACCGATAATTTACCAAGTCATGACTGTGATAAAGGCAAAGGAATTCCAATTTTAAAAATGTAAATATGTTTTTAAGACACCTAAACAGGTAACAGATGTAGCCATGGGCTTTTACAGCCTTTGTTTTGGCCTGCAATCTACTCAGTGATACAAAGACTCTCCACACAATATGGTTCAACTCTTAGAAGGTACATTTTTTTTCTAAATAAAAACTGTTGTTGAAACTAAATTAAAACAAAAATAACATTTCTAATTAAGTTTGTTTTAAAAATGGAATTTTATCTTCTAAATTTTGCTCTATTTCCAGTTTATGATGTATAGCACGAGTAAATTAATTATGATGTTAAAAAAAGAGTAGCTGTTGACATTCGGTGGGTAACTGTTTAAATCTTTATGTTGAATGAAGGGTCCTTACATACCATGATGAAATTTCTTTATATTCAGCTGATGATGCTTAAAAAATATAAAATGATCAAGAGAATTCTGAAGCCATTACATGACACCAATCTGTAATGCTATATCAATTGGAAATGTGTTTGAAGAAGAGACAGTGCTAGATTCTCTGTCTGACTCACCATTAGCTAGTTTTCAGGTTTTGTGTGAATATCTATCTTTCTGTGACTTGGTGTTCTTTTCCCCCAACTTAGATGGTATGATCAGATCAGTAATTTTTAAAGGCAGAGATTAGGCAAATGAGAATCACCTGAAGAACTTTTTGAAAACACTGCTGGAAGAGAAGTGTCTCCTTTCACTTCCTCTCATCCTTCCCTCCAAAATCACTGCAGGAGAGTCATTTTTGCCAGTTGGAAGTATGCCATGTCTGAGAACTGTCAACCCAGAGTATTGCTCAATAATAGTCTATTTAGCATTACTGAAGATTTAAAAACATCTCGTTGTTAGGCTGTACATGATATTTTTTACTCTAGGCTCAAATGTTTTTGAATTGATAAACTTTTGATTTTAACTTTAATAATTTTAAAAATTTTATTGGGTTATTTTCCCACGTAAAATTTAAGTAGGAAGAATTTATGTACTAATATTTTGCCATACACTCCTTCGTGCCTCAACTGGCTTCCAACTTCAGTGTTTTCTGGAAAGCTGCACTTACAGGTCTCAGCCAGCAAGCTGACAAAGGAGTATTCCATTTCTCTCCTGTAAAAGTTGTACTTACCTTGTTTTCATGAAACCAACCTCCGTTTCCAAGGAAACAAGAACAAAAAGGCAGTTGGCAGCTAGCATCTGGGACTTAGAAGAACTCTCACATGTCAATTTCAACTGCTGGCTGCCGGCTCAAACCTAAAAATGTGGAGTATTAAAATCACCTGCAGATTTTTAACACAAAAAAGAATGTTAAATTAATTTTTTCTTAATTTTTAAATAATTGGGATTAATAACAAATTATTTTAAATGTCCTTCAAAATAATACAGCTAATTAAAAGTATTTTAATTGCTAGAAATACAACTCAAGTTTTATTTTAAACCAGTAGGCACATATATTGAAGGAATTTTTTAAAATTTTGCCACTTTCCTGTTTTTATTTATGTTGACCTTCCTTCTTCTTCCTTATTGCTTTCTACATTCCCAACTCAGAACTTTTTTTTTTTTGATATGTGCAAAATATATAGATATCTTGTTTTATCCATATAGCTTTGTGGTTGTTTTATTGTCTTGATAAACAAGTTTAATGATGAGACATCTTAAAAATATACTTTTATAATCCTAGGACTGAAAAGCCACACTAGCACAATCTGCTTTTTCTGAATAACATTTGCTCGCTTTGCATAGCTTCGTATTGCAGAGTTCACCACAATCTTCACAGTTTTGTAGTCTCCAAGCCTTCTTATTTCATGGCTCCTATATTCATTACAGTTCTTAGACTCCTACTAAAAGACAAATCTACCAGTAATGCCAGATTCTCATAGGGAAGCAGAGAGAGAGATTTTTTTCCTTTTCTTTTTTTTCTTTCTTTTCTTTCCTTTTGCATGGAAGGCAGAAACTTGTGGAAATACTTTAATAAGCATTTAGACATTCCTAGGAGTTGGGTAATGATTGCCAGGAAAATGAAGTTTCAAACTGATACCCGCTCTCCATCTTGGGTTATATTATTTTATATCATTCTAATTTTTGGTTACAATCTTCAAGTTAAAAATTTCCCTCTTTTGACTCTTTTGTCATTTTATAGTATACCAGCTCACTGAAATCAAGGATGCCTGTGGATAGATATTAGGGAAAATTCTGTGGAAAATTAATATGCAATAATTTATCATATTTGTAATATGAACTCATTTCATTATGTTTTATTAATAGCCTACTTATAATAAGCTATAAGGATAGATTTGTATAATATTTGAAATTGTCTCCATGTTTGACTTGCAAGTAAATGGTTTTCTATGAAACAGAAATATAGGAAAATATAGATAATAAATTTATGAAGGAGACTTTTAATTATAACTTCTCATTTTTCTATCCCAAAATATGTATATTTACAATTCTTTAATTTTTTACTTTTCTTGGTACAGCATCCAAGAAATTATATTTTTCATCTATGAATTCAAATAATGTTTAATGATTACACTTTTGGGGGGATGGGAGCATATGGAATTTTCATGTTCAAGATTTTTTTGCTACTGTTATAAAGCCAACTTTTCATAAGGCAAGAAATTATTAGCACTTGCTGGCAGACCATGATAAAGGCTATACAAACAATAGTTTATAAAGTATTAATACATAATGTTATGAATGATAAAACTAATCTCTTAAATTTGAGAAACTGCCTAAGTAAAAAAATATTGCAAACTTTTCTTCAAAATTGTCCAATTAAGCAATGAAGCTAAACTCAAATATTGTTTTGGGTTTTTGTTTGCTTTTTAGTTTGAGATGTAATTCACACACATCAAATTTACCATTATAAAGTGTACAATATCATGGTTTTCATATATTCACAATATTGTAAAAACCTCACTATTACCTAATTCCAGATATTTTTTTTTAACCCTAAAAAGAAACTCCATACCCATTAGTAGCTACTGTCTCCATTCCCTCCCTCCCTTCTCTGAAAACAAGTAATCTACATTCTGTCTCTATAAATTTGCCTATTCTGGACATTTCTTGTAATTATAATCATACAATATGTGACTTTTTGTGTTGGGCTTCTTTTATTAAGCATGGTATTTTAAATGTGCACCTTCGTTATGGTATGTATCAGTATTTCATTCTTTTTCATGTTGAATAATATTCGATTGCATAGATATTACACATTATATTTATCCAATCGTTAGTTGATGGAAATGTGTTGTTTGTTTTTTTGATTATTATAAATTATGCTGCTATGAACATTCATGTATGTTTTTATATGAACATATGTTTTTAATTCTCTTGGGTTTACACAGAATTGCTGAATTATATGGTAACTCTAAAAGATTAGTTTAATTCAAATAGTCCAAAAATTTCCTCTGTCATGTTGTAAATGGAACAAAAGGCAAAAGAGATTCCAATTTTACTCACATAAAATTGTTTTAAGAAGCTCACCAAAAATAACAAAACAAGCACACTCTTAGATCAAGTTAATTCATTATTGGTGGATTGGTTTTTCTGTTAGTGTTTGTATTTATGTTTTTATTTATATAATGATATTTTAATAACTAAGGATTTAGTGTGACATATTAATCAGATACTGGTCATATAAATTCTGTGTTTAACTTCAAGAAGATATCTAAATGTGGACTCAAAATAGCTAGATAAATTAGAAGCCAGGCAGATTACATATACTAATAATCCTAATATATCAATATCTGAAAACAAAGGTTTAATTCATTTTCAACTAAGAGAGAAATCATTTCATTTTAAATAAACTATATGCAGCCATTTAGTAAGAAAATACTTCCTTTTTGTTCTATTATTCACTCTTAATATATTCATTTACTGTTAAAATTCTTCAAATCTACTTCTATTTCTATTAAGGAACTATTTTAGCCTAGTATTTTTACTCATTGGCTTATTTCTCTGTAATAATAAAAGTCTGTAAGAGTTTGGAGTTTCAGACTTACCAGTCTTTAGAGTTTTCTCTTTTTGTCCTTGTGTGTGTATGTATGTATGTATGTGTACATGTATGTGCATATATGTGAGGATTTTAAAGTATGAATATGTATTTTTAAACATGCACACATATGAATTTATGTGTGTGCATGTTTTCTGTCTCTATAATTAAAAAGACTTTGTAAAATGAATATCTCCATTCCATTAATGATATTTACCTGGCTTCAGCAATTTACTAACATTTTTATCAAAAAAATGCAAATAATTTCTTACAAAAAAATTTATTTAAATTTAATTTTCCTTCAAAAGAATAATAAACTCACATTTGAAAACCCAGTTGGCCTTTCCTAGAGAATATTTAAAAAATATCATTTATTGAACATATCATGTTCTAATCAAAGAAGTTTAAAATAATAGCCTGGAGAAAGATGCTCTATTTTACAAACAGAACTAAAAAGAAGGTGCATGAATTGCCTAATGCTACATCATTCTCCGGTAAATACTGTCCTTTTGGAGAACCTCTCCTTTCTTAATGTTCATTATTCTCTATTTCTCCTCCTGGTAATGCTCACTTCCTCTCTCAGTCTTCCCCAGTGTCTTTCACTTGTTCCTTCTTTTTTAATCATCCAATTATCCGTCATGTACTTTCCCATCTAAATATTTTTTATCTTATCCAGTTCAGAGGACTCAGTCATTCTCATTCAATCAATTCAACTAATATTTACTGAGTGCTTACTATGCCTCTGACTCTTTATGAAGAGTTCCTAGATACAGAAAAAAAAAAGAGCACTGAAGAAGTCCAAAATAAAATATAATTCTTGACTTACTATAAATATAATATGTATATACACAAAAAAATCAGATAAGGACATAAAATACTATATACTTCTGAAGACGAATAAGATATATAAACTGGATTAGGAAGAAACAATTACAGAGGAGAATGAAGATAACATTGAATATGTAAATCACAGAGGAGTGACTATCTTAATATGTTTTGAAGTATATCCTCAGAAAGGTTCCATTTTACCAAACTTTATCAACTAACAGCTTACCAAGAGAATAAGGCACCCAGGACTCCAAAACATACAAAGGATAGAGAAGATTCATGAAGTGGGAAGTAAGTCCCTTAAATTACTCCTTTGTGGAAAGTAAGACTCTCTGATGGCAAAAGAATGGTCCAATAAGATTCAACATAAGTTAGTAACAAAATATTTCAGCAGTAGATCCCCCAAGTGATAGGTCCAACTTTGGTCATTATATAAATCAAATTTCTATATGATGAGGTAATTTTAACAAGAATAGGTGAAGTGATCCAATGTCAAGAGGTATACATAGGAATATATAGTGTGGATATGAGGTTGTATAAGAGGAAGAAAAAAATTTTAATGGGTTTGAGGAAAAGACAGGAGTACAAAATTACATGAAATGGGGTGATTTGGGAGAGGGCCAATTAATATTACACCTAATGAGTTTAAATTTGATATTACATTTGATCATGACATTTTCCTTGGACCCTGGAGATCATATAACTGGCATGTGAAAAAATCAGATATGATGTTGAATATGCAAGTGGCTATATCCTATAATTAATTGCAAATTATTATATAACAGAAATAAGACAGATTTAAGGTTTGTCCATGAATAAGTCTTAATTGAAATTATGATAGATGTATTCCTAAAAGCTTTGTTTGGCTTCCCCACCTCTCCATGAATGCCCCAGCCTTATTAAATTGCCTAGATTCCTGCAGTAGTGAACCAGTGCCAACTTTGTCTCTTAGAACTTACTACTATCCTGTTCTTCTAGCGTTCATGAATCTCTAGAAGCTTATAGAATGGAATCTAAATTGCTTTATATGGGTTGCTTTTCTTTTTAATACTAGTATTTCCACTTTAATGTCCCTTAGTGAATTATAAAACGCTTTAGTTACATTTCATATAACTTTGCTATTCGTAGGGTAAGTATGACCATTTTTTGGAATTCTGAGAAGTCAAATGCTTTTTCACAGTCACACAGTTCATTCACGCGTGGCCAAAACTAAAACTCAGATATTCAGACTCTGGTCCTTTTAAATGTAACCGTTGAATTGTACACATGTAACTTACTAGATTTTGTTAACCAATGTCACCATAATAAAAATAAAAATAAAAATAATAGTCACACACAAAAAATTTCCCACACTGCTTAAGTGAGTGGGTGGACCTGTACGTAGTACAAATGAAATATATATCCCTTGAGAGATTGTGAGTGACATGTGTGCAGCAAAAGCAGGACTGAGGTGGGTATTTCCTTAAGCAAAGGCAAATAAACACATAACATATATGTATGTAATCTTAGTAGTATAAGATGCTATTTGATTGCTTACTATATTCCAGGCATTAAATCAATATATGAGATATATTTTCTCATTTAAATCTCATAATAACTTTAATGGAAACTGAAGCTTAAATGAGTGAAGTCATATTTCATATGTATATTAATAACTTTGATATGCAATTATTAATAGATTTTCTGAAAAAAGAATATCAAATTGTGTCCACTCATCTTAAATAAAAATATATATGTGAAAAATGTGAATCTGAAAATGTGAGGATAATATATATATACAAATAGCACATAAATAACCTGAGAATATGTGAAAAACTACATTGGAAAAGTGTGATTACTATGACATATGGGTACCATACAGTATTTAACTAATGTTACATTATATTATACATATATATATTACTGTTGAAAGCATTATATTTGCTTTTTTAGATTATTTTGAGAGAAAGCCGCTTAAAAGATAGGGGATTATTGGTTATGTAAGACAGATTTAAAATTTAATGCAGTGTGTTCTTTTCATATTTTAATCTAGCACATTCTTTGTGTGTTATATGTCTACATTATATAGTAAACTACTGAATCCTGGGTAATTATGTAAGAAAAGAGAATTTAAACAGAAAAAAAATCTTAAAAAATAGTTATACCATGAACTTTTAAGTATTTCTGGTTACATAGGAAATGATTATTTGTAATTCAAGAAAACTTTTGTAATTACATTTTAGATATTAGTTTCAATTGCATATCTCATCAAACCGATAGTCCCAGTGATACAAAACTGTAAAATTGACTTATTTTAGTCAGGTCTATATTCTTCTACTGCCAATCAGATGTTGAAGGTACTAACGAACTGTGAAATGGCCAAAGGCAGACAGCAGAGGGAAAAAAGAGGAGAAGCCACAGAACTGGATCACCACAAAATGAGTAATTAGTCACTGAATAATGGGAAATTCGACTACATGAAACCTCTATCTGCTACATGTATTTTGTATCTAAACTTGCTAGAAACGTTTTCAAAATCCATTTTCTGAAGTCTAAAGACTTTTGTCCATTATATTGACTATAGATAAAAACATCTATTTGGAGTACTTGATATGGATGAAACATTAAAAAAAAAAAACAAAAAAAAAAACAGTCAATTTTTCCCCCTGAAAGATGGATCCTTAGATGTTAGAACAAATTTAAACATTTTTGCAATTATCCTATTCCAAATTGTAGAATATATTCTCTACATAGATACATATCTATTCTGAATTGGTTTTATAGTGCTTTTAGCCCAACTCCTTTCATCAATGAAGGGTTTTATTGTAGTAATTTTGAATATTTTTTGTGATCCTCTTGATGTATGCGGCATTTTAGTTGTATATTCTTTGGTACCTGAGTCATTTTGATTTTTATCAGGCTCATGTTTGGAAAATAGGGAAACATAATTTGATGCTATGTGTGTGTGTGCGCGTGTGCACATATGTGCATGTGAATAGATTTGATTTCATGGTACCAATAACTACTGAGGCCAAAAGAAAACATGGCATATGGTTTATAATTTTTAATGTACATAATGAATATAAATATGGATATATAAAAATGACTCTGGCAATGAATACTTTCTGTTTAACTCAATCATTTTCATAAAACTAATAATACTTATAATTTTTGGATAGAATTTAGATTCTGAAAAAGTACTTTGAAAATATTCTAGTTATTATTTTCCACTCGAGATTTTTTCTGGATTTCAAACATAACTTTTGATGTTTTTATTTTTGAGTAGATGTGTTCTGCGTATCTCTCTCTCATCTTAGATCACATGAAAAAAAATAAAACATGTCCTCTTCTCTTTCTGTTGTTTCTAAGATTTCAGGTCTTTTTCTTTTTCCTTAGAACTTGACAAAATAACTGGTAGCTGCATTTGTGTTATCTCCTTATAAAGCTCTTTAGGAGCAAAATAAATAACATAATGTAATTTTATTTGGAAGTAATCTTAACATTCTAGTCCAACATCAGAGTTGTGTGTTAGTATAGCAATAGAAACCAATTATTTCATCAACTGCTGAAGGCAGTCTCAAAAATCTGTCATGAATATAAGTTTGATTGTCCAAGAGCCCACTTTTAAACATTGTTTTATTTGCATCGTAGGTGTCATGCAATAAAATGGTGTTTATTTCTTAATATATTCAAGTTGAACTCTTATCCTCATGTACTGTGATTATCTCCAAAACTTCTTCCAGGAAATTAATAGGTCTTCCTCAATGGACAAGACTGGAAACACTGGCAGGTTGATTTTAGCATCAGTCACTATTACTGGAATCTTTTCTTTTTTTCTTAGTCCTTTTAGTATTACCTTAAAGAGTCTCTCACTTACCCTGATTCTGATAGTTCCTTCTTTATTTGAAATATAATCTTATTGGACTTTAATAGCTATATTCTAGGTAATCCCTTAAAAATAAACTATGTTCTTCACTTTGGTTATTTTCAGTATTATTATTACTATTATTATTTTTGCTATTATTACTCCTACCACCACTACAGCTACTACTTCTCTTGCTGAGGTGTCATTCCAAAGAAGTGGGGTACTGCCAAACCTATCTATAGCCTGTAAAATGTTTAACTGTGTATATGATTCACCTCTCTGGCTACACCTAATTCCTTTCTTTGGAATTTGGGAACTAAATTCAGGCATATTAGCTCCATGTGGGTGCAGAATCTGTAATATCATGTAGACTCATGGCTTGAGGATTCCCTTTTGGAGCAACCATCATCACTGAGTGAGCAGTTGCTCAGAGAGCCACAAAGATAAAAGATTATGTAGATGAGGAAAAGAAGATGGTGTGTGAATAGTTGATTAACAATTCTGCAGTTCTTGTGGGTAGTGACATTTCATTTCACTTATGTAAGACCCTTACATATTCACTAACAAAGACTATATCCCTTGTTTTTTTGTTTTACTTTAAGCTACTTTTCACCGATTTCTGTCTTGCAGCTAAATATGCCTTAAGACTATACTTATGAACTTAATTATACTTTTATGATTTATGAGTCACTTAAGTTGTTCTAAATTTATGCTAAATTTCTGTTTTATTAGAAAAATTACAAAGCTTTATCAAAAGTTTGCTTTTATAATGGACATTTTTAGGGTAATGAAACTGTATTTTAATTATGGTAGTAATTATATAGCTGTATGCATTTGTCTAAACTCATAGAACTTCACACTAAAAGAGTTTAAAAATAGGCTTCCAAGATTCAGAATATAGTGTCATATAATTTTGATGTTTTCATCTGATATCTGAGAAATCAAGAAAATATGAAATCAAAATTATCAATGTTACCTTTTTGCTTTGAAATATAAGCTTCAAGAAGAAAGGGTGTTTCTTATTTAAGGCTTTATCCTGATACCAATACATTACAGGCACTTAACGAAATCTTGAATGAATAAATAAATGAATTCTTAACTATTATATGATACAAAATAATAGTCATTTAATAATATATTAAATGCCCTTTCTCCAACCCCTGGCAACCACTGGTCTCTTTAATGTCTTTATAGTTTTGCCTTGTATAGAATGTCAATAGTTGGAACCATATAGTATTTAGCCTTTTAAGACTGGCTCCTTTTAAGCCAGTCTAGTAATATATATTTAAATTTCCTTCATGTCTATTTATGGCTTGATAGCTCAGTTTTCTTTTTTGTTTGTTTTTAGCACTTAATAATAATCCATTGTCTAGATGTACCGCCATTTACCCATTCTCCTAATGAAGGGCACTTTGGTTGCTTCTAGGTTTTGGCAATTATGAATAAAGCTGCATTAAGGCTTACATTTTTAAAAAGTAAGCACCTTATCCTGTTGCCTTAAGCAAATTGGTATATATGTTACTTGAAATATTTCAATATGCACACAGCAATATTATTTTAACTTCCACATATATAGTAAATAGGTGTGTTTCAGAACTAGAAGAACTAGGAGAATAATAATCAGTCAGAATGTTACAATGCGAACAGTTTGAAGACCAGTCATATTTGATCACTGGCAATTTCTTTGCCTTTGAACTGACACCAGACAAATAAATATGAAGGTTCATGGATACATTCTTGCAGTAGTACACTCTTACGTTAGTTAAACAATATTACCCATCTAGTAACATCTTGGCATCCACATGAGTTACTAAGGTCACTTATTTTGGTATATTAAGTGGAAAAAAAAAAAGCCTGTGAGCAAAGAAAGCTCAATTAATTTAAAACATAAAATAATGGGCTATAAAATAACAACTGCATTTTAACCAGTAAGTTCATTAAACATTTTCTCAAACTCATAACCATTATTTTGCTTAGTCAGATGTTTTCTCTAAGGAGAGTTCATTCATTTTAACTGCTTAAAATACATGATAAATGAAGCAATTTGCTTTTTATTTACGTTTTACCACTGATAATATTTTATTAAAAACACTACCACAAAAGAGCACACTGTGACTTGAATCAGTGCTCACTATCTAGGGCAATACTTTGTTTTACATTTAAAACTTCAGGATTATGTTTGTGAATGATATAGAATAAATGTCCCTAGAAATTACTAAAATAATCTATTACAAAATTAATACATGTCCATTGTACAGAAACATAAGTACAAATACAGATTAGAGATTTCTGTTTTATAGCAATGATTTTTTCAGAGGTAACTAAAAATTGCAGTATTTAGAATAAAGAGAAATTATATTGTATTGAAATGAGATGTTATAGAACTAATTTTTTCCTTAATTACTTCAAGTTTATTTGAGAGCAGATAAAACTGACCATCTGAGATCTCTAAAACACCATTATCAATATCACTCTTATTTTTCCCTTCAAAAATAACAGTAATCCTAAATTTTCTTTTCGTTCAGTAGAGTTTACCAAACACATTCATTATTGACCATTATTTCCTGATCAGTTAATATGCCCACACAATTTCTTACTACTACTCATAATACTCATAAAATCTAGAAAATATTATTACTTGCAAATTAACTTTAATAAAAAGGTTAAGTGAATAACTAGATAAAGAGAAAACCAGGATATTGTGAATGGACTAACATTTTATTTTGTGTAGCTCAGATTTTTTGTGACATAACATTTTTCCTTAGCTTCCTATTAATTAGAATAGCTTTTTAAAGATGCTTTTATTGAATTTTTCATGTCTGTTATCTATAATGATGAAAGTCACATCATTCTGACTAGTATATCTTTTAGATATATTCCTTAAAGATATATATTCTTATATCTTAAATTCTCTTAACTGCAAGTTCTAAGCGCTTTGGTATAACCTCAAAGAGTATCTTTGGACTGAGCAGCCCTATCTTGTTTTATATTGGATAGTAATGCTTATAATGTATCTAAATTAAAATGACACATGCTGGAGATTTCTGCTGAAAAGCTTATAAGTCTTGGAAATTTTCTTTTTATTCCTAGTTTGTAAGAACTTTTTAAAATAAAGAATAACTATTGAATTGTGTCAAATTCTTTTGCAATATTTATTAGGGAGATCACAATTGTTAATCTGTTTATACGGTATTTGTCTTTCTCTGTCATATTTCACTTAGCATAATGCCCTGAACTTTCATCCATGTTATTGCAAAAGGCAAAATTTTCTTCCTCTCTACAAATAAATAATATTCTATTAAGCTTGTGTGTGTGTGTATCACATTTTCTTTATCAGTTTATCCAGTGATGAACACTTAGGTTGCTTTCATGTCTTGATTACTGTATTCTGCAATAAACATGGGGTGAATCTATATATAAAGTTCATGTTTTCATTTTCTCAGATAAATACTCAGAAGTGGAATTGTTGGATCACATGGTAGTTCTATTTTTAATTTTTTTCAGGAACCTCCATACTTCACTAATTTACATTCCTACTCATAGAGCATAAGAGTTTCCTTTTCCCCACATCCTCATTAACATTTGTTATTTTCTTGTCTTTTTGATAATAGTCATTCTGACAGGTATGAGGTGATATCTCACTCTGGTTTTGATTTGCATTTCTTTCAAGATTAGTGACATTGACCTCCTGCTGGCCATCTGTATATCTACTTTGGAAAAATGTCTTCTCAAATCTTCTGCCCGTTTTTTAATCAGATTGTTTTTCTTTTTTCTATTGAGTTGTTTGCATTTATATATTTTGATATTAGCCACTTATCAGAGATATTATTTGCAAATATTTTCTTGCATTTAGTAGGTTGTCTTAAATTTTTTGCTGGTGTCTTTTACTGTGCAGAAGCTTTTAAGTTTCATGTAGTCTCACTTATTTGCTTTTGCTTTTGTTGCCTTTGCTTTTGGAGTCAGATGCAAAAAAAAAAAAATCATTACTGAGATTGATATGGAGCTTATCACAAAATAAATTTCATATTTTCTCCTAGAAATTTTATGGTTTCAGGCCTTATATTCAAGTCTTTAATCCATTTTGAGTTAATTTTTGTATATGCTGCAAAATAGTGGTCCATTTTCATTCTTTTGCAATGTGGCTGTCCAACTTTCCCAGCACCATTTATTAAAGAGACTGTCTTTTCCCTATTGTATATTCTTGAATTCTTTGTCATAAATTAATTGACCATATATGTGTGGCCTCTCTATTCCATTGATCTGTGTGTCTGTTTTTATGTCAATACCATACCGCTTTGTAGCTTTTAATATATTTGGAATTAGGAAGAGTGATGCCCCCAGCTTTGTTCTTCTTTCTTAAGATTGCTATGACTATTTGAGGTCTTTGGATTCTGTATAAATTTTAGGATTATTTGTTCCATGTCTGTGAAAAATGCCATTAAAATTATGTCAGGGATTGCACTGAATCTGTAAATTGTTTTGAGCAGTATGAGAATTTAACATTAATTCTTCCAATTCATGAGCATGAAATATCTTTCCATTTATCTGTATCCTCTTTAATTTCTTTTATCAATGTCTTATAGTTCTCAGTGTGTAGGTCTTTCTTGGTTAAATTTATTCCTAGGTATTTTATTCTTTTGATGCTGTAGTAAATGGAATTGTCTTTTTAATTCTTCATCCCGATAGTTTGTTATTAGTGTATAAAAATATGCAAGAGATTATATATATCGATTTTGTATCCTACAACTTTACTAAGTGTTGATTGGATCTAATAGTTTTTTTGTTGGAGTCTTTAGGGTTTTATATATATAATGTTACCTGCAAATAGTGACCATTTTACTTTTTCTTTTACAATTTAGATGTCTTTATTTCTTTTTCTTACCTAATTGCTCTGGCTATGACTTCCAAAACTATGTTGAATAAAAGTGGGAAGAGTGGGCATTCTTCTTCTTTTATCACTGATTTTAGACAAAAAGCTTTCGGCTTTCCACCAGTGATTATAATGTTAGCTGTGGGCTTGTTATATATGGCTTTTATTATTTTGAAGTATGTTCCCTCTACACTCACTTTGTTAAGCATTTTTATCATAAATAGATGTTGAATTTTGTTAAATGCATTTTCTGCATCTATTGAGATGATTATATGACTTTTATCATATAATCCTTCATTTTGTTAATGTGGTGTGTTACATTGATGTGTGGATGCTGAACCATCCTCTTACCCTGGAATAAATCCCACTTGACCATAGTGTATGATCCATTTAATGTATTGTTGAAATGGAGTCACTAATATTTTGTTGAGGAATTTGCATCTATGATTATTATGGATATTGGCCTGTAATTTTATTTTCTTGTAGTATTCTTGTCTGGCTTTGGTATCAAGGTAACATTGGCTTTATAAAATGAGTTTGAAATTTTCCTATTTTTTAGAGGAGTTTGAGAAAGATTGATAGTAATTCCTCTTTAAATATTTTGCAGAATTCATCAGTGAAGACGTCTTATTCTGAACTTTAGTTTGTTGGGAGATTTTTTTCTTACTTATTCAGTCTTTTTACTAGTAATAAATATGTTCAGATTTTCTATTTATGATTCAGTCTTGGTAGGTTGTACGCTTCTAGGAATTTATTCATTTCTTCTAGGTTGTCCAATTTGTTGACATATAAATGTTTAGTCTCTTATGCTCCTTTGTATTACTGTAGTGTCAGTTTTAACATCATTTTTTTTTTTTTAAATTTGAATCCTCTCTTTTTTTTTCTTGGTGAACATAACTAAAGTTTTATCTATTTTGTGTAACAAAAAAAAACAGCTCTTAGTTTTGTTGATTTTATCTACTGTTTTAGTCTCTATTTTACTTGTTTTTTCTCTGATCTTTATTTCCTTCATTAACTTTTAGCTTAGTTTAGTCTCCTTTTTCTAGTTCCTTGAGGTATAGAGTTAGGTTGTTTGAGTTTTTTTAAGTAAATATTTACTGTTATAATCTTCCCTCTTAGAACTGCTTTTGCTGTATCCCCCAACTTTTGGTATGTTGTATTTTCATTTGGCTTAAGGTAATTTTTGATTTCCTTTTGATTTTTTTTGACTCATTGATTGTTCAGGAACACACCATTTAAACTCTACATATTTAAATTTTTCAGTTTTCTTGCGATTAATTTCTAATTTCATACCATTATGGTAGGAAAAAGATGCGTGATATGATTTCAGTCTTTTTAAATTTGTTAAGATGTGTTTTGTGGCCTAACACATGATCTGTCCTGGAGTATGTTCTCTGTGTGACTTGAGAAGAATGTCTATTCTATTGCTTTTTAGATGGACTATTTACATATGTCTGCTAAATCCATCTGATTTGCTGTGTTTTTAAGAGCTTGACTTTGTATAAATGAAAAGAGTCTGGACTGAGTGGATCATAAATAACAAAGGGGAGAGTGATATATCTAAGGTTTGAGAATCAGGCCAGCTACAGATCATTCAGGGCTTGGAAGATTTTTTCTGGGTGTGGTGAACATGTAAAAGCCCACTGAAGTCCCCTTCAAGGAAGAACTTGTCCCAGGTGCTGGGAGTCTTAACAGACAGTTTCATCTGTCAGCACCTTCAGGGATTGCCTCAATTACAGAGAGATACTGAGCCCAAAGCCATGTCAATATGGACACTTTTGATCTAATTGAACAAATTTTCCAAGGTGATCCCCTAAGACCATTGAGATAGCATAACTTCATCTGAATCCATTGCTAAACAAATTCAGCTAGAAGTGTTTGTTCTGAAACAGAGTCCTAAACATGTAGTCTCTACACCAATAACATTAATGTCACCTGGGAACTTTTAAAAATGCAAATTCTTAAGCCCCGCTTTATAGTTACTGAATAAAAAACTGAGAATAGGGCCCAGAAATATGTCTTAACAAACGAGGTGTTTCCAATGCAGACAAAAGTTCGAGAAACACTGGGATGAACTTGAGTTAACTACTATATCTTCAAACATTCTGCAAAACTAGTGAGTCAGATGAATTTTTCTAAAACCGAAGCCTATCAGACTCATTAATAAGAAGAATCTATATCAAAAGTTCTGGTAAATTAATTCCTTATTGCCTTTCTCAGAAGTAGAATCTAAGAACTTGACATGCCCAAGTTGAATACCCTCTGCGTGTTTGATAATAGAATTCTTTTGAATATTTGTAATTTTGCCACAAATACATTCCTAGGTAAGTGTATTATATTGAGGAATAGTCTAGGGTTTCATAAGTAAGTACCGTGATTTTTAAAAATACAGGAGCTGTATTTTCTAAATATCAGTCATGGTACCAACAGAGGATGAACTGACAGATTTTAAGAAGTTCAATATGATATTCATATATAAAATTTAGTAGGAAAAAAGACAATGGAAAATTAAATTATTAGTATCATCAGTGACATTGGTATTCATTCACTCAGTATTATAAAGCCCAATAATATGTGTTCCATAAAATAAACAATATCTTTAGGACTTCCTGAGGTTTTTTCCTAGTTTTATTGAGATATATATAATTGACATACATCACTATATAAGCTTAAGGTATATAGCAAAATGGTTTGACTTACATACTAAGCTCATGGTAATAATCATTTCAAAATATATGTATCAATGTAAGAAACATCCAAACCTGTAGATTATTATTATGAGTTTATTTCAGCCAAACCGATGACGTACCTTGGAAGCAAGATCTCAGATGCTTCCCAGAATAACATTTCTGCAGCTTCTTTTATGCATTTGAAATTAAGGAGATGTAAGGAAGAATGGAGAAAGCAAGGAGGGAATTAGATTAGAGGATAGTTAACAAAATTATGTGCTCTCTTGAGGGTTAACACCTCCTGAGGCGGGTCGGTATTACTTCTGGTATTTCAAAGGTGTATTAACCTAGATGCATGAGAACAATGGAAAAGGCTGCCTTAAAACCTTTCGCTACAGAAGTTATAGGCCCGGGGCATGACTACCCTCTATAACTAGCTCAGTTATGAATTTATGATCAGATCACCCATGAGGTTACTTTCGATAACCCCCCTTTTTTTTCATCCAAACATCCATCATCTCACATAGATACAATAAAAAGAGAAAGAATTTTTTTTCTTTATGAGAACTCTTAGAATTTATTATCTTAACAACTTTCCTATATATCATGTATCAGTGTTAATTATCGAGCTGTATATCTTTAGTATTTATCTTGTAACTGAAAGTTTGTAACTTTTGACCACTTTTCTTCAATTCCCTCTTCTCTTACCCCTCTCCTCTGGAAACCACAAATCTAATCTCTTTTTCTGAGTTTTTGTTTGTTTTAGAGTCCACATAAAAGTGAAATACAGTATTTGTCTTTCTCTGACTTATTTAACGTAGCAAAATACCTTCGAGGACCATCCAAGTTGTTGCAAATGGCAGGATTTTCTTATTTCCTATTATCTGTCCATGGACACTTAGGTTGTTTCCATATCTTGGCAATTGTAAATAATGCTGCAGTGAGCATGGAGGTGCAGATATCTTTCAGGATAGTGTTTTCATTTCTTTCAGATATACTCCCAGAAGGGTAATTGCTGTATCAAAGGATAGTTCTACATTTAATTTTTGGAGAATCCTTCATATTGTTTTCCATAGTGGCTCTTCCAATTTACAATCCCACCAACAGTATACAAATGTCTCCTTTTCTTCACATCCTAGCCAGCATTTGTTATCTCTTGTCTTTTTTGATAATTGCCATCCTAACGGATATGCGATGATAGCTCATTGTGGTTTTGATTTGCATTTCTCTAATGACTAGTGATTTTGAGCATCTTTTCATATGCCTATTGGCCTTTTGTATATCTTCTTTGAATGTCTACTCAGGTCTTTTACCCATTTTTTAATTACATTATTTTTTTGCTGAGTCGTATGAGTTCTTTATATATTTTGGATATCAACTCATTATCAGATATAAGGTTTGCATGTATGTTTTTCCCATTCCATAGATTATCTTTGTTTTTTTTTCTTTAGCTGTGCAGAAGCTTTTTAGTTTGATGTAATTTCACTTGTTTTTGTTTATTTGTTTGTTTGATTTTAGTTTTATTGCTTGTGCTTTAGGGGCCATATCCAAAAAATTATTGCCTTGCCGATATCCATGTCAAGAAGCTTATTCCCTATGTTCTATGTCTTACAATTTAATTTTTATAAAGCATAAGAGAGGGGTCTAGTTTCAGATTTTTACACATGACTATCCAATTTTCCTAGCACCATTTATTAAAGAGACTGACTTTGTTGAGTATTCTCGGCTCCCCTGTCAAATATTAGTTGAATATATATGCTTAGATTTATTTCTGGGCTCTCAATTCTGCAAGATTGGTCTATTTGTCTGTTTTTATGCCAGTACCATAATGTTTTGATGACTATTTATAGTACAGCTTAAAATCAGGAAGTATGATGCATCTTGCTTTGTTCTTTCTCAGGATTGCTTTGGCTATTCAGGGTCTTTTGTGCTTCCATATACTTTTTAGGATAGTTTTTTTCTGTAGAAAGTACCATTAGAATCTTGATAGAAATTGTATTTAATCTCTAGATGGCTTTTGGTAGTATGGATATTTTAACAATATTACTTTTTGCAATCCATAGACATGGGATACCTTTCTACTTATTTGTGTTTTCTTTAATGAGAAATGGTTTTATGGTTTTCAGATTAAAGATCTTTCACCTTCTTGGTTAAGTTTATTTCAAAGTATTTTAATGTTTTTGATGTTCTTGTAAATGGGATTTTTTTTCAGGTACTTTGTTAGTATATAGAAATGCTACTAATTTCTGTATGTTAATTTTGTATCCTGCAACTTTACTGAGTTTGTTGATTATATCAGTTTTTTGGGGGAAGAGTCTTTATAATTTTCTAAATATAAATCATCTGTAAATAGAGATAATTTTACTTCTTTTCTAATTCTGATGCCTTTTATTTCTTTTTCTTGCCTAATTGCTCTGGTGAGGACTTCTAAATTATCTTGAATAGGCGTTATGAGAGTGTGTAACCTTGTCTTATTCGCATCTTAGAGTCAAAGCTTTCAACCTTCCACCGCTTACTATGATAGTAGCTTATCATATATGCCCTTTATTATGTTGAGGTATGTTCATTCTATACCTAATTTTGTAAGAGTGTTTATTGTGAATGAATGTCGAATTTTGTCAAATGCTCTTTCTATATCTATTAAGATGATCATATAATTTATCTTTCATTCTGTTAATGTGATATATCACATTGATTTGTGTATGTTGAATCATCCTTGCATCCCAGTTATAAATCCCACCTGATCATGACGAATGCTGCTTTTAATATGCTGATGAATCAGTTTGCTAGTATTTTATTGAGAATTTTTGCATCTATTATCAGGAGTATTGGCCTGGAGTTTTCTGTCTCTGGTATCAGGGTAATCCTGGCCTGATGAAATGAGTTTCAGAAAGTTCCCTCCTTTGTGATTTTTTGGAAGAGTTTGAGAGGAATTTGTTTTAATTCTACTTTAAATGTTTGGTAAAATATACCAGTAAAGTCATCTGGATCTGGAATTTCTTTTGGAGGGAGATTTTTAATTACTGGTTCAACTTCCTTACTAGTAATTGTTCTATTCAACTTTCTATTTCTTTCTCATTTAGTCTTGGTAGTTCGTATTTTTCTAAGAGATTTTCTATTTCTTCTAGGTTGTCAAGTTTGTTGGAGTGTAGTTATTCACAGCAATCTCTTAAGATTCTCTGTATTTTTATCTTATCCATTGCAATGTCTCCTTTTTCACTTATAATTTTGTTGATATGAGTCTTCTCTCTTTTCTCCTTGGTTATTCTAGCTAGGGATATGTCAATTTCATTTATCTTTTTCAATGAACCAACTCTTAGTTTGGTTTACCTTTTCTATTATTTTCCTGTCCTCGATTTTATTTATTTTTGTTCTAATCTTTATTTTCTTTCTCCTGCTAGATTTGAGTTCACTTTCTTCTTTTGCTAGTTCCGTAAGGCATAGAGTTTGGTTGGAATCACTCTTCTTAAAGTAGATGTTTATTGCTATGAACTTTCTTCTTGTAACTGCTTTGCTGCATCTCATAAGTTTTGGTATGTTGTGTTTCCATTTTTATTTGTATCAAGATGTTTTATTTACACTTTAATTTCTTTGATTCATTGGTTGTACAGAAGAGTGTTTAATTTCTGTGTATTTGTGAAATTTTCAGTTTTCCTCCTATTATGGATTTTTAGCTTCATATCATTGTGGTCAGAAAAGTTATTTGGTATGATTTTTATCTTCTAGAATTTACTAAGACTTATTCTGTAGCCTCACATATGGTCTATCCTGAAGAATGTTCAATGCGTAGTTGAGAAGAATGAGTATTTTGCTATCTCAGAATGTTCTGTATATGTCTGTTAGGTCTACTTGATTTATACTGCTCAAATCTTCTGTTTCCTTATTGATTGTCTATCTGGATGACTATCCATTGTCGGGTTGGAGTATTAAAATCCCCAACTATTATTAAATTGCTGATCTATTTCTCTTTTCAATTTGTTAGATTTTGCCTTATTTTTTAGGTGCTCCAATAATAGGTGCATAAATATTTAGAATTGTTATATCTTCTTGTTGGATTGACCCCTTTATAATTATATAATGACCTTCTTAGTCTCTTATTACTTAGTCTCTTAGTCTCTTATTTGTTTTATCTGATATAAATATAGCTACCCTTATTTTTGTGGTTACCATTTTCTTATCTTTTCCCACTAGCTTTGTATATATATGTCTTTAAGGCTAAAGTGAGTCATTTATAGGCAACATATTATTGGATCTTTTTTATTTATTCAACCATTCTATGTCTTTTAATTAGATAATTTAATCCACTTACATATAAAGTAATTGATAAGTAAGGACTTACTATTGCCATTTGTTGTTTCTGGTTGTTTTGTAGATCTATTATTCCTTGCTTCTTGCTATCATCTTTTTTTGGGTGTGTTTTAATGATTTGTAGTATCAGTATGCTTTGACTTCTTTATAATTACTGCAGGTTTTTACCTTTGGTTTCTATGAGGCTCACATAAAGTACCTTAAAATTATAACACCCTATTTAAAACTAATAACTTCAATGAATTCATAAGCTTTATACTTTTAATTCTCTTCCCTCCACATTTTATTGATGTTACAGTTTACATATTTTTTATTATCTAATAACAAATTACTGTAGTTATCTTTACTGTTTTTTAAAGTTATTAGAAATTATGCATCACTTTACCATATTACAGAACTCAACTTTGACTATATATTTACCATTACCAATGAGTCTTACACTGCTTTATGTTTTTATAATGTTAACTAGTGTCCTTTCATTTCCACACAAGGAAATATTTCTTGTAAGTCAAGTCTAGTGGTAATTAATTCTCTTAGCTTTTCTTTCTTTGGAAAAGTCTAGCTCGCCTTCATTTCTGAAGGATAGCTTTGCTGAGTATAGTATTCTTGGTTGACAGATTGAAAAAAATATATATTTTGAATATATCATCACATTCTCTTCTGACCTGAAGAGTTCCTGTTGAGAAATCACCCAATATTCTTTCTTTGGCTTTGACACTTACAATGTATTGCCTTATTTGAGATCTTTTTGGCCTCTTG
>NW_006436298.1:22216820-22276026 GCF_000325575.1 Pteropus alecto | reverse complement strand
GAATCGAATCTTTTAGTCATTACTACTTTAAATATACTTTCACTCAATTTCTCCTCACCTCCTGAAATTTTCATAATCTATGTATAGTTTCTTCCTTTTCATTGTGTCCCAAAATTCCCATAGGCTTTCTTCACTCTTTTTCCTTCTTGTCCTCTGGATAATTTCTAACGTCCTATCTTCTAGGTTGCCGACTCTTCTCTATTTTTAGCTCTAGGATTTCTTTGTTTTTTGATTGTTTCTATTTCTTTGTTAAACTTTTCATTTTGCTTATGTATTGTTTTTCTAAATTTTTTTAGGTGTCTGTACATTCTTTTAGTTCACTAAACTTGAAAGATTATTCTGAATGTTTTTACTGTAACAGTTCATACATCTTCATTTCTTTAGGGCCGTTTATTAGCATTTTAGAGTTTCATCTGGTGGCATGTTCACCTGATTTTTTGTGATCCTTGATTCCGTATGTTGGTATCTGCACATTTGAGTAACTGGTCTCCTTTTCCACACTTTGCAGATTCATTTTGGTAGAGATAACTCTTTACCATTTCGCTCAGTTTGAATTTCTGGATGTTTCTGCTGGTAATGTCCTTGGGAAAATGGGGGCAGCTATTAGGGTCCATTTTTGAGTGAACTAACTGAGGTCAAGAGGGGGAGGGTTGTTTCACTGGCTTTGCCTTTGCTGGACAGTGGAATAAGGCCTGCATGTCTTGTTGTTTGGAGACCCAAATTAGGCAAGAAAAGTGTGCCCTGAATACTTTTGTCAGCTGAGGCTACCAGTTTTACTATACAGCCAGGGAATATCATGGGCTGTGCTCTTATCCAATGGCACTTGGACAAGTTATACGACTTACCAGCTGTTCTGGTGAGGTTCCCTGGATGGGCAAGCTGAAGGCTCTATTCAGCAATAGGAGAAGCAGCTCCAAGGCCACTAATGCTCTTTACTTGGGGGTCTTGACTCAAGCCAATCCATGCCTCTAATTCCCTGCCTGAATGAGGCCAAAGGCTTTGTTCAGGCAGCAATTGAGAGTTGCTGGGTTATACAGCTTTCAGGTATTCTCACCAGCCCTTCCTGTCAGATGGGGCTGGGGGTCCACTCTCTGCTATGGGTAGGGATATGACTTAGAAAATTTGAAAGTTGCCTCAAGTGGGCCCTCTTAGTCTCTTTCAGGCAGGCATCAAATAGTATTTCTAGTCAGGATCCATAATCTGTAGCAGGTAGGGCTATGATTTTTCTACCTAAGAGTGGGAAGAACTGCACCCCACTGCATTTCCTGGTCAGACTGTGCCCCCAGCTTATATCTGCAGGTAGGAACTCGGTTTGCCAAGATCTGAGTGCTGGTTGTTGGAAGCATCTCCCCTGTGATCCCTATGGGATGAAACCAGAGTAGAGGCTCCCACAATGCTGGGTATCACCCCTGGGCTCTCTTTTCTTATTGGAAGAACCACAGATTCAGGGGAGACTTCTCAATGCAGTGCTGGCCTGGGGGAGGGGCAATATGGTCAGTGTGCAGCCATTTCTCTTACCTTTCTAATGCAGTCTGTCTTGATCACAGTGGTGCAGTGGGGTGGTGGTTAGGGCTCATCAATCTCATTTCCATGTTCTAGGGTTCTTTCAGTGGTGAGTTGTTCTTTTGTTGGGAAACGAAGTCAGGAACAACCCATGTCAGTGATGATACTCTTCTCTCCTTGAAGACAGTTCTGAAATCCCTTATGAGTTATGTTTCAGTATGTTTGTCTTCTATAAAGGGAATCAACACTAAAATAATACATTGTCTAATGGAGAAAAGTGTACTTTGCTTTGACCTAATTCACTTGATATTTTCAAATCGTAGAATAGTTCTTAACTTCCAAATCTACCATTATAACACTGTTCTTTACCATGACGTAAGCATGTCAAATTGATAGCGCTATAAACATTAAAAAACACTGTTTAAGAAACACATATATATTCAGGACTCTAATAGGAAGCTCAAATTTTAATTTGTTAGACAAGTTAATCAAATATATCAAGTCTCAAATGCCTCTACTGTAACACTGAGATCACAATATCTATTTTAGAAGGATACTGTGAGGATTACACAGGAGGCAATAAATATTAGTTTATACCTGTAGTAGAGAGGGCTAATGACTGAACAAACAATGCCGAAATTACTGTAGTTAAATCATCATATATATTTCTCATCTTAGTCTGATGTTTTTAGAGCTCTCCTCCAATGAGGTAGCTCAGAAATCCAAGCTATTCTCATACTGTGGCTGCAAAGTGACTTTGGTTTTATCTATCATCTGCAGAAATGAGGAGAGGCCTAAGAGTAGGCCCACTGTGTAATTATATACCTTAGCCCAGAAGTGACGTATGTCAATTCAATTTAATTCACCTTATCTTGCTCAAAACTAGTCATATGACTAAGTCCATGCAGAGACTGGAAAATGCCTCTAGTTTAGTGGCTAAGCATAAATTGGTGAAGTCAGCTAGCCATCATCCTCTTTTTCTAATTCTTAGCCATGGAATTAGAATGTTGGATTGGGAAGTTACAAAAGTAGAATTATTTTATTTATGATTTACTCCATTTCTCCATTTTCTTTTCAGTCCCTAGAGCTGGACTTCATCCCATTTTTTTTTTTTTAAATGGAAATTCCTGGAAGCTAATGATAAATTTAATCCAGCCACAAATATCAGAAGGTAGGCAAAAGTGCTACTGCATTACAACTGAACATACCTATTTCAGTACAATCTAAAAGAAAGTTATTTTAGAATCAAAAACATTTATCTTTAAAGATGTTTTAATTAGCTATAAAAAAGGCTAACACTAACTGGGATATTATTTATAGAAAGCAGAGTGAATCTAAAGACCTTTAGTTCAAACCAGGTAAATGACCACATGGCCTCAAAGATGAACCTTAATTAAATGTTCTTCTTGGAGCAGCAAATGGCATCATAAAGATATTTATGAGTAATATACATTATGCAGTGTGAGAACACTTTAGATTATTTTTCTAAAATAAAGTCTTTAAAGAATAAGCTCTTTGGAAAGAAGCTAAGAAGTCCAGGATACTTAGAAATTTTAAATTGAAAACTTTATAAATATATTTCCAAAATCTCAAGGTAACAAGAACTAGAAAGAAAATATTCAACATGTTTAGGAAACATTAAAATTATGCAAATTAAAGTCGGTTTCTAGATATACTTCTTTTTGTAGTAAATACAAAACAAAAAATCAACATGAACAATCTTCAGGAAAAATAATTTTCAAACTGTTAAATCTATTTCTGAAATCTCAGTGCAAGTAATTAACTGCTGGAAAACACATACACATCACTGAACTACCACATAAACTATACACTCAGAGTTAAACTGGGCCAAAGAAGGATGAAAGCAGATTTAAGAAAAAATAACAAACAATGAAAATTGCTTGTAGTACTGAGATCTAAAAGATCTTTACAGTTCCACATGCAGCAGCTGTAGCATGAAGAAACACCATTATTTACGTATAAACTGTCTGCTTACATACAACAATCACATAAGTAAATTTCTACATTATGCTGCAAATGTCATGCAAGAAATACAATTGTCTGATATGCAGAATGTTTGCTGCAATGGTGGCAGCCAAAGTAAGTTCAAAGTCACAGGAAATGTTGTCATCAGCCTAGTGTAAAAACATACAATTACTTGCTATTCTCTTTCTGTTTAAAGGTGACTACTATTATCTTTTCCCTAGGCTACTTGTTCCCTGTTGCTTATTATCATTACAAAGTATTAAAATGGATTAGCTTTTCCATATTATGTTCACATTGGGAAGGACATGTTTTAAACAGCTCACTGACAAGGTTTGAAAAAAGCAGTTTTCTCCACTAAAAATTACCAGGCAGCTTGTTTTTGAGAATAAAACTCTCTAAATTGCATGGTTGCAAATTTCTCTTTCCTGATAATTTCATTTAATATAAAGAAACAGAGAGAAGAAGTGAGCGGTATCTAATTAATATCTTCTAATGCCCAACTAATGTCAAGCATGACTCCAATTTATAGCTGAATTGTATTTTTACATTGAAAAATTCAATTACATTTACTGACAGACTTTGAAATGCCACATTATTTATATTGGCAAACTTTGCAGGCTCACAGTATATTTATTAACATTCTTTCCACAGAATAAAGCATATATACAATACAGATCACTGCATTCTTCATTTTTTAATCTTTCAAAGTGATATGTATATCTACCAGAGCAGCAATGGGCTGCTTCAGTCTAAGAGAGCCAAAAGACCAAATAGAGGCCACTATTAATGTGCACTTCCCTCTAATTCTCAGGCGAAACAAGGTTACCTTGACATTTCACTATCTTCTCTGGCTCCTGCTACGATTTTCTCATTCCCTTTTTCTGGTACCTCTCCCTAAGCACCTCCCAAATCCATCCTAGTTCCTACAAGCATACAGTACAATCACAGGGCCCGCATGCACACATCAACAATTTTGAGCTGTGAAGAGGTTCAATTGCCACATTGGTGACTCAGTTGCAATGCACAAATCATTTACTGGGATAGCTTGAGGACATGACAGTGACAGAGAGACATCTGGTGGGTAGACTGGAGGCAAAAAAAAAGGGGGGTTATTCACAGCTGGTGCATTAGTCCTGCTAGCCACTAGACCACCGCAGTGTCCCTGTCCTCCAGTTTCCTTCCTGTTCTTTCTGCCTGCTCCCTGCTGTCAGCTGCCAAAAGATATCTGTTCTCACCCTTTGCTGAATGAAAAGGTGCTAATGCATGACTTCAGGATATGTCAGAACATACAGCACTTACAAGTGTTTGGAGATGCAGCCAACCTGACCATGGGGAAAAGAAATAAGTACTAACGAAAGATTTTCTTGAAAAGGGGAGGGTGAAACACTCAAGGACTATTCTTTTCCTTTGACTGTACACTGGCAGGGAGGAGTTATAGGGAGGCAAACTTCTTTAGCTTCAAGTCACCTTTCCATTTTTCCATCCCTGCACAAGATATTCAATATCTTCTGCAATCCTGAAAGACTAAGAAAACACATATTCTGCAACTTGATCTTGGAAAATATAGCAATTAACATAAAAGATAAATAGTTCAAATTATAGGATTACCCTAGGAATATTAGAATATTTTAAGAATACATTTTTTATGTGCTAAGAGGAGAATTAAGCAGACATTCCACTTTGCCCATCACAGTTGTAATCAGATGACTCACTGCTATATATTACTGAAATGTTTATCTCTTCTCAGCTAACACCTAGCATGTCAAATCCATTCCACGTGCCACTAAGAAAAAGGAATTCCCCTCAGAAGTGGCAAAATCTGGACAACTCTTTTAACATGTAGAATCTGCATCCAAATCTTCCTGCTGGTTTTTTAAATTCTTATAGTCCAGATGAAACTAGAGTCTTATCAAAATAATCTAAATTACATAGCTGCATCAACACTATAAACAATGATGGATATGCTACTAAAACAGCAATATTTCACACACAAAAACCATAGGTCTAGAATGAAAAATATTAAAAAACAAACAAACATGTAGCATAAGTAAAAAGATTTTCATTGGGAAATAACACCTGCCAAATATAGCACCACAGAAAGGATTATCCTGGAAAGTCTTTGCTCTCAGCCCTCTGAAACACAATCTAATATTACTGATTAGTTTTTACCAATTCTCATAATAATCTTGTGGCTTAAGTAAAAAAAAAAAAAATCAGGTAAACTGAGGTCAAATTCTTCCTTTTCAATTAGATTAGATGGTCATCTACTAACCTAAAATTTGTTTCTTCAGAAATAATACTTCTTTCTTGAAATCAAAAAACTCTTTTTTCGTAAGAGTTTAATGCACTAGGTTAGAGCCTTAAATAGAATTAGATTTTTTCATGTACAGAATGTCGTATTTCAATCTTATTTTGAAAGTATGGCAATGCTATCAAATTTATTACATCTATGTTATTTTCTATTATGTATTTCCAAGTTTGGGTTTTTTTTTTTTTGTTTCTATGTATTATAATAGAAAAATCTGGAATTATCATAAGCATGATAAATATGGCATAAGTTAAATAAAATATAAATTACTTTTAGAAGAAAATAACTAGTTTAAAATTATACACTAGCCATAACTCACAGAAATTAGGAAGTAACAATAAAATATTCTTACTCAATGATGGTTATTACCACAACTCCATGTCAGAATAAACCAAAGAAAAGAAAGTAGTTAAGGCAATTAATAGAGATAATTTTATGTTGTTCCAAATGAATAAAGGAAAAATATATCCGTATTATATTAATAAATTTTCTTCATTTATGAACTTTCCATTTTTGCTTTGTATATTTTGGTTTCATAATACCCAACAATTCTTAAGAATAAACCAGAAGAAAATACAAAGACCTTAATATCTGTATCTTATAGGATATTAAAACATTCACATATTTGAATATATAAAAGGGCACTGATGAGACTTACAGTCAAGCTGGTGGAGTTGGTAAATGCTATGCTCACCTCCTCCACTATCACATCAAAATAATAACTAATTATAGGACAATCATCATTGAGAACCTGAAGATGAGCTGAACACAAGTCCTGTAACTAAGTATATATAGAAGAAGCCACAAGGAGACTAGTAGGGGGTTCACAGATGCTGAATGGACAGGTCCCACATACATAGTGTTTTGGTTAAGAATTAGAAGGGCTATCTCAGCTGCCAGGAGATTCCCCCTGAGGAGTTGAGGGGTCCCAGCTGCACACCGGGCTCCTCAGACTGGGGCACCAGTGCCAGGAAGATGAGTCCCGATAACATCTGGCTGTGAAAACAATCAGGGATTGTATCTGAGTGACAGAGAGGTCTGCTGGACTTCCAAGCATTCCTCTTGAGGGGCCCATGAATGGATGTGCTCACTCATAAATTCACTCACTCTGGGCACCAGCACAGGAGCAGCTACTCTAAAAGCACCAAGGACATATGGAGAGGAAGAGAATTGACTAGATGCAGGGCAGGGGTCAGAATAGCACTCTCTAGGAAGGAAATGATGGCAGGAGCCAAATTTGTGCTATCAACCCAGCTAACAGGGTTCACCACACCCAATGGACACAGCCAGTCAATCTCTTTCAGAGGCTTTTCCACATAAGCAGGCTTTGACTTAAAATGCAGACGTTACTAAAATCTCTCAAAGTCCACAAATTTCAAACAAGCAGAGACTGGTCTCAGCATACCCTGTACCTCTTGCTAAGTGGCCCCAAGCCCAGCACAAGTGCAACCAGCTTCAACTTGCATTGTAACTTCTGTCATGTGGCCCCAAGCCTGGCACAAGCTGCAGCCAGTGTTTGCTTGGAATGTAGGTTCTAGTAAGCAGTCACAAACCTGTCAAAAGTGGTGACTGGCCTCAGCTCACATTATGGTGCCTACCAAAGGGTCACAATTCTGGCACTAGTGGCATCTGACCTTGGTTTACAACATAGCCTCTTCCAAGAGCCTCTAACCCCGCACCAGTAACAAACAAGCACATTATACTTTGTAGCTCCGACCGTGTGGCCCTGAGTAGGGCACAAACAGAAGCTGACCTTGGACTGCACCTGAACCCCTAACACTATGCTCCAGGGCCAACACCCATTGTGGCTGGCTGGAGACCACACTAGAGCACCAAACAACCAGCTCCATAAACTACATACCTCAAGGGTGATCTCAACTAGCATCAGAGCCTGATTAAAGTGACTCCCGCTCTGTGGGTCAGCCAACGCAAAACAATTCATATGCTCTAGTCATGGCGAACTCTCACAGCCAGCCTGAGGGTCAATCCCACTCACAGACATGCCAACAGCAATGAAGACTCAACACACAACACACACCAGAGACACCCACAGAGCACCTGGCTCAGGTGACCAGGAAGACTGTGCTACTGGGCACCACAAGAAATCAACTATATAAGGTCACTGTGCCAAGACAGGGAGACATAAAAGATTTACCTAATACAGAGAAACAAACAGAGGGAGTCATGCAAAATGAAGAGACAAAAAACATGTTCCAAATGAAAGAACAGGGCAAATACAGAAAAAGAACTAAACAAAATGAAATGGATACAAGCAATCTACCAGACATAGAGTTTAAAACACTAATTATAAGCGTGTTTAATCAACTTAGGGGATGACTAGATGAACTCAGTGAGAGCTTTAACAGATGGAAACCATAAAAAAGAACCAGCAAGAAATGAAGAATATAATAACTGAAATGAAAACTATTTTAGAATCAATAGCAGATTAGATAAAGCAGAAAACTGAATCAGTGATTTGGAAGGCAAGGTTATAGGAAACACCTAATTGGAAAAGTAAAGAAGCAAAAAAAAAACAAAACAATTTTTAATGAGAATAGTTTGAGGAACATCTGAGACAACATCAAGGATACCAATATTCACATCATAGGGGTACCAGAAGTAGAAGAGAACAAGGGATTGAAAACCTATTTGAAAGAATGACTGAAAACTTACCTAACCTGACAAAGGAAGTAAAAAGGGAAGTCCAAGAAGCACAGACAGTTCCAAATAAGTTGAATCCAAAGAGGCCCACAACAAGACGCAACATGATTTAAGTGCAAAAGTTTAAAGTCAAAGAGAGAATCTTAAAAGTAGCAAGAGAAAAGCAGTTAGATATATACAAGAGAGCTTCTATAAGACTGTCAACTGATTTCTCATCAGAAACTTTGCAGGCAGGCAGGAATTGGCATGAAATATTTAAAGTGATGAAAAGTAAAGACCTACAACCAAGATTACTCTACCCAGCAAGGTCTGTCACTTAGAATCACAGGAGAGATAAAGAGATTACCACACAAGAAAATGTTAAAGAAGTTCACTACTAAACCAATATTAGAAGAAATGTTAAAGGGATTTCCTTAAGTAAATAAAAAAAAAAAAGATAAAAAACATGAATAAGATATCATAGAAAAGAAAAAAAATCTCACTGACAAACATGTATTAAAAGCAGTGGACCAACCAACTGTAAAGCTAGTACAAAGGTTAAAAGGCAAAAGTGGTAAACCATGTATAATAAGAACAATAAATTAAAGGATATATACAAACACATACTTACACACAAAAAAAGAAATAATGATAAAAACATAAATGTGGAGGTGGTGAGTAAAAATTGTAGTAATTTTAGAATGTGTTTGAACTTAAGTGTCCATCAGTTTAAAAAAGATTGCTATAAACGTAGCTTGACATATAGGAATCACATGGTGACCACAAACCAACACTCTACAAGAGATATACAAGAAAGAAACCCAAATACAACACTATTGAAAGTCATCAACATATGAGAAGAAAGCTAGAAAATAAAAAAAGGAACAGAACAGAAATTCAAACAACAAGTAGAAAACAGTTAATAAAATGGCAATAACCAAATACCTATCAATAATTACTTTAAATGTTAATAGACTAAATGCTTCAATCAAAAGATATAGCATGGCGGAATGAATTTAAAAAAAAAAAGAACCCATACATATGCTGCCTACAAGAGACTCATTTCAGATTGAAAAACACATACAAACTGAAAGTAAATGGATGGAAAACATATTTCATGCGAATGGAAACAAAGAAAAGTCTGGGGTAGCAATACCTATATTTCACAAAATTGACTTTCCAACAAGGGCTGTAACAAGAGACAAAGAATGGCGTTTTATAAGGATAAAGGGATCAATCTAACAAGAAGATATAACTCTTGTTAATATCTATGCATGCAATGCAGGTACACCTAAATATATAAAGCAAATATTGACAGACAAAAGGGAGACATCAACAGTAATAGTAGGGGACATCAATACCCCATTGACATCAGTGGATAGACCATCCAGGCAGCAAAACAACAAAGAAACAGTGGCCTTAAATGACACATTAGACCAAGTGGATTTAATTGACATTTTTAGGATATTTCATCCAAAAGCAGACTAATATACATTATTTTTCAAGTGTATATAAAATATTTTCCAGGAAGACAAGTTAGGCCACAAGGCAAGTCTCAATAAATTTTAGAGGACTGAAATCCTATCAAGCATCTTCTCTGATCACCATGGTATGAAATTAGAAATTGGTTACAGGAAAACTGAAAAACACACAAACACACAGATGCTAAATAACATACTACTACACAATAAATGGGTCAACAATGAGATGAAGGAAGAAATCAAAAGATAATTTGAGACAAATGAAAATGAAAATACAACTCAATATCAAAATCTATGGAACACAGCCAAAGCAATTCTAAGGGAAATTTATAGCAATACAGGCATACTTCAAGAAACAACAAACAAAAAATCTCAAATTGTCTAAACTTATAAATCAATTCATATGATATACCCCATAAACAAAATGAAGGATAAAAATTATATGATCACATCAGTAGATGCAGAAAAAAGCATTTGACAGAATCCAACACTCATTTATGATAAAAACTCAGCAAAGTGGAGATAGAGACAATATATTTCAACATAATAAAGGCTATATATGACACACTCACAGCTAACAGTGTATTCAATGGTGAAAAGCTGAAAATTTTTTTCTTTAAATCAAGAACAAGACAAAGATGTCCACTTTCACCACCTTTATTCAATATAGTGTAGGAAGTCCTAACCACACCAATGAACAAGAAAAAGAAATAGAAGTCATCTGAATTGGAAAGGAAAAAGTAAAATGTCATTATTTGCAGATGACCTGATTCTATATACAGAGAATCCTAAATAGTCCACCAAAAATTATTAGAACAAATAAATAAGTTCAGTAAGGTATAGGGTACCAAACTAAAATTCAGAAATAGGTTGCATTTTTCTACACTAATAATGAACTATCAAAGAAAAAAAACTGATAAATCAATTCCATTTATAACCGTGTCAAGAAGAATAAAATTCCTAGGAATAAATTTAACTAAGGAGGTGAAAAAAATCTATAGTTGGAAAACCATAAGACAATGAAGAAAGAAATTGAAAAAGATACAAACAAATGGAAGGATATACCATACTCATGAATAATTAACATTGTTAAAATGCCCATAATACACAAAGCAATCCATAGATTCACTGCAATCCCTATCAAAACATCAATGGCATTTTTCACGGAATTAGAAGAAATATTCCTAAAATTTATATGAAACTACAAAAAGACCCTAAATAGCCAAAGCAATTTTAAAACAAAGTTGGAGGTATCATGCTACATGATATCAACTCTACTACAAGTCTATGGTAATCAAAACAGCATGGTACTGGCCTAAAAACAGACACATAGATCAGTGGAACAGAATAGAGAGCCCAGAAATAAAACCATGCCTATATGGTCAATTAATCTATGGATAAAGAGGCAAGAATACACAATAGGGTAAAGACAGTCTCTTCAACAAATGTCAGAAAAACTGTATAGATACATGCAAAAGATTAAAACTGGATCTCTTTCTTCCATCATATATGAGAATAAACTCAAAATGGATTAAAAACTTAAAGGGAAGACCAGAAACCATGAAACTCCTAGAAGAAAACATAGGCAGCAAGCTCTTTGACATCAATCTTCATAATTTTTTTTTTGGATATGTCTCTTTGGTCAAGGGAAACAAAAGAAAAATAAACAAATAGGACCAAATCAAACTAAAAGGTTTTTGCACAGCAAAGGAAACTATTAACGAAATGAAAAGACAACCTACTGAATGAGAGAAGATATTTGCCAATGATACATTTGATAAGGGGTTAATGTCCAAAATGTATAAGGAACTCATACAACACCAAAAAACCCCAAACAATCCAATTAAAAAATGGGCAGAGGACCTGAATAGACATTTCTTCAAAGAGGACATACAGATGACCAATACACATATGGGAAGATGCTCAACAGCACTAATCGTCAGGGTAATGCAAACTAAAACCACAATGAGACATCACCTCACACCTGTCAGGATGTCTATCATCAATAAATGAACAAACAACAAGTGTTGGTGAGGATGTGGAAAACAAAGAACCTTTGTGTGCTATTGGTGGGAATGTAAATGGATACGGGGACTATGGGAAATAGTATGAAGATTTCCTCAAAAAGTTAAATATAGAATTACCATAAGACCCAGCAATTCTACTTCTGGGGGACTTATCTGAAGAAATCCAAAACACTAAATTGAAAATATATATGCACCCCTATGTTGATTGCAGCATTATTTACAGTAGCCAAGATATGGAAGCAGCCTAAGTATCTATTGGTAGACAAATGGATAAAAAAGAGGTGGAACATATATACAATGGAATATTACTCAGCCATAAAAAAGAATAAAATCATGCCATTTGTGACATCGATGGACCTAGAGTATATTATGCCTAATGTGATACGTCAGACAGAAAAAGACAAATACCGTATGATTTCACTTATATGTGGAATCTAGAGAGCAAAATAAATGAACAAAGAAAATAGAAACAAAGTCAGATACAGAGAATGAACTGATGGTTGCCAGATAGGAGGGTGTTTGCGGGGCTGGGTGAAACAGGTGAAGAGATCAAGAAGTATAAATGGATATTTACAAGAGTCACAGGGATGTAAAGTACATCATAGAGAATATAGTCATTAATATTGTAATAACTATGTATGGTGTCAGATGAGCATTAAACTTATAGGGGTAATCACTTTATAAATTATATAAATGTCTAATCACTGTGTTGTACACTAGAAACTAATGTAATGTGTATGTCAACCCTAATTGAAAAATTTTTAAAAAATCATTTATAAACTTATCTGATTGGAAGAGTTCACTTGTAATATAGCTAATCTCTGTTGAGAATATATTGCATGTCAGGCACTGTTCTTGGCTCTATGCACGTTTCATTACAATCCAATGAGAAAACAGATTCAGAGTTAAACATTAAAAAAAATGAAACAATTTCTTATCACACTAATTCCTTGTTTTTGATGAACAGTACCTCTAAATGACTTGATTTACATATATGTAGATATATAGATACAGATTAGACAGACAGACAAATAGATAGATATGATACTAGTTTATGGCCACAAAATACATATCAATTTTTGGCAACATGAGCTTTTATAATTTAAATAATTTCAAGTTGCTACGTGAATGGTAAAATGACATTGAGTGGTTTTAATCTTATATGTGCTACATGACTATCTACATATAACAATGAGAGGTTAACCACTGAGCTCGCCTTCCTTCTCATTGAATAGCTGGTAGGTTATAAAATAGGTTGTTTATTTACTGTCTGGTAAATTTATTTTTGTGCATTTAGATTCCAGCTACATTGTTTTATAGTTATTTGTCTTCTATACAATACCTTCCTATGCCTCGAATAGCATAGGTTTTAAATAAAAATTTGTCATTTGGAATCCTGTGGAATGAGGCCTATTTTCCAAAAGATAAAGCTAAAACATGGGAGGATATTTCCCTTAACTAGAGTATTTAATCATTCCTTTACATGATTTCCTATAATGTCACCTTATTTTTAAGTTTAAAAATTCAGCTCGAACATTTGAGAGATAAATTTAATGTGCAACAGACTTGATCTCATTTCAAATAAGCCAATAATTTATTCATACTTCTTATGATATTTTATTGAGATTGTATATGCTATTGATTTAGTGTTTGTTTGGAGCAATAGTCCAGGGAATGGATGGCAAAGCTTTTGCTATTATTTATCCATAATGTTAGCTTAATGGCTGAATCTGTAGTTCATAATTTCCTGGAATAAAACATGGGTACACCAGTTTTTAAATGACATAATGTGCCTATTGCACAAAGAAACTCTGGCTTCATATACTGTAGCAGAGAACAAATAATTTTGAGTTTATCTCCAACTCCTGCTTCGACTCATCACAAGAAACAGAAAGAAATGTGGCAACAGGCTTTGGAAAAATAAAAAGCATATGGACACGCCTACCAACTTCTAAGATCTTTGAAAATAGCTGCAAAAATGTATGTTTCATATGGCATGACACATATATAGAAACTTTTTAATGGTCAAATCATAACTTTCTTTGGTTTTAGTATGGCTTATTCATGACAACTATTATTTATTTAATTCATGTTACTGAGAGTTTCATATTATATGATTTTGCAGTACTTTTTAAATGCTAGTATCTTCAGAAGAACATAGTCTTGGAAAATTTTTACCAATTCTACTCCCAGTCAATAATAATTTGGTTAACAAATTATTTGATTAGTAAAATTGAGTAATTTTATCATGACAATATTAACTATAAGACAGAACTCAGAGTATCTTATAAAGAAAAAAAGTAAACTGCTAGAACAAACGTCTACTTCAGAGCAGCAACATTTAAATACAAGTCTAGTTCCCTTGTAATATTTGTATTTTTGTCTAAATTCCAACATATAAATCATATTCTCCCAGAAATTGTTACTACTCTATATTAAACATTCTTAGCATCTACCCCCAAAATAGACTATGCCACTACCTCATTTTTCATATGAAAGGCATGCAAGAGATCATGAGCAACTTTGTGGTTTAGCGCAGCATAATTAAATGAAGATTAGGTCAACTGCCAAATAAGAAGATAGTCAAAAAAGTTAGCTAGCAATATGGTACTGAGAGTGAGTATAAACTGTATGCTACATCACTCTGATGTTATGACTTAAGAAAAAGAAAAAATTCAGTTATGCAGGTTATTCAAGAATTACATATGTAACACAAAAATGCAGTAAAAATTTCTTACCAAAAAAAAAAAGAAAGAAAGAAAGAAAGAAAGCCTCTCCAGGGTAGCTGAGGTCCTTAACTCTACCTGCCTATAAGAATTGAATATGATACAGACTCCATCAATATTTTTACCTATAATTTTTAAATCAATATAATTTTGACAACATTCGAATGACCAAAACTAGTCACTGAAAGCAAAGAATTAAAACATAGGCAATCTAACTAGAAATAAAAATTTTGCTAATTAGCTTAAGTTTATGGGATAAGTGACAACAGAATACTCAAGGAATAGACAATATATAATTTGGAGTGCTAAGAAGTAGCAACCACATAATGTCAGAGATTTGAAGAAGAATGTTGTATGCTAAGCACAATTATTAGTCAACCTATTGGACAAGAAGGCGGAAATGTGAGTATTAATTTATTCATTCATATGGACATTTTCTCATATCTCCAAGTTCTGTATACAAACAATAATATCATGATCCTAGTCCTTAAGGTGAAAAGTGTATTTTGTGAAAATATCATAAGAGATATGAGCAAAAGTTCAGATATTACAGGCAAATAAGAAAGCCAACAGTGTTTTCAGGTATAGCTGTTCTTGATTTGTTCATCTTGATACATGCCATACATATAGCCCTTTCTATAGAAAGTTGTCCCATCCATAGCCCTTGCTTGAGGGGCAGGTCAAGATAGCCATGCTACTGTTTGGAGTCACAACTGCTTAGGCCAACATGTTGTACAAACTGATCTGGCAGGCTAACTGGGCAGTTCACAAAAGAGAGCTGAAGAATGGCTTCCCACAAATACACGAAGTATGAATCAAGATGGTCTATCAATAAACTAACACTGAGAGGAAATTGAAGCTTTGAATTAGAAAAAAACATTTAGGTTAGAGGGGGAAAAAAAAGTACTTGACGTGGTGAAGACACATAGAGGCAAACAGTGAGAGCATTGCTAGACATCATCACTAAAGATGATGCATTAGTATGATGAATCACAAATTCCCGTGCTGAGGTCCATTGAGGGTCCCTGGACCCAATCTCAGTTACAGTTATTCCTGGTTCAGCTATATTTCTTGTCCCTCCCATGGGATCTCTAGTCCTTTTGTGACAATATCTGCTTCCTCCTCTCTTGAATAAACCAGTAAGTTCTATTTTCAAACATCCAAAAGACTCACTAAAATCTCTGTTCAAATAGATAGCAGTGTCACTAAGAACAATAGCTTTGAATGCTTTGCTAATTCTCCCTTTCCTCTCTATCATACCAGATATTCACTTTCTCTTCTATGAAAGTTTATATGCAGATCCTATAGCCTCCTTTATATAAATCAATTTTGTTCTCACACTTTCACTTTGTTTAGTGATGAGGTAGGAAAATGGTTCTACTTTGAGTCATTAAAGGAGACCTTTCTTTGCTGCTAAACAAGCTTATACATTTCTTCTTTCCTTCCTGTATACTTTCTCCTCTTAATCTTTTTTATCTGAACTATTCATTCTCCTTGCTCACAGTCAACCTGATTTCCTTTTTAGATGCAACCTTCAAGTTAACTGAGAGTAAAACATTAATTAGCATGCTTGATTTTTGATCTTTAGTGTCTTCCAAGGAAATGTAACTGGCATTGATATATGAAGAGGTAGATATATTAACCACCTTTATATGCTGTTGAGTTCTCTTATATTAATTACTACTCTGTCTTATGTTTTATTCATATATGAAAAATGTTTGCATTAGCACATATTTTCCCAATAAAATTATAAATAATGAAGGCTAGAAATGCCTTATGTACCAAATCAAATCTTTTGCTACATTAACTTGTTTTTGTCCAAAAGTTAGTACTTAATAGTAATACTTTTACTACTCTAGCTCCTTTCAAAGACATACAAATGTGCACTAAAAACATTAAAAATTATTTTGCATTAGTGTAAAAATTACAAATTTGATTTGTTATTCTAAAAGCCAACCAATGATCTTCTAAGAAAAATCTTAGAATTTGTGGTTCTAAGAAGGAAAAATATTTTGCAGAAAATACCATTTATAAAGCAGGTTCTATACATACAAGTGCCCTATAAACTGTAAAATGCTATAGAAATGTAAGATACCAAGCTACCTCTTTTTCCAGAGATATGATGGTAAAAACATAGAAATGAAGGACCTGTGGAAGCCTGATATGTTCAAGACTTCAGAACAAAAAGAAAAAAACAATTCTTGAATCTTCTTCCTTTTCAGAGCAAAAGAATGACTAGCATTCTCAAAATTCTGTAATTTTTATGCCTTCTAACATTTAAACTAGTAACATACAATCTGTGCTTCTTCATAAATTCTGATTGACAGCTTAATGCAACAGTCTGGTTTTCTGCCTTTCTGGATAAGTATAAACAGTGTGGTTATCAGAAGGTAATACCTACCATTAGTGGGTCTGCCCATAGTCTTTCATAGCAACAAAAGTAAGCTTGATATATTTACTTGCATGAATGCTTGCCGAGAAATTCAATCTAGGTGTTTGGAAATGCTTGTTTCGAGCTTGGAAATTTCACTGACAAAACACTTGGTAACTACAGTGTTCCATATTAAGTATCACAGGTATATAATAGGAGATTTCCAAATTTGGAAAGGAAAAGTAGTTGCTGTCCTGTTCTATTATTTTCCCCCTGGAATGTGTTTTTATCAACTGACCTCACTTCCTATTTCTCATTGTTAATTTTCCCTAGGTTTGGACAACCATTCAACTTCTTGTTGCCTCAGAGAGTTGGAAATAGACCAAAAGAAAACAGTAACAGACCAGCTTGATTGAGCCAGACCCAGATTCTGAGAGCCTAGTGGTCCTTTCTGGGACATCTGACAATAGGAAGGGCTGTAATCACCATTCATGAAGAGGGTGGGCCTGGATGAGCAAAGGAGTCAAAGGTACGTAAATGCACTGTGAGAGTTACACTGAGTCAGTCCCACACCTTATCCCCCTGTCTCTGATTAAGAATTTAATATTTCTGTAATGACAGCTGGACATGTGAATCAGAAGGCAATACCTTACAAGAGAAAAACTAGCTATCAGGGGAGAGGAATCTCGAAGAGTTTGTTTGTTTGTTAGTTTTTTACATTTCTGTATCTGGTTAATCCCTAATAGTTAAAATACAAGAGCTAAAAATTCAGTCATAGACTGCATACTAGTCCAAGCAAATGTGGAGAGTTCAAAAACTCTCCAGTAAACCATTAAAGCCTACTAAGAATCTGATCCTTCTTCTGTGTCCACAGCATCTCTAAGAAATGACTACTTACTCACGACTACTAAGCACATCACTGTGTCTGGTTTATTCACATTTTGATGACTTGAGTCTTTCAGACAAATGCTCCATCTGCCATGTTTTCTCTACATCCCTTTACTTCTCTCCAAGATGATACCTGAGAATACAGATACTATGCTGGCTGTAGGCAAGAATACTTTAGATGCTTAGATATATATCTTCTGTTCCTTGATCATCTACATGTGAGTGAATAATTGAATTAGTCCCTGTATCGGTGACATCTGAGATGATAATAGGCTGGTGGCATGCCTGGGAGACATGATATCCTATGCTATTGCTGCAGCTAGTGGAAGAGAGCTCTCTGACCTATTACCAGCAGTTCTCCTGAAAAGCTTGGCCATCTCCTTATGGAGACTTGAGCCCATCCCAATACTCCCTATCTATGAATCCAATTGTTCTCAGGTCTGGGTGGCCCACCTTGTAGCTTTTGACAGCCCTTGGCCAATCTCAGCTACATTCCTGACACACAAGAATTCCTATGACATTTCCATAACCTAAAGAAACAGAGGGATGCTTAGAATGCTAATTTGGGTTCTTTTTCAACCTCTCCGTACAGTCACATCCTTTCTACTGTTGCAGTTTCTACTATAACTTCCTTAAGTTGGGACTGGGCTATCAGTGAAACAATCCCTGCCAGAGTCCCACTTGGAGAAAAAGAACATAAGCCCCAGTGATTATTATTTTCCTCTCCACCTTGCTACCTTGTTGTCCTCAGGACTTCAGTCTGGATAGAACATCAGGATGCTCTTGTTTATCTGTATGCTTTACCTGATACTCTCCCCATAGTTTGCCAAGACTATAGGTGTTGGGTGATTCTTTTATTCTTGGCTTAGATTTACCCTTTGTCAAACTATTCATATTCTCAAGTACATTAGGTTTTATATATCATGGGAGAAAGAGATGATTTTATCTATGATTTTAACAGTTTATATCATATGTTATCTCAGGACAGAGTTTTTGGTGAATTGATAGAAGTTTTTAAAAAATCCAGAAAAGCCTTTTCTCTTGGTAAATTCACGTTTTCAAAACTATTGTTTTCTATAGACTCACATAAGTTCCTTTCAGATATAAAAACCTAAATACTGACCCTACCTATACTTTCCATTTCTGCTTCAAAAGTACTAATTCTACCTAAGATAAATAGGTGTGTCTTGCAAAACAGTATGGGAATTAAGCACTAGGAAATTTTTAAAAAGGGAAAAATGCATATTAATGTACTTCCCCAAAAGTTCCATCACACTGTTCAGAAAACAAAAGACACACCAGGGATTAGGAGAACATATTTATGAAACACATACATGAAAGGTATTGTATTCAGAATATATAAACTTTTCCAACTCAAAAAACAATAAGACCAATAACCCTGTTTAAAAATTGGCAAAATATTTTAAAATACACTTCACAAAGAAAATACCCTTCATAAAGCAGGTATACAGATGGCCGATAAACACGTAAAGTGTTTAGCATTATACATTGTCAGAAATGTACAACTCAAACTACAATAAAACAGTGCTATACTTGAATTACTAAAAAATGATGTGCAATACTAAGTTTTGATAAAGATATAGAACAATTAGAACTTTCATACCTTATTGGGAAAATGCAAAGTGAGATAATCATCCTGAAAAACAGTTTGACGGTTTCTTATAAAATTAACCATATATTCACCAGATGGTGTACTCATTCTACTCTTAAGTATTTCCCAAGAGAAATGAAAACACATGTCTACATAAAGACCTGTAAAAAATATTCAAACAGCTTCATTACAAAAGTAGAAACAACCAAAGTGTCCATGAACTGATAAACAAATAATATACTTGTAAAATAAAATACTACTCAAAAATAAAAAGGACTAATCTCCCGATGTGTACAACATAAATAAATCTCAAAAGTATTATGCTATAAATAGAAGCTCTTCATAATCCCCCATAGACTCAGCCAATTCTAGTGTGTCCTCAAGCTACAGTTACATTTTGTTTACACCTCCCCTGCCACCAAGTGTAAGCTATTTTGCTTACTCTGCATTCCCAACCCTTCTCTCCTAAGCCAATATCTAACACCTTTCTATCATCTTTAAAAATCAAATTCAAATGCAACATTCAGCCTGTCCTGAGTTCCTCACATGGTTTCTTACTCTCCTTCCTTGATAACCTTCACAGCGCTACACATTATAGAACTAGCATTAGATAGGCAGACTCAGTTCTTGGTGACAGATGGCTTATTTCACTGTAAAAATTTACATGGTTGTCTCCCCAAGAATGGGCTCCTTGAGATCAAGATCTTTGTTTATCTTCTGGCATCTCTTCGAGCATCCTACACATGGTATGTAGGCATCCAAGAAATGTCTGTTGAATCTGTGTGTTGTTTTTTTTTTTTATTTACCAGGAAGACAGTGATATGAAGCACACTATATATATAAAATATACATATAATATATGTTATGCATATATGTAATATATATTACATGTAATATATATATATATACACACACACATAAAACAGTGAAGCTCTATGGTGATGATTATTTTTGTTTTCTACATTTATCCTAGTATAGATAAACAGGGCAATTGTGAAAAGTGAACTAACATAAATTTTCCTTCTAATAGTGAAGATAGTGCCCTTATATTATATGCTTTTCCAAAATTGCAGCAAAATATTTTAGGTCTTTAAAACATTCTAGGAAAGAGAAGCTGGTTTTTATTTAATTACTTTGGATGTCCTTTATTCTTTTTTAACTATGATTGAAAAATGACTTAGCTTTTAAAATTTTAAGAATACAGAAAGCTACTGTGCTAAAATATTACTAACCAAAAAAAAGTATAAATAAACTAACTTTAATACTGAAAGAAATATTAGAAAATATCAATAAGTAGCCTTATTAATTATTTTTAACTTGGAATTGTGAGGAATATGTTTGGTAAGACCAATTAATATGACTAACTCTAGTTTATAGGTAGGAGTAAGAAACTGATTTATTTTTATCTCTGAAGGCTGGCGATTCTATCTAGTGTAGATTTACAAAGAAAAAGTACAAACAAGACAAAAATATGTGGATGATTGATATTTGAATAGTTGCTCAGAATATAAGTTTCAGGAACAATATCAACTCAGAAGACTAACATATGAACAATAAACAAGTCAGTTCTGAGAGCAGTGGACTTTGATGATTTTATGAATAGTTTTGATGCCAATAGTTTTGCCTCCTTTATCTTTAAAGTATGGGAGAAAAAATAATTAACAAAAGAATATTCACTGGCCCTGATTCAGAATAATACTCTTAAAAGATACAAATTCTAGAACAGCAAAATGGATAATGCCTGGAAATGTGACAGGTAGGATCTAGCACTTTTAATAGACATTAAAATCAGAATAAAAATCTTTACTATAGAATTTCTTTTAATATATCAGATGTCTGACACTGATAATAGCCATTAAATCCAAACTCTTCACCCATTAATTAAAAGTTCTTAAGACCAAGGTCTTATATATTTGTCTCATAGGGTCTCACAAAGTATTTTGCTAATAATAGTCACTCAATATATGTTTATTAAATAAATTATTCAGTTGCACTAAAATTTGGTTGTTTTAATCTTGCTAGAAATAAATGGGTCATCTCACAGGCTGAAAATCTTTTGTTGTAGAGACATTATCTATTATAATATAGCCTGCGGCATTTTGTAACAATAAATCTTATAAAAAAACATTATTTTAAAAATTCTCATTTATTTAGGCCACAACTAGAGTAATCCTCTCCATTAATATTTCTATGTGAGAAGTTTGAAAATTAATTATATATAATAAGAGTTTGGTGAAGGGTAAGAGGAAATTGGGCTAATTTAAATGAAGACTAAAACCCTGAGACCATCCTTAATAATAATTTAAAATACATAAAAATAGCAAGTGATACATGATTTTTAAAAAATTCTACTGTGAAAAATAAATAACATGACTTACTTGAACAGAATATGCTAGATATAAGAAATATTTTTCTGATTATAAGGCACAAGTTGCCAGCAAAATGAATTCTGAAAGTAACCTGAGAATTATTCACAAAGATTTTTATTTTTGTCATCATAGCAGTATATAGTTTTAATTTTCACGTTATATTTGATAAATGTCTGCCACTATTCTCTAGGGCCAGGAAGCTAAACTATCCAGTCTATCTTCTATATTGACTCAGCAAGGCAATAGCAGCAAGAAGACACTTCTCTTTCGGGTCTGGCCCTCCATTACTGTGATTCAGCACAGGAACACTTCCTCCTGCACAGAAGAGCTCCAGCTAGACCCAGGCTTGCCTTCTCCCTACCTTCAACTGCTTCCAGCTCTAGCTTCCCAAATGGGTAACTGTGTACTGCTTCTACAGACCAGGACCAGCTCACATCCTATGAATAGGTGTGTTGCAACTGGCAAGCTACATCTTCCTATGAGAGCCATGCTCTCTATGAAAAGGTCTGAAGCTCAGATGTGAGATAAAGAGATCCTCTTAGTCCTTAGTTCCTCTTATCATCTTCCCAACCTGGAGAAGTGACTGCCCTTTTGAATCTGCTACTCTGGACTCCCTAGAGCCCATTTTTCCCCCTCTCCGTAGCTAACTATTTTCTACCAATAAACAATCCTTTATATTTAATTTTCTCCGTTCAAATAACCAGTGTGGTTTCAGTCACCTGTTTGGACTCTGATGATATATTTAATAACTATTTGAAGTGGTTATAAAGTTTGTTTTAAACTTTTGCTATAAACTTTCCTATACTGACATGTAACATTCTTCCACTGATATATCTGATCTAATGAGTTACATGATAATGTTTAATGACCAATACTTGTCTCTATGAAAACAATGGAAAGAGGGAATATCAGAGTTAAAGAAAGACTCATTTTTAATTTGATTTTCTTATATTATCCTGAGCATATAGGAACTGCAAAAATACACTTTGCTTTTGAAAATGTGGCTATCATTTCCATAGCACTCTTTCTTACACTCCTACTTACCAACTATTGGTCAAATGCTTTCTTTGGAACCAACATTTGGAGTCTCTTACTCACAGTATACATAGAAAATGATTACTTGCTGCTTGCTACCTTAGCAGAATAATTGGAACAAATACATTTTAAGACTCACTCCAACTGGTTCATTTGCAAGTATAAGTAAGTTGTTCGATGGATTTGGAAGTGTATCTTTTGTATGGCCAACTGTTCTTTTCTTAAAGTTAGTAAAGTTTCACAACGTTGAGGTTTGTGAAAAGGGAAAACTGTAATTTTAGCAGACAGTGTTGTTCTTAGGCATGGACAAACTTGGGTTCCTGCCCAGCTTCCCAACTGTAGGATTGTGCTGCTCTGCAGTTTGCCAGGGCCTCTGTTTTCTGCTAATAGACCACAAGTTTTCTTGTGGGTTTTCTATTGTTAAGAATGATAAAAACAAATTCTTATAGAAAACTCAGTAGAAATGTACACTGCTTGTACAAGAAACACTGAAAAAATCTTATTTCAGTGTTCATGGTATTTCTCTCTCTCTCTCTCTCTTTTCTTTTGGCAGAAAACAGAGGCACAGGCTGGCTCGGCTGGCACCTCATCTCAAGGAAAAAAAAAAGAAAAAGAAAAAAAAAGGGAAAAATCAGAAGAAAGGAAAATCGAGGCACAGATGGCAGCAAACATTCTCAAAACCTCCACGATGAAAAGTTCTGAGATAGAATACTCATGGATTGGGCAGCCATCCCTTTGATGAAAGGTTTTTCAAATATCTATTCCTCAGTTTTGGTTATAGAGAAAATTTTGGGAAAGTAGATTTTAAAAAAGAAAAGGAAAGAGAAAAGAATGATTTAGTCACCCGAAAGAGAAAGAACTTCATAAAAAAAAAAGGTTGGCAACCTGAAATTCTCCTGATAATTACTCTAAGTATATAAGGGGCAGGGTGGGGAGGGGGAAAGAATTCTGACCTAGGGCCATTTTTGTTTCTTTTAGGTAGACCTTCATCAAAGCAAATATAAAAATGACAGCAATATTAGGCAACTGTATTAGATAACTCTTCCATAAAGTCTTAAAAAGCGTAAAGACCAAAGAAGACTATTATCATAATCATTGTTGATATCTATTCATAGAGGCAAAATTATCATCTTTCATAATTCTCAGATAGTTATATGAAAGGCTCCTTTGCCCTACTCAACATCTTTTTAACAGTATAGAATGAAAGAGTTCAGTCACGACTCTAAAAACTTACATTCAAGTTCTGAGTAATAGCAAGCACCCAAGGAAACAGAGAAAATCTTATAAGCTTTTACTAAATTATTACACAGTGGTAAAATTGAGGTTTACTTCCTAGTAATTTAGTAACTATATCACCTATAAAAATATTTTTATTTAATTAATATTTAATTGATATACAGTAAGTATGCCTTCTCAATTTTAGGATCCCTTTGAAATTCATTATTAGAGAGTGAGAATGAATTTGTGATTTTCCACAATAAGTACTCCAAAGAGATAGCTTTCTTTTTAAGGAAACAGTTTGAAAATGCTGAGAAGATATCAAAGGGCTGCTGGGGCAAATGATGTTAAATGTAAGTGAAGCATAGGCTCGGTGAATACATTTGACTTAAAAATAAATATCCTCCATGGTGGTACCTGTCTACTCTCTGCCAAACGCCCTTCATCTGAGTCTTGCACCACTGAACAATGTCTATTGTTCTCAAATGTCATCCTAAGAACCCCCACCTCAGGATGTCTCTTTCTAGCTTTTAGATGGAGAGCTCCTAAAATCCCCATCTAAATCTGTTTTGTCCTCATTTCTTCAGGGCTTTATTAAAATGCTATGATAACAAATGATGTGAGCCTCCTTGACTATATATATTCTGCTTATGGGATGCTGCTCACTGTTCTGTTCTCAAAGGCACACTGGAAACACTACCTACAAACATGTTTCTTTACCAAGGGAATCTCAAGCACTGTGAAGGATGAATGAGATTTGGGGAAAAGAAGAACCTCATATTAGTCTCAAATTATATCATTTTGGGTGATAACCTAAAATGAGGGCCATATAGATCCCATAAATGAGTTAGAAAGTACAAGTGGAAGGGCATGTGTGAACAAGAAAACAAACACTAGTACAAGTGGAAGGGCATGTGTGAACAAGAAAACAAACACTGTGTTTAAAGAGTGTGGTTTCTATTCCATTTGATCATTTAATATAGAATTATAGAGGATGTATTAACTGAGATTCCTAGTTACCAAAAGAACAAAGATTTCTATTTCTAAAAGAAGCCAGAAATCTAGATCCTTAAGTGAAACCTTTAGTTGTTAATGTTGACTTATTTACAAGTGAAAATTGATCAAACTACTTTTGAAGACTGAATACAACCTATCGGCATTGTTTTTTAGGAGGAAGCTGCTGACATGAATGGCCTTTCTCTGAGGAAAATTTAAAGATCTGAATATTGTTTGGACAGAGGGTAGACAATACCTGATAGACACAAGGGAAGAGCTCCTAAATTGCAAAGCCATGGCAATAGGTTAAGTCTGTGCCAACACGGTGTTACTTGGTGATAAAACTATTGATAACATTTAGTGAATTTAACAGGTTTCTAAACAATTTAAAAGCAATCAAGATTTAAAACTTTTTGATAATAAATAATAAAAAAATAGATTTTTTTTTTCTTTCTTTTTTTAAGCTAAAGAACTTTTATGCAAGTGATTCCCCCACTTAATTATTCCCCCACTTAATTATGCCTAAAGCTTTTGTGGTTGGCTGGTTGTGGGGTTTTTGTTTGTTTGTTTTTGTTTTTGGCAGCATCTAAACAGAGAACTTAACATACCAAATTCCCTGCACTTGTATGGCTCATCCAGGCATATCATGATGTCTTGGGCATACTGTTACTTTTTACCTTAAAGTTTTCTTTTCCATGTCAGGTTAAAGCTTATATTTGCTAATCTAGTTTCCGTAGTAGTAGCAAATAAAATGTTAATAGGTGGAAAGTTTAAGGTGAAACAAAAAGGGTTAAATACAGAGATCATTAGAAAACAGTGTGAACATATTATTCAATATTAGGAAAGAAAGTGAATTATTTAATGTCATTCTCTATTAATTTAACAGTTAAAATAGGACCAAAATATACATAAAAATGAAATAAAACAATTAGGCAACACTTTAAATGGTTACTATTAATTCACTTAATATTCATCGTAACTGTGCAGGTCATAATGAATTCATTTGATATTAATGGGAATGTTCAGCGGCAATTTCATTATAATGCAGTTTTAATTCATGTGCCATTAAAGTAAAGCAATACCAAAATTTATATTTATTTTTGAATACTGTACTAATCTCTAATTTTTAGAAACATTATGACAATGGTGGTATATTTTAAAAATCAAGGTGAAGAGTCTAAATTTAAAAAAAACTAGGATGTTGGCCTTGAGCTACACCAGCAATGTTAAAGATGATGGAGGTTTGTGTAATTAAATGTTCTATGCCATTTGGAAAACACGCGAGTTAATAGCTACTGTAAAATTTCTTATATGTCAATATTTGTTAATATTTAACTGTTTTATGCTACTAAACCTTTTTAACTTATTACCATTAACAGGGCATTAGCCAAAATCCTTTGAACTTCTCGTCATCTGCTTTTGTGGAAAGTTGGAGGTAAATTCTATATGTTTGATATTTCATTGGAACGAATAATGATTTTAATCATTTCCAAATATTATTTCATTGACACACAAAAAGTAGATTTGAATTTGTGATAAAAATTGTATTCTTTTTAGTGAATGACTTTCATGAAAGATATTGAGGAAAGTCTACAGAGAATTCTTCTATAGTATTGTAACCATAAGGTGTTACTAAAAACCTTCAAAATGGCAGCAGAAATGTACTCAGTAATGTGTTTACTTTTACTTTCTCTGGAGGCAGCCTGCGAACCATTTTGCTGTACTGTAAAAAAACAAATGACAGCAGACAAACAACCTACATCCACAGTCCAATCAACACCCACTAAAAGAGCATTTAACCCTTTAGGCAGTTATTTAGCAATACATAAGAATGCAACCTACCCTGAAATTCCTTGCTCGAAATGTTATGCTTTGATACATTGTTCACAGGCTAGGTAGCCTAGAGGTATATGTATATGTAATTTGTTCTTTTATTTATTATTGTGGAAATAATTAACTGGAATAAAGCTATCTTAAAACAGCAATATAGACTTTTCTGTCTTTCCAACCTCTACTGCAAATTAAAAATTGTTTAGAAGCAGCTTTTATACATTTAATTCACATTGCTACTTTTTTGCAATATAAAATCACAAAAAGTAACAAAAATGTATGAAAAGTTAAACTAATCCATTAAAATATTATAAATTAATAATATTTTTTAGAAAAGGATTTTCCCTTGTGCCTTAAATAATTAAAATACTGAGCAAAATATATGAAATAGCAGTTTTAAGACACTGGATATCAGGTAACCAGGATAAATATTTCTAAAACAAGGAGAATCAAGTGAGTCCTATGATTACCCAGATTACCGTCTGGTGGGAGAGTATCTAGGCCACAGCTGAGGGAAAAGCAACCTACGTGGGGTCTAGACATCTCTCTGAGTTTAGAACACAGTGAATTTGGAGTTCAAAGAGACCAAAGTGGCTACATTTCACAGAGCAAAGTACTGAAGAGGAGATAACTGCAGGGAGAAAAAGAGAAACAAAGAGAGAGAGAAATAGAGAGAGAGACAGAGAGAAAAATCTAGACATCTACAGAGGGCCCCATGAGCCTTCACCTTTGTAATGGATATATATCTGTGAGGAAACTACTTTAGACTGCAGAAAGAACAACATAATGTTTAGAGGGAACAATCTGTAGGAGAGAATTAAGAGCAGAATTTAGATCAACTATAGCCAAAAAGAAAATAAAAATCTTGACAAGCCACTAGGCAATGACCTCTAAGAGAAATGAAATAAACTATTGACAGGCCTCAGGTGGAGAAAATTAAAATTAAAAGAAAGTTTTTAAAGGAGTAAACTATTTTCAAGAAACCTAACTATAACCAAAAAAAAGAGTTCAACAGTATTTACAGAAATATAAAAGAATCCAGCAGCCAGAAGGTAGAATTTACAATATCTGGCATTTAAGTAAAAATTAAAGATGCAGGAAAATATCTTTAATGAGGAGAAAAATCAATGAATAGACAGATGCAGAAATAACATAGATAATAAAATTAGTACAGAAAGCCATTAAAACAGCTATTACAACTATGTTTCATATATTTATAAAAGTATAAGAAAAATTGAGCATATTAAGTAGAAACATTAAAAAAAAAAGAATGCATTACAAACCAACCTTCTAGAAAATGAATATTGTAATTCCTGAGTTGAAAAATACACTGAATGAAATTACTTGCAAATTAGATACTACAGCAGAAAAGATTAGTGAACTTGAAAAAATGGCAATAGAAACTATCTAAAACAAAACAGAAAATAACACTGAAAAATATAATCAGAGCAATAGTCAGCGGTGGGACAATTTAAAGCTGTCTAACATGTACGTAATTGGAATAGGAAAGGAGGAACAGAAAAAAAATTTTTTGAAGAATTTTCCAAATTAAAGGAATGGCATAAATCCACAGGTAAAAAAAGTTTAATAAATTAATAAAAGAAAACATAAGGATAATAAAAAGAGAAAGAAGGTAACAAGAAATAGATTGGACAATTAAAAAACTAATATCAAGTTGGAAGGTTTCATTTTACCTATAGCAATGATTGCAAAAAAAAAAAATGTAAATTACCTAAAGACTCCAATTAAAAGACAGAGACTGTCATATTTAATAAAAATGATGACTCAACAACATGTTGCATACAAGAAATGCATTAAGTATAAGACAATATAGGTTAAAAGGAAAAAAGATATAAAATAATATTCCATCCTAACACTAATCCAAAAGAAGCTGAAGTGGCAATATAAATATTAGATAAGGCAAATTTCAGAGCAGAGTATCATAATGACAAAGAGGTTTATCTCAAGAATGCAAAATTGAATAACATTCAAAATCAAGCAATGTAATATACTTTATTAAAGCCTAATAAAAGGAAAATCATATGATCTTATCAATATATGCAAAACAAATCTACAAAATCCAAATCCACTGTTGTGAGAAACTCTCCTCTGAAAAAACTAGGAATCAAAAGTAACATCCTGAGGCTGATGAACTGTGAAACCTACAGCTAACATCATACTTGATAAAATGATGAAAGGCAGACTGTTTCTCTTGTAAGGTCATGAACAAGACAAAGATGCATGCTTGTGCCACTTTTACTAAATATTCAGTTCTTTATAAACTCTATCTCTCTATTTACTATTAATGGAAATAATAAATTCTAAGTACCATTATTGGAAAAACAATTGCATTAGCTACCCTAGGAGTCATTTTGCAACAATGAAACTAATGTAAACAATTATCATTGTTGTTCTTTCTATATATAAAAAATAGAGGTAAGAGTTCTCAAAAACACCAAAAATCAGATATACTGAAGTATTTCATCACAAGACTTAACACAACGAGGCTTTCAGGGGGCCAGAAACAGGAGAGAGCAAACATGGCTGCTGTTATGTGATTCTTAGTGCTTTCTCATTATCAACAGGATGCTAATGGAAGGAAATATCCTTCCATTTCTCCGTTTTCACCGCTTCATGGTGCAAACAATGTATCATGGAATAAACATTCCTCATGACTTAACAGAATCAAAGCAGGACAGTTTGTTCCATCTTCTCTCCTATATGCAAGACTTTCCTTCTCAGTAAATGGCACCACTATTCAATTAGTTGCTACTATCCACTCAGTTAATAGCTCAAAACAAAAAATTGGTAGTTTTTTTTTTTCATTTCTTTATTTCCTTCATCTGATATTATGTATAACAGTAAATACTGTCTACTCTAGCAGAAATATTCAGAATTTTATCAGTTCTTACCATATCCTTATAATTCTAGTCCAAGCTAATATCTCTTATCCGGACTATTGCAGATGCCTTCTCTTTGATTCTCCTCTAATGTATATTGGTTTACAGTGACCCACCCTAGCAGTGAGCTCTTGTAATTTTCTAAATTATAAGTCAGATCATACCATGCACCTGCTTAAAACCAATCAATGCTTCTTCCCACTTCCACCACTTTAAACATCTTACTATGCGCTGCGAGACTGTACATGATTCAGACTCAATCCTGCCTCTTAGATTTCAATATTTTCTTCTCTTCTCCTCATTCCCCATCCTTCATCCATACAGGCTTTCTTTCTTATTAACATATATGTTCTTTCCCACATAACAATCATTGAATTTCCTGTTCTTTTTTTGCTCGAAAATCTCTTCCCCACATCTTTACATGACTACTTCCTGCTCTTACCTAAGAACCTCTTCCATGAGGCCTTTCTTGAATACTCCGACTAAGAATTTTCCACCTCAGCTGTCATTCTTATCACATTAGTATTTAGAGTTTGCCTCCCTCTTTTAAATACTACCATAAAGTCAGGGTCTCATTCTCTCTTGTCCAGTCGTGTATCCTTAACACTTACAACAGCAATAGGAGATTGGTAGACCTTCAATAAATATACACTCACTGAGATGGAATAACTTAGTGACTCAGGAAAACACAAGCACTCTGTGAGGTGCCCAGTGAAGTTATATTGTCAGTAAACAATAGTCAGAGGAAGGAAAAGGAAATTTTAAGTCTCCAAGCTCTTTACCGTTGAATAAAAAGCACAGTTAATATATAAAGTTACTGACATATAAGAGGCTTGCTCTCTTTCTTTTTGACAGATTGCAAATCTGTGCTTGTGAAGTCACGATTCTCTGTGAGAAGATGAATTGTTTGCATGACTATTTGACTACTGGCCATGAATGTATTCTCTATTAATTTGCAAAGAAATATATTAGAAACAAAATAAACTGTTTTGAATCTTTTATTGACGTTCTCTTGTCTTTGACTCTATAGACAGGATTCTGTGATGGATTAACCTGTATGAGGTCAGTATCAACCCTTGGTTATTAATGTTCATACAGAACCTTAACCTTAATACCATCTCAAGAGGAAGGGTCAGTGGAAAAGTTCTCTAGAAAAATCAAATAAAATAGATTTGTGTCCTCCATCCTCCTTTTTAAAACATATTTTAATGACTTCATATGTTATGCACTCAGGTGGGTCATTCATTAATGAAGCTGTTATTTTATAACTTGAAAATTAAAGAAGCCAAAAACATCATTTATGTGAGTTGTTTTTATGCTCAGTTTATATAAGAAACAAAGTACACTAGCATGAAGGTGAGTTAATCCCCTTGCCCACCCCATCGCAATTTGGCAGCTAGTAAAGTGAGGTCATAAATGCATTAGAAAACAGCTAGAACTTCAGTTAGAGACATCTAAATATAATCTTGCATATAAATTCTGAGATAAGATGATAATCTATTTAGAAAAAAAACTAAATAATTGCATTGTGCCTATTCTCAGGAGAAAAGTATTTCAAAAGGGTGATTATCCTAAAGCAGCATTTCTCATTGTCCAAATATTAATAAGTTATAAGGAACACGAAGAAACAGGGGACAATGTCCCAATCAAAGGAACAAAGTAAATCTCCTGAAACTGACCTTAAAGAACAGGAGGTATATAAATTATTTGAAAGAAAAAATGAACCATCACAAAGAGGCTCAATGACCTCAGGAAAATGATGAATGAACAAAAGTATAATTTAACAAAGAGATAGAAAATATATTTTTTAAAATGACCAAACAATTTCGGAGGGGAAAATTAATGACTGATTTGAAAAACTCCCTTGAAAAGATTAATAACAGACTTGATCAAGCAGAAGAAAGAATCAGTGAAATTAAATACGATTCGTTTGAAATTATCCAGTCAGAGGAACAAAGAGAAAAAAATGAAAAAGAATGAAGAAAGCCTAAGGGACTTATTGGACATCATCAAGCAGAACAATATACACCTTGTGGTCCCAGAAAGACAATAGAGAACAAAAAGGGCAGAAAGCTTATTTAAAGTAATACTAGTCAAAAACTTTCCAAATCTGGGAAAGGAAATAAAATCCAGTTTTAAGACCTATGGATCTATACAGAATCAATCTAAAGAAATCTATACTGAGATATATTATAATCAAATTATCAAAAGTCAAGACAGAGTTTTGAAAGCAAGAGTCACTTTTGTAACTTGTCGAATACAAGAAAAATCATAAATATAAACAGATTTTTTTAGCAGAAATCTTGTGTGCCAGAAGGGAATAGAATGATATATTTATCATGCTTAAAGAAAAATATATCCTACTAAGAACACTAAATTTGGCAAAATTGTGCTTCAAAATGAAGAGATAGAAATTTTCTCAGGTAAATGAAAGCTGAGGGAGTTTATACACATAGACTTGCCTTATGTGAAATGCTAAAGAGAGTTCTTCAAGCTGAAACAAAACAATATGTGAAACGGCAGCACAAAAGCATGTGAAATTGTAAACCTCACTGGTAAAGGTGAATTCATCGAAAAAAAGTGTACTTCTGTAACAATAGTGGGTAAATCACTTTTAATTCTGGTATAGAAGTGAAAAGACAGAAACATAATGAGACTATAAGTATAAATAGAGATTAATGATAAGGAATGTAAAAAGATATCATTGGCACTATTAAAAACAAAGTCTGTGTTTTTAAAGTGTAGTGTTAATGTAGATTTGTAATTACCTTAAATAGACAACTATACCAAAAGATGTTTTACGTAAGCCCCATGGTAACCACAAAGAAAATACCTATACGAGGTTAAAAAAAAAAAAAAGACTATCAGAAAAGAATTGAAAGAATCACTACAAAAAAAAGCAATAAAATATAAAAAAAAGACAGTAAAAGAAGATAAGAGGGACAAATGAGCTGAAAGAAAGAACACAATAAACAAAATGGCGATAGTGAGTCCTTCCCTATCAATAATTAATTTAAATGTATATGGATTAAATTCCTCGATTAAAAAACAATGTGGCTAAGTGCATAAAAACCACAACCCAACTATATGATCTCTACTACAGTCTTTATTTAGATATAAGGACACACATAGGCTGGAAATGAAAGGATGAAAAAAATATTCCATGCAAATGGTAACCAAGAGTATAAGGTGACCATATTTATAGACAAAAGTATAGCATTTCAGTCAAAAACTGTCACATGAGACAAAGAAGGACATTATGTAATGATTAAAGGGTCAATTCACCAAGATGATATAATAGTTATAACTATAAATGCACACATCGGAATATTTATATATTATACATATATATACATCTATACATATATATTTTATACATATATACACAAAGCAAATATTGAAGACTTGTAAGAAGAAATAGCAATAACAATAAAAGTAGGATGTTTCATACCCCACTTTCAATAATAGAACATCCACACAGAAGATCCAAAGAAAACAGAGTACTTTAATGCTCTGTAATATATTTAATGTCTGCCAGTGCTACTCTCTTCTCATAATTTTTCTTTTTAAAAAAGAAAAGAAAAGCAGACAGAATACTTGAGCAACACTATGGATCAAATGGACCTAGCTGACATACATAGAACATTCCACCCACCATCAAAAGAATACATATTTTTCTCAAGTACACATGAAACATTCTCCAGAATAAATCATGTTAGGTTACAAAAAAAGTCTTAACATATTTAAGAAGACTGAAATCACATCAAGTATCTTTTCTGACCACAATGGAATGAAACTGGAAAATTTACAAATATGTGGAAATTAAACGGCATATATTTGGACAACCAGTAAGTCAAAGAATAAATCAAAAGAGAAATTAAAAAAAAAAATCTAGAGACAAACAAAAATAAAAACACTTACCAAAACATATGTGATGCAGTAAAGACAGGACTAAGGAAAATTCACAGTGATAAAACCTACATTAAAAAAGAAAAAAGATCTCAAATAACCTAACTCTACACAACAGGGAACTGAGAAAAGAACAAATTAAGCTTAAAGTTAGCAGAAGGAAGAAAATAATAAAGATTAGAGCAGTACAAAAAGAGAATAAAAAATCAATAGAAAAAATTAATAAAACTATAGTTGATTTTTTAAAAAAAGATCCACATAATTAGCAAAACTTTAGCCAAACTAAGAAAAAAAGAAGACAAATAAATAAAATCAGAAATAAAAGAGGAGACATACAACTGATGCTACAGAAATTAGAGAGATCATAAGAGATTGCCCTGGACAATTACATGCTCCAAAATTGGAAAACCTAGAATAAATGGATAATAAACTCCTAGAAAAATCTACAAAAACTGAATCGTGAAGAAATACGAAATCTGAACAGAACAATAAACAGTAAGAAGATTGAATCACTGACCAAAAAAAAAACCGAATCTCCCAACAAACAAAAGTCCAGGACCAGAGGTCTTCACTGGTGAATTCTACCAAATATTTAAAGAAGGATTAATGCAAATCTTTCTCAAACTCTTCCAAAAATTTTTAGAGGAATCGAATCCAAACTCATTTTATGAGGCCAGCATTATCCTAATACCACAGCCAGAAACATATACTAAAATAAAAGAAAATGCAGGCCAATATCTCTTGTAAATATAAAAGCAAAAATCCTGCACAATATACCAGCAAACAAAATTCAACAGCAAATTCAAAGGGTAATATAACAGAATCAAATGGGTTTTATCCTTGGGATGCGAGGATGGTTTAACATATAAAAATCAATCTATATGATACATCGCATTAACAGAATAAAGGATAAAAATTAAATGATTATCTCAGATGAAGAAAAAACACTGGACATAATTCAACACCCTATTATGATAAAAAGTCTCAACAAAATAAAAGCCACATGTAAATAGTCTACGGCTAACATAATAAATGGTAAAAACTGACACAAATAAATGAAAAGTCATTCCATGTTCATGGATTGGAAGAGTTAATACTATTAAAATGTCCTTACTATCAAAGCAATACACAAATTCAATGCAATTCCTATCAAAATTGCAATGGAATTTTTTATAGAAATAGGAAAAAAAAAATCCTAAAATTCACATAGAGTCAAAAGGACCCTGAATAGCCAAAATAGTCTTGAAAAAGAACAAAGGTGAAAGCTACCCGTCTTAATTTTAAAACATATTACAAAGCTATATAAAGTCAAAACAGTATGGTCTAAAGACATATAGACTAAGAGAACAGAATTGAGAGCCCAGAAATAAATCTATGCATATACAGTCAGTTGATCTTTGACAAGGGTGCCAAGAATACAAAATGGGGAAAGAATAGTCTCAACAAAGAGTGTTGGGAAAACTGGATATCTACATGTAAAGAAAGAAAAAAAAAATTGTATACTAATCTTATACCATGCATAAATATTAAAAATAGATTAAAGATGTAAACATAAGACTCAAATTGTAAAGCTTCTAAAAGAAAACATAGGAGAAAATAAGGACACTGATATTGGTCTCAGCAATGATTGCATGGATATGACACCAAAAGCTCAGGTTACAAAAGCAAATATACACAAGCAAATATATCAAACTTAAAAGCTTCTGTACAGCAAAGGAGATGATCAACAGAGTAAAAGGCAACCTATGATATATCTGATAATAGCCTAATATCCAAAATATATTAGGAAATAGATAATTCAATAGCAAAAAGACAAGAAATAACCTGATTTTTTTAATAGGCAAATAACTTGAATACATTTCTCTAGACATACAAATGGCAAACAGGTATATGAAAATATGTTCCACATCACTAATCATCAGAGAAATGTAAATTGGAACCACAATGGCCATCACTCTATATACTTCTTAGAAGGACCATTATTCAAAAAAAGAAAAAAATATATTTAAAAAAATGTTAGCAAGGATGTGGAAAAATTGGAATCCCCTGTGCACTGTTAGTTGGAGTGTAAAATGAAGCAGCTACTATGAAAAAAAGGTATTTAGGTTCTTAAAAAAGCTAAAGCAGAACTATCATATGATCCAGTAATCCCCCTTCTGGGTATTAATTCAGAAGAATTGAAATCAGGATCTCAAATATTTGCACCCCCATGTTCACTGAAGCATTGTTCACATGGCCAAAAGGTGGAAACAACCTAAATATCAACAGATTAATGGATAAATGAAATGCAGAATATACGTACAATGGAATATTATTGAGTCATATACAAAAGTACGTATGTCCTGTAATATGTTGAAACAGGGATGAAATTTAAGATTATGATAAATAAAATGAACTCATCACAGAGGGACAAATACTGCATGATTCTACTTATATAAGGAATCTAAGAAGTCAAACTCATTAAAGCAGAAAGTATAATGGTGGTTGTCTAGGTCAGTGGTCCCCAACCTTTTTGGCACCAGGGACCAGTGCTCCTATGAGAATCTAATGCCTAATGAGCTGGGGTAGAGCTGAGATGGTGATGCTAGTGCTGGGAAGTGGCTGCAAATACTGATGAAGCTTCCCTCACTTGCCAGCCCACCGCTGGCCTCCTGCTGTGCAACCTGGTTCCTAACAGGCCATGGACCAGTTCCGGTTTGTGGCCCGGGGGTCGGGGACCCCAGGTCTAGGTAGTGTGGAGGTCGAATGACTATAAAGTTTCAGTCATGTAAAATGAAAAAGTTTGAGATTCTATTTCACAACATTATGCTCTTGTTAATAATACTGTATTTCAGGGGTCCACAACCACCCTGCCATAGACTGGTACCGGTCCATGGCCTATTTGGAACCGAACCACATAGCAGGAGGCCAGTGGTGGGCTGGCAAGTGAGGGAAGCTTCATATGTATTTGCAGCCACTCCCCATCACCAGCATCACTGCCTCAGCTCCATCTTAGATCATCTGGTATTAGATTCTCAGAGGAACACTGGCCCCTGGTGCCAAAAAGATTGAAGACCTCTGCTGTATGGTACACTTACAAACTTGTTAATAGGGTAGATATCAAGTTGTTTTGTTTTAGGACAATTATTTAAAAATCAACTATTTCTTCCTACACACTGAGGAATATCAGATGTAATTTAAAGGGGAAGGATCCCATTGCAAAAAGGGCTTTATACACTCTCTTCATCTTTCACAGTGAAGGTTAAAATCATGAGGAACGCGAGATAGACTAAATCTTTAGGAGCTGCTAGGCTGCCTGCTAACTCTTGAAACCACTTAAAGAACTGCACATACTGAACTTAGTAATAAAGCATTTCTATGATTATTCAAAGTTTCCACTCTACTTCTCACTCATGCTCTGGGCATACTGGCTGTTTTTCAATTGATCAAAGTGCTGTCTTCCAGCCTTGGAATATTTGCATGTGATCCCTCTTCCTGGAAAGCTCTTACCCCCATTCCTGACTTCTGGCTTCTTCATCTGGTCTGGTCTTTGGTTTAGCATGATAGACAAGAAAAGACTGTCTAGATGATTCTCTCTGCATTGTCTCCCTATTACTGTCTTTCATTTCACTTTATTGTTTTCCCTATCACAATTTGTAGTTACATACGTGTCTATTAATGTATTGATGTCTATATACATTACCTCAACCAAGCTACAAAATTCATGAAAGTCAGGTACAGGTTCTTTTTTGAATTGTTATTTATTCTTTATTTCATTTCTGAAAACCCAGAGTAAGAAATAAAGAAATAAAACTTCAATGTGTATAAGAATTTCCTGGAGTTCTTTTTATTTTTCAGCTTTACTGAGGTATAATTGACAAATAGAATCGTAAGATATTTAAAGTATACATCATGATAATTAGATATGCATATACATTTTGAAAGAATTCTGCCAACCCATCTAGGTAATTAATACATTCATCACCTCACACAATTAACTTTTTAAAATTTGGGGGAGAACATACATGTTCTACTCTCCTAGCAAATTTCAATTATATTATACAGTGTTATCAACTATAGTAACCATGTTACACATTAAATTCTCAGACCTTATTCATCCTACAGCTGAAGGAACCTGGGGTTCTTATTATAATGGACATTCTGATTCATTAGGTCTAGGGTGAGGCCCAAAATTTTGCATTATTCACAGGCTCCAAGCAGTTGCTTGCTGGTCTACTGGTCTAAAGAACAAAAATCAAGTAGCAAAAATCTAGTGAACTAAAATGATTAAATAAATAAATACATGTTGACTGAATTAACTAGAGTGACTAAGTGAAAAAAAAAAAAAAGGAAACTACAACCAGCTCTAACTTCAAGAATATATCAAGAGAATGGACCTAGAGGATATTGAGCTGAGTGGAGTAAGTCAGACAGAGAAAGACAAATGCCATATGATTTCACTTATATGTGAAATCTAAAGGATAAAATAAGTGAACAAACAAAACAGAAACAAACTCATAGATACAAAGATCATTTTGATGGTTGCCAGGTGGGAAGGGGTTAGGGGGATTGGTGAAAAAGGTGAAGAGATTAAGAAGTACAAATCGGTAGTTACAAAATAGTCATGGGGATGTAAAGTATAGCATAAAGAATATAGTCAATATTGTAATAACTACATATGTTGTCATATAGGTGCTAGATTTATCAGGGTGACCACTTCATAAGTTACATAAATGTCTAATCAGTATGTTGTACACCTAAGCTAATATAATATTGTATATCAGCTGTAATTGAAAAATAAAAATTATTTTAAAAATACAATCTAAAAAGGTGACAGTTTTAATTACAATAACATTTACTAATTAATCATTAGTCACAAAATCATGGCCAAGATTTTTTTGATTAACAGCTTGGATGCAGTGTAGTTCCTAAATTGCAATACTACTTAAGTTGACAAATGATTCAGTAGACGTTATTTTTATAGTACCTTGAATAGAACAATTTGGGGAATTATATACTGTTTGTGTTCTCTTAAATCAGGCCATTCCATTACCTGTTCTTAATTTTGGCAAAAATCAAAATTTAATTTAAAATGTTAAAGAGTTAACAATATGGTTTCACAATAAAATGGTTTATCAAAATGAAGATTCCCTACATTAACCTAAATGCTTTCTGGATAAATGAATAGTGCCTATAATATGCCCTCAAATGTTAGAGGTTAAAAATATATGGATTAATAGAGCACACTTTGTAACTTTCACAAGATTTCAAAGTTAAAAGTGGGGAGTCATAAAATAAAGCAATCACAACCTTTTACAGCAGTATGAATAAGGCACCCTGGGAGACAGGGAGAGAAGAATTTACCTATGACTGGAGAAGTCAAGAACTTTGTGAAAGAAATTACATTTAACTTGAATTTTTAAGAATGACTCAGAGTCATTTTTAAGAATGATGGTTAAGGATGACTCAGAGTCATTCTTAAAAATGACTGGACAAGGTTATGAAAATGCCATGCCAGAAATGGGTAGGGGGAAAAGTACAAAAACAGAAAACAAGGCCAGGGTGCACTGTGTAAGTAAAAAGCCTAGGGATTGCAAGAACAGGGTTGTTGAAAAGATTGGTAAAGCTCAAATCACAAAATCTCTTTTAGTTCACATGAAGGGTTTGGGGCCTATCTTGTAAGTCAACAGTTTTCTGTGTTCCTCTGTAGCAGAGACAACAGATGATATTTACATACAGCACACAATGCCATGAGCAGAGCCAAGGTCGGTATAATTCCTTGCACTCCATCTATATTGGTCCTTTACCATGTAACATGAGAAATCATATAAAAAATAAGTAGGTGATAGTGGATTATCACAATTTTTATTCTCCTTGAACTGATTTAGTGAAGTAAATCATTCAAAAAATTTTCATAATACATCTCTGAGCCTAACATATCACATTACTGTGCCATTAACACCACAGCATTCTAGAATTTTTGCTGTGTTAAAGACAAGGTCTACTACATATCTGAGGTAAGATTGTACACAATTTTTTTTTTTTTTTTTTTTTTTTTAGTAAAGTCACTTTGGCTGCAGTGAAGAAAGTGAATTGGTGATTAGAAGTGGAGTGAAGACCACCATACGGCAATACTCTGCATAGATGAGACACATTTCTCTGGAGTGACACAAAAGACAACAAGAATTGGCCAGCTCAACCCCTATTTCCAATCACTTTCTTTTTTTTTTTTTTTTTTTTTCTATCTCTACTATAATAGATAAGAAAAAGAATACCCACCTAACTTGTCTCTCCTGCAATGAGTGGCCATGTGACAGTTCAGGCCAATAACATGTAAACATTAGTCTGCAAGACTTCTGGAGGGGGCTTTCTTCATTGAAGGCACATACTGTTGATGCTTCCCTTCACTCCATTCTTCCTGTCTTAAATAAGGAGGTGATTCCTAAAGTGGCACAACTACTTTGTGTCCATAATTTCCAAGAAAATTGCTAAGAGCTAATATCTTTGAGCTGTCTATAGCAGACCTCCTCCAAGGTTCTTACATTAAAAATAAAATAAAAACTCCTATTTATTTTAGTAATTGCATGTTGAGTTCTTTGTTCCTTACATGTGAAAGATGTTTCTGAATATCAAAGCAGAACTTATTCAACTATATGACTCTCCCATGTGTGGATGTTCTGGTGTATTCCTTTACCATTCTGGTGAGGCATCCCCTCATAAATCAATGCTTTAATGACCCACTGTTATTGATGGGAGAATGTCATATCTCAGTAGTGATGGGATAGAAAAAAAGGCTCAGAAATAATTTGTTGCAAGGCTATTAGAATAGTTTGGGTTACATGAAAAAAAGACAACTCTTCAGCAATAGCAGTGAGGATATAAAAAGAAAAAAAAAGGCAATAAATATTGAGAGGAATAAAAAGAATACAATATTTGGTTTGAGAATTATGGAATTTGTGATATTTCTGAAATATCAAGAGGTAATGTTCAGACATCTTCAGGGAATATGATTCTGAAGCTCATGAGAGATATTAAATACTTATATGCTGATATGAGGATATTATTCAGGTAAAGAGAGTTAAGTTTAGAGTCATCATGGTCCAAATAACTTCCAAATGGTCCCACAGTTTATTTTTTGCTTTTTAATTGAATAGGTTGACACTTAATGATGCTTACCTACAAGAAAAAATTTTAGAACTGGGTGTAAACATGGAAAAGTTTGGTTCACTTGCCATATGTGTAATTCCTATAATAAAATGGGAGTGTTCTCACTAATTTATGTGGATAAAAGAGACATTTGTTCCCATTAGCACTGTATTTATTATCCATGAAATTTGTAAACTAGGTTCATACATTTATTTGTACATTCAACAAATAGGCTGATAGTCAAAAGTAAATATAAATACCAATCATATAATCACCTAATATAAAATAACAACTGTAATAATAATGAAGAAGGTGATTTAGGAATATGGTGCTATGAAGTGAAAGCCTAATTAAATAATTTGGCCTCTGAAGAAGATAAGCTAGCACTTCCTCAAGAACTTAAAATAGTGACTGGGATCTGAGGAATAGGTAAGGGTTAAAGAGCTGGGGTGGGGTTAAAGCAATGGAAAACATCCTTGCAAATGCTGTGTAGTGGGAGGGAACATAGAAATGAGAGAAATACAGAGAGACATTAGGATTGTCATGCAGTTAAGGCTGGAGAACTTAGTAATGAGCAAATGGTTCAAGATTTTGTGGGCTTGTTAGGAAATTTTCTTGTACCACTGAAAAGGTTTACAGGCATGAAACAGTGGATAAGCTAATCAAGATTCACTTCATGTTCCTGCCCATAATCATTCTTAATTTGTGAAAACAACTATTATCAAAACATTATTCAGAGCCACTACTATTTGTAAACTACATATGTATTATTTAGAAGAATATAAGTTAGGAAGAAAATTTATTATTTACTTTAATGATATATTGATAAGTTATGGGGCTCAAGCATCTAAAATAACCGTTAGTGATATTAAAGAGTCAAAATAAAATTAAAAAGAGCAACAATAACAACAAAGACATCCATGACCAATTTGAAGTGAGAAATAAAGATTATCACACAAACACAACTAAAGATATAGTCATGGGATGGATAAAGGAAGTGTGTATTAACTGGGGAAGTAGAGACATCTACTTCTATACCCTGAGCCTACAGAAGAGCACTACTTCTTTGTACCTATAATTTGGTGAACTAACATCAAAAAAATAGTAATAAACGCATTAAATTTAAACAAACTGACTTTAAAATGTTATATCACAATATTGCAGTAAGCTCTATTCTAGGAAGAAAATACTGAAAATGCCCTACTTACAAACAAATTCAAGGCCAATAGAAGGAGAGATTTGGGGAAATAACAGAGAAAATGGAATGAAATGAGGTCACAGTTACAGAAGATATATCATGAATATGAATTATTATTTGTGTCAGGGTCTTTATTCATGAAACATTATTTCAGAATGAATGTAAAATAACAAGCATCTCTTTAATCTTAATTTCAAGAAGAACTGGTAGATCGTGTTCTTTCTACCGAAACCACAAATGGAATTTGGGTGAGAAATTGTATAAAATAACTGGCTGTATGTCTAAATACTGGTAATGTTTGGCCATATAATCATTCATGAAACTGCTAAAAAAAAAGATCCCAAAACCAATAATAATCTATAGCTACAGTCTAATTTTGAGATTTGTCCCATAATTCTTAATACTTCAGCCTATTAAAATATTCAATTTTATCAAAATTGCTTATTTAACAACCCAAAGAATCTATACCTCTCTTTTTGTGCATAGAAAAATTCAAATCATAGTTTATTTACCACTTTCTATGTGATATTACTTCTACAATTCTCACAACCACACCATAAAGTATTCTTATTTCCATTTACAGAAGAAAAGGAAACTCAGAAAGGTAAATAGCTTGCCCAAGTTCACAGAACAGACCTGGTATGAAGTAGACACGCCAAATTTACCTAAGCTTATTTTTAAATTGTTTTGGAATTACTGCTTTAAAGGGGTCACAATTTGCAATGACCTGAATCATTAGCAGCAAAATTTCTCTAAATATCAGCTGCTGTTGTAAATCAGAAAACAAAATTCAGACTAGGGTCACTGAAAAGAAAGTCTTGTTTATAATCATTTTTTCCCCAAATGCTTCCCTTAAACTCAGGTTATAATTTCAATCTAATATTCCCTTAATATTAGAGGAGTGGCTACTTGCAAAAGAAATTTCCAACAATAGATTTGAAAGTGTCAGTTGCTGTGTGAAAATGATATTCCCTGATAAATATTTGCAGTTGTGCTAAAAGGGGTAGTTGATACAACTAGGAAGTATGAAGTTGTTGAATTTCCATGGAATAAATGTTGCTCAATGGGGCACAAGAGGAGGGGGAGATACAGAAGATAAATTATTTTATTTATCTCTCCTGTGATTTGTCCTAATATATGGTATACCTACAACCTGCTTTGTCTCTTTATGGCTTGTGAAGTAGTGCATGAATCAAAAACTCATCACTTTTTTTTCTTCTCATCCCATTTCTGGACCTTTTCCCCTGAGTTTCACTGCTTTAGGTCACACCACACAGTAAAGCATTAGCACTTAAATTTTACTTCATGCTCAGTTTTCTAGGAACCCCAAACTACCTCAGTTATTACCGTAAGTAGCTTGACTCCTCTTTATGATGTTGGAGGCTTTGGAAAAAAAAAAAAAAAGAAGGCTATAAATTGTTACTTTAATTCATGATCTGAAAAGCAAAGTATTTTAACAGCAGTTTTAAAGAGACTCTTGTCTCACAGACATAGAGAGGAACATGTTGATAATCAAGCTCAGAATCTGGTTTTGAGTGTGACTGAAATACATAGGAGACTACATGCTTACCCTAAGACATTCCTATGTCAAAGTCAGGGCCTTGATAGGAAAATAGGGGAACTTGAGACTAAGTAAGACATCTAGGTAAATAAGATTACTGAGTACTCAGATACTCCTAAATTTTCCTGGCCACCAGAAGAAATTTTCTTTTCCTTGATAGAGCAGAGATGTCTTTCATCACATGGAGACTTTTTAAATATCTCACTTCCAATTCTAGCAAACTGTATGTCAGCAACATATAAAAAAGAATTACATACTATGTTTATGTGGGGTTTATCCTAGGAATGCAAATTTGGTTCAACATAAAAAACCCATTAAGGTAATACACCATATTATTAGAATACACATTTCACATACATTTCACAATAGATACAGAAAGGCATTTGGCAAAATCCAACACTCTTCATGATAAATATACCAAACTTGAAATAGAAGAAAACACCCTCAATCTAATAAGGAAAATGTAACAACAACAACAAAAAATCACAGCTAATATCAGACTAAGAGGTAAAAGAGTAAAAGCTTTTATTCTAAGATCAGAAACTAGACAAAGATGCCTGCTCTCAGCACTTCTATTTAACACTGTATTGGAGGTTCTAGCCTGGGAAATGTGACAAGGAAAGAAATGAAAGGCATCCAGATTGGAAAGAAAGAAAGAAATCTATATTTATAAGTGCCATAACCTTATATGTAGAAAATCCCAAGAAATCCACAACAAAACTGTTAAAGTTAAAAAAAAAATTGTTCAGCAAGTCTGTTAGAATACAGGATCATTACACAAAAATTAATTTTATTTCTATACACTAGTAACGAGAAAGCAATTCTGTTTACATTAGTATCAAAAAGAATAAAATACTTAGGTATAAATTTAAAAAAAGAAGTTCAAGACCTGTACATTACAAAATGCCACTGAATAAAGTTATGTGATACCATTAATTAAAGAACACTTAAATAAATAAAAAAATCCCCACTTTATAGATTAAAAAACTTGTTAAAATGTCAGTACTATCCAAATTCATCTTCAGATTCAATATAATCATATCAAAATCCTAGATACATTTTTTTCAGAAATTGACAGACTGATTCTAAAATTTATATGGAAATTCAAAGGAGTCAGAATAACCAAAACTATCATGAAAAAGAATAAAGTTTGAAGACTCATGCTTCCCAATTTCAAAACTTCGTATAAGTCTATAGTAATCAAGGCTATACGGTACTGGCATAGGGATAGATATATAGATCAATGGAATAGAATTGTGAGTACAGCAATTTAATCCATACATTTATGGTCAACTGAATTTTGACAAGGGAGCCAAGATAATTTAATGAGGAAATAATAGTTTCTTTTTTTTAAACATGTAGTGCTGAAGATAACTGGATATCCACATACAAAAGGAGGTTATAATCCTTAATCAGAGCATATACAAAAATTAATTCAAAATGGATCAAAGATCTAAATGTAAGAGCTAAAACTATAAAAATTTTAGAAAATATCAGTATAAGTGTTTGTAACCTTGGATCAGGCAGTGGAGTCTTAGATATGACACTAAATGCAAAAGCAACAAAGGAAAAATAGTTCTGGCTTCATTAAATTTTTAAAACTTCTGTGCTTCAGAGCACAATATCAAGAAAGTGAAAACACAACTCATTGAATGGGAGAAAATGTTTGCAAATCACATATCTAATAAGGGTTTAATATCCAAAATATATAAACAACTATTACAACTCAACACTAAAAAAGTCAGGTAATTCTAATAAAAATGAGTAAAATATTTGAATAGAAAGTTTTTCAAAGAAGATATAAAGTGGATGATAAATATATTTGACATCATTAGTGAAATGCAAATGAAAACTATAGTGAGATGCCACTTCACAAATACCAGGCTGCTTATAATCAAAAGGACAAACAATAACAAGTGCTGGCAATGACAAGGAGAAAAATGAACTCTCATATATTGATGGTTAAAAAATAAAAAAGTGCAACCATTTGGAAAATTGCTTGGCAGTTCATCAAAAAGTTAAACGCAGAGTTACCATATGACCCAGAAATTCTACTCTTACAATATATCCAAGAGAATTGAAAACATATGTCTACAAACAAACTGAATGTTCATAGTAACACTATTCATAAAACCCAAAAGTGGAAACAACCCAAATGTCCATCAGCTGATAAAGGGATAAAATGCAGCATATCAATACAACAGACTATTACTCAGAAAAAAAAAAAAAAAAGAATGATTTATGCTACAACATGAATAAACCTTTAAAACATTATACTAGATTTTAAGAAGGAAGCCAAATATGTAAGGTCGCATATTGCATGATTCTTTTTATATGAAATGTTCAGATTAGGCAAACTCATCGATACAGAAAGCAGATTGTTGGTTCAAAGGCCTGGAGGGGATGAGAAGTGACTGCTAATGGGGATGGAGTTTCTTTTGGGGGTGATAAAAACATTCTGGAATTTGATAGTTGTGATAACTGCACTACTCTATGCATATACTAAAACCCACTGAATTGCACACTTTAAAAGTTAATATTTTAGTATGTGAACTATATTTCAATTTAAAAAATACTAAAAAAGTCAGTAAGAATGCTTTATGAGGATTTTGGAAAAAAACATACCTAACCAATCGCTGAAGCACTGTACTATTTTGAAGTTAACCCAGTAGAAGGCAGCAAATATTGCCCAAGTAGAGGGAGGTTATGGCTTAAAATCACTCCCTTCTCTTGGCTAAAAGAGCTGAGTCATTGTTTAATGAGAAAGGAGTTGATCCTCTTCATCTACTTTATATAACTTTGTGTTTGTATTGAAGTATTAAAATATTTACTAAAACAGCCATGTATTAAATGCTGAGTGACAGGACATGAATATTCTTCATTTATCTTTCAAAGACCTCATAGAGGGTAAGGCAGAGGATAAGGCAGAATTTATTTAAAACATGAATATTCTACACACTTGCAAAAGTGTTTGTATGTATCACTACTCTCTAATTTATAGCAAAAATCCTAAGACTACTATGAAGTAATTGGAGTTAAAGCAGATATGCTCTTTGTATTCAAGAGTTTCAATTAAAAAAAAAAAAGAAACAAAAAAAAAAACCCTATTTCAAAGTCTCAAAATATAAGAGATACAGATTACCAGAAGAATCTGGCAATTACAAATTTTCAGATGGCTTGTGATAGCTATGCTGACGTAGAGAATAGAACAGTGGGAGAAAGCCTTACCATGAATTCTCAGGACCAGGGACAGAATTCTAGTCCCTCAGGACACTTGCGAGAAAGCATGCACACAGGAATCTCCAAAATAAATAAAGTACCAATCTAGGGAGCAAGGCAATAACTCAGAGACAGAAAAACAAAAGAGCGACATAGCTACCTGAATCTGCTTACAAGGTCAAAATGAGCCCAGTATTAAATCTGATTCTCCTAAGCTACTAGTGTCGAGCTATTCCCTATTTGTCACTCCTTCATCAAATTAGAGGCTTGTTACATAGCAGGCACTCTATAACTATTTATTGGATAAATGAAAGAATGAATGGAATGACCCCAGCCATGATAGTTAGAAGAATACAGGGGGAACAAACTAATTCTACCAAGATACTTGACTATATGCAGCCAGGCATTTTAATGACATTAATAGCTTTTATGAGGTCGATAAACATAGCATGGAAAATTATTCCTTAATTTTTATAATTTACTACTAAGAATCAAGTTATTAAATTACTCTTCAATGTGGCCTCAGGCTTCAAGGCAATTGTAGAATAACTGTTAAGAGCTTCCAAATTAGTGCAAGCAATCTGGACAAGATTCCTCCTTCAATAGAACATTCTAAATGCTGCTAACCTACAAGCATAGGCTATTAAAGAATAGCATCAAAAGTTAAATTCATCCTATTGTGTTATGTCAAACTTCTTAAATTTCCAATATTTTAGCAATTGTCAGTAGCCAAATATTTACTTGGGTCTTTTATTGAAGTATTTCTATTCCACTGATGCTGTCATCTATATTTGGAAGCCTAAGACTCATATGTTGTGGGTTTTGTTAAATTAACATTTGTTAAGAAGAACCCCAAGGTGTCTGATGGTGAACCACAGTTCAACAAAGACTGCTAGGGAAAGTGAGAGAGAGAAGTTTATTACTCACAGGTACTGGAGGAGGTACAGGGCACTCCTTGAAGGGCTACATGAGGATATCAAGGTACTGTACAGGCAGAGAGTGAGAACCTGGGGCATATGCCTTTATCAGGGTCTGCAGGTGGAGTGCTTTTGGGGTTGCTCCCAAACTAAGACAGGATTGGGCAATTTAAACCAAAAAGAGTTGGGTTTTGGTAAGTTTCTGGACTGAAAGAGTATGTCTTACCTAAAGGATGCACAAAGGGTAAAAATGGGAGGTAGACGAGACTACTTATCACCAGGAGCATTGCACAAGTCATCTCAGGAACTTACACTTATTTGTGACTCAGTTGGCTTTTATTTAGGGCATTGACTCCAGGGAGGGGCAAATGTCAGTTCAAGGCCCCATGCAGGCTATTCATACAAAATGGATGCCAAGGCAGCAATATTATAGTTTGGTTAAATTCTCACCACCACAGATGCTTCCTTAGTTATGGCAGCTACTTGAAGAGGATTAGAAGATGATTTGTATAGTCTTGGAATGCAGTTCACAGTTTATCTAGATTTTAGTATCACGGCATAAGCTTCTTAGTGTGTATTTTTTTTGTTTGAATCACAAGGGTGGAGCACCCAGTTATAACGCATTACTTGACTATTGATAAGACTCTCCATGATTTTTGATCAAACTTCTTTGACTTATTATACTGATATGAGAAAATCCATGGAAATTATGGCTGTGGAGCAAACGATATCCTGGTTTCTACTTGCTGTGTAACATCCATAATAAACAGGAGATAATAAAGTTGTGATTACTGTCATTCTCAGTAAGAATTTATACCTCTAATAAAATGTTTAAAGACCAGGAAATTGAATAATTCTCTTTGATACATTAAAATTATTCCTACATTGAAAATTACAATGTATTCATTCAACAAATTTGTACTAAGTGTCTACTAAGTGGCAGGCACTTAGTTGCATATATAGGAGAAACAGTGAGCATATTATCCAGAATTATATATTTTCGGCAACTTTTGAGATCTGTTGATTGATGTTTAACATCATGGATGTTAAGAAAATGGTAAAAAGATTTTGAAAGAAGTGCTACATAAGAAAAATATCAGACTTTGTCTATGTTTTTCAAACAGCGGTAGTATTTTATAAGACATGTAGATAAGATAATAAAATTTTAATATTTTAGTTTTTTAACGTCTTACTCTCTAACCAACCACCTGTGTCAGATATTCATACAATTCTGTCCGGTCCTCCCCTAAGCTTGCTCCTTATGTTAGAATCTGGGTGATACCTTTCAAGAGGTTTTCTTATGTCCTTGCTCAAAAGTAAGAACTAGTAATATTGGAACAATTTTTTATAAGGCATATTGGTTGAGGTATAGTCATAGAACCATCTGTTACCAGGGCACTAATCAGTTTTCTTTTTTGCACTATCTGTCCATTAACACATTCAGAACCCCTCAAAACAGTAATAACTCCATGGTAGTTTGTAAGGAAATATGTGTATTTTAGGCTATAAATATATATTTTAAATTTGTTATTTCATTATTAGTTTCAAGTATACAGCACATTGGTTAGACATTTATATAGTTTATGAAATGATCCCTCTGATTACTTTTTCTCTCCTCTGGCTCTCCACCTAGCCATTACATTACTGCTGACTGCATTCCCTATGCCGTGCTTCCCATTCCCATGACCATCTATCAACTACTAATTTGTATTTCTTTAACCCTTCACCCCTTTCCTCCAACCCCCCTCCCCTCTGGCCATCACCAGATTGTCCTCTATATTTATGAGTTTGTTTTGGATTAGTTTCTTTTTGTTCCTTAGACTATGCATATAAGTGAAATCATATGGTATTTATCTTTCTCTGACTTATTTGACTCAGCATAAATAGCCTCTAGATCCATCCATGTCGTTGTGAATGATAGGATTTCATTTTTTTAATGGGTTAGTAATATTCTATTGTATATACGTACTATATAACTTCTTTATCCTCAGTAAATCTTTTTGCAAAGATAAAAATTACTAACATTTCATCAAGTAATGGTTTGCTTAATATAATAAGTTCTCACAACTCACAAGTTCCCCATACTTTTTGAATCTGTATTTGCTGTTATTACATAAAAAAGCATCGAAGTACATGTAAAAGAGCACTGGACCAAGAGTCAGTTCAGGTTTGTGTGAACTGAAGCATGTGTTTTATTCCTCCAGACCTAGTCTGTGATGATTAATTTTATGTGTCAAATTGACTGGGCTAAAAGATGCCCAGATAAATGGTAAAACATTATTTCTGGGTGTATCTTTAACGGTCTGTTTGAAGAGATTAGCGTTTGAATTGGTAGAATGAGCAAAGCAGATAACAGCTCCCTTCCTAATGTGGGTGAGTATCACCCAATTCCTTGAGGGCCTAAATAGAACAAAAAAGAGGAAGAAGGTTGAGTTCCCCTCTCTCTCTGAACTGGGACCTCCAACTCCTCCCTCTGTCATTGACACTCCTCTGGCCTTACTCAGACCAGGGCTTACCCCTTCTGTCTCCCCACTTCTCCAGCCTTCAGACGCAGATTGAATAACACCACTGGCTTTCCTGGTCCCCAGCTTGCAGAGGGCAGACTGTGGGACTTCTTAGCCTCCATGACCATGTAAACCAATTCCTAATGTAATCTCTCTTTAAGCAGAATGTATGTATGTATATATACACACACATATCCTATTCGTTCTGTTTCTCTTGAAGTGATGTAAGCTTTTTGTAGGATACATTTCTAGTCTCTGTCACATGTATAATTCTAAGAGTTTTTCTTAGTGTTCAGATATTTAGAGGGTTTCAGTAACATGAAGGCTGTGCAGTGCTACTTGTACTGTAATTTACTGATCAGTAGTACAGCCTGCTTCCTGAGGATTTCACAATGAACCTAAGCTTATCTGTCCTTTATACCATTAAAAGGGATTGCAGTACCAAAGTTTAACCTGAAGGGTAAATGTACCCTCCTTTAAACAGAAAGCAATATTATACTCTCATTGTTGGGACACCTATCATGTTTGCTATCCTTAGAGATTGTTTTTACATCCTTATTTTGAAAAATCTTTCCAGCAATGACCCACTGGAAGATAAAGTCTATACATGAAATTTGAAAGTTCAGAAGTATATTGAGTATACCATAGCACTAACCCTGATGTAGATTCATAGCCTCGAATAACTCTAAAAATATTTACATAAGAAAGTTTCTCAAGGATTCCGAACAGGTCAATTATGTGAGAAGCTATTGCAAAAATTAACTCTACGTGGTTCCAGACAATTACCCTGTTCATATCAATGGAGGTAGAATGGTACTGCATTTGAGAACATGGTGTGCTAATTGTTTGCACTGAAATCATATAGCTCTTTTCCCTCTGCTCCAAAGATCATCATGATGATAGACCATTTATCTCAACATGAGTATCAGTTTCTCTCCAAATATCTAGACATTTAAGATTTGATAATTGAACTGTTTGTCAGTGTTTACATCCCTGTCTTTGCCACACTATGTCAAAGTGTTTGCTGCTCCCAGAATATCCACCATGCTCTCTCTGCCTAAAATCTTCCTGTTTTCATATCCCTCACAAATACTGTCTTTTTTCTCCATCGCCACCACCATAAGATTTTACACTTATTCTTCTCTTCCTTTCTTTTCATTAACAGAAAATCATAGCACTTGTAGTATCTTACTACACTTATTGAATGCCTGCCTTCCTCTTTATAATAAGAGCCTCCCAATCCAGAAAAGGAATTGTGCTGTCTTTCTTAGTACCCCAAGCCTATCTTAAAGCTTGCACATAAAAGGCACTCAACAAATGTTTCTGAATATCTCTATTCTATAAATGGGAAAACTGAGGCTCAGAGAGAAGTAGCTTATCTTAATCCATTCAGCTGATTTGCTGGCAGAACTGTGAGTCTCTATTCTTGTAGGTTTATCAGTCTTTCCACAGAACTATACTACATAAAGCAATGCAGTTGGTCAATGTACATTCCCAATATTTCACTTATTCTTTGTATTCTCTCTTCTCTAATATCCTGGACAGCCTTGCTCCTTAAAATTCTGAAAACCAGAACTTAAGTTCATGTGAATATACCACCTTTGCCTCTACTCTCCAGTTTGCTTGTTCTGCACACTTTGAAATCTTGACTATGTCCTTTGAGCTAAAGAATCTCCCTATTCTAATTGTTTAAGTGCCTGCTCTATGGCCATTAGCCATATAATCCCAAAGCAGCCAGAAAGCAAAATTTAACCTACCACATATTTTATCTTTATTGATATGCAGTGTGATTATACCTCTGAAGATGTAATGCTGCAGAAATATTAGGTATGTTCATATGAAATCCATGAGCCATTTCAGATGATAAAAAAAAAAGTACCACTTTATGGAATTTGAACCAGTCCATTAACTTTGCATTGCATAAAACTATCAGGTTAGGATTTTTAATTGAACAGGCTTGAACTTTCTTAGTGGCTATTTCTTTCTTTCTATATTAAAATCTCACCCTCATTGCCTCTGAGTATGCAAACACACATATACATATGCAAACACTCCACTTAATTAAAACCAGAAAGCCCATTCATTTAATTAGTTAGTGTGAGTAAAGCACCCTTTGGAAAAGATGCTACCAACTTTTGCCTCTTTGGAAAAGCTGTTTAGCAAATAATAGTGAATCTCTGACTCTCTTTGGCTTTTTATAAATTGTGTTCAGAAATGTGCCATCATACACACGCACACACACTTCAGATGCCATGTTCACATCATATGTAATCAGAAACTTTTGTCATTTGCAGGAAAATAAAAAATGGTAAAGAAAACCTATTGATTTTTATTTTCAAATTTTCTCTGTAGTTTAATAACAAAACCTATTAAGCAGTGAACATCAGACATGCCTCTAAATACTTTTCATGAACTATTTTATGTCGTTGCTCACAACAGCATTATAAGAGCGCTATCTTTGACTCCACATACAGATGAGAAAACTTAGGCACATATAGGTTAAGTAATTTGGCCATTTCATAGCTACTATCAGGTAGAGTTTGGATTTGCATGTAGGGAATTTGGACATGAAAGTCTATGTACTTAATTATTGAACTATACAAACCTATTAACACAAACGAAAACTGCTTTTTTATTTGAAACCATATTTGCCCAGCTACTCCCAGATATTTGTTAATAGGTATCTGTCACTATTCAAAAGTGAATCTTTCTGGGATTTATAATTTTTTTGGATATTATATAACATCTAAAATAAATCTTTAGTCTGCAATGCATTGATTTACATATCAATTTTAGTAAGGTAAACTTCCTAAAACAACTTAAACAATCTTTCTTATTGCTCATTTTTTTGCTTTAAGAAATCTACTTTTTCTGTGTTTTCCCAATATCTTAATAGTATAAAATTTAGGAACCTCCACCAAATTGGGAAATTCATAGACTAGGCAGTTGAGAAAACTAAATAGCTTACAGGAATCCCATGAGCTGAAGCTACATATGGTAAATTTGTTAGAACCACCCCTGGGAATTTAGTAACTACTTTATTATTTGAAGTTTAAGCAGAATAATTATCTGACTTTCTAGTTCATCATACATTAGCAACAGAAAATAGAAAAAAAAAATAGATGAGTAAAGTAAAAATGTCCACTTAATACTAAAGAAGTCACACAAAAACTGACATGGATTTGTATTATTACAATGTTTAATGTTTAATATTCCAAATAATGACCCACATTATCAATAAAGGACTAAAATGTGTTCAACTTCAGTCACTTAGAAAGGAATAATATATTGTATAAACTAATATATTGTGCAAAAATGTCTTTTAAATTGAAAAAATATATCAAGTAATCTTAACTGCTAATGTGCTAATGCAGTAAAAGTAGAAGAATGATCACCAATGTCCAGGCATTACGAACACTAAAGGATAGAAAAACGAAAAGCAGGGAAATGACAAAAGGCAAGATGAAGAAAAAATTAGGTAAGAAAAATAAGTGGAAAATTTTGAGAAAGGAGAAGAGAATATAGTGAATCCAATATAAAAAATAATGAAAGTGGAAAGGAGATATTAGCTTTAAAAAATGTTAATTCCAAGGTATTTATGTGGACTTAAAATTTGAAGTGGGTTTAAACAAATGGCAAATGTCCATAACCTTCAATATTTTTATAGTTTAGATCGAATAAGGTCAGGAAAATAGTGAACTTATCTTAATTTTTGTTTGTTTTAAAAATTTATATTACTGTATGGAGTAACTTAGACATATATCAATGTGGTTTTCTCATATGTAGTTTAGTGTGCATAACCTTCTCCTTTGTTATCCAAAATCACATGTCTGAGTGTGAGGAAAATGAGCTTAAAAATTTTAAACTATAATTCGAATAAAAATAATAACAATAACAATAGCAATAACAAACAAAAATATTTTAAATATTTCTTGAAATTACTCTGGGACATGTACTATTTAATGCTTTGCGTGTATAATGGATACTGTAGATTGGCTCATTCAATATCTACTTCTACTTCCTTCTAGTGTGCTTTCCTGTATGCTGAGTTGTTAAAATTACATTTTCAGAGTCTCTTATAGTCAGGATTTCAGATGCTTTATAATCCGTCCATTGTATGTTCTCATATGTAATTTGAATTTGGAACCATGTAAGGAGGGAAGAGATGAACACCATGGGCTCCATTTTGTTGATATCAGCAGTAATATGGCCCTACATTTAGTGACCACTTAATTTGGAGACTCTCTTAGTAATACTAGCAGTTTCCTGATTGTGGCATAGGAGGATAATTTTGGGGTGACAAACTTCCAGATTTTGAGCCCTGGAGCTGAATTCTACAGTGGGATTTTGAAGATTAAGAATTGTTTTAAACTTTGGCCTGAAGCTAGCTCTTTCAATGGTATTTTTAGCCAGTAAATATCTGGCAATGAATAATTTCCTTTGTAGGTTTGAAAAAGTTGTTTGTGTTGTCTGCAACTAACCCATATCCAAAAACATCATATGAGGAAAAAAAGGGTTAAGGCATATTCTCTGACAATCAAAGTAAAATTTTTAAGTTCATAGCAAAACAGTAGGCTTGATAGCCAGGCTTTATAAAAAGAGCAAATAACATTCAAATTTATTTAGGTGTCTAATGTACTGATGGGGTTTAGTTTAGCTACTCAAAAATATGGCACCTTTGTCATATTGAAAATCTTAAGCTAAAGGAGTTTGAGAAGGTGGCAGAAGCAGGAAGGTCACTCAGACCTCCTCCCTCTTGCCCTTCCTCTCTAAAAGCAGGAGATAAATCTCCCATGTGAAAAATATTAAAGGGGTTTAGAAGGAGCCTCCCCCAAATATGTCATTTTGGCATATGGATTGTTTTGAGCTGAAGGCAATTAAGACCCAGCCAACTCAAGATAAACTTTTACCTCTCCCTTAACTACCTAAAATAATTTAGATAGAGGACCTGGCCCAGAAAGAGAGCTATAACCAGAGATAATTTTTTATATGAATAGCCTAGCTGTATGGCAGGAAAAACATCTAATTACTAAATATCTGCTCTTCTTATTGTCCTGTGAATTACCCGCTTCCTCTCTGAAGCCCTATCCCATTCTTTAGCTCAGGATGGCATATAACCCTCAATTGCCCAACTTGTCCTTCCGTGGGTCTCATTGTCTTTGTGGAGCTTCCATACATCCATAATGAAATTTGTTTTTCTCCTGTTAATCTATCAATTTAATTAATAGACCAGCCAAAGAACGTAGAAGGACAGAATAAAATATTTTCCTCCCTTACAGTACTCTGTCTGAATCAAGGAAGGAGGAAGACAATTTTATCACCAGAGACAGGAAATTTGGAGCTGAAAAATCTGTACAAGTAAACCATTTTAAGTAACTCTTATTTTTCTAGTTAATTCTTCACCATTTACTACCCCTAACCCAAATACTTTTGTCTTATTAATTTTTCACAAATTTATTATTTGTCTATTTCTAGTCACTTTGGGTCTTTATTCTCCTGTGAAGGCTTCCATGTACAGGTAAAAATTCAAAAAAATATTGTATGCTTTTCTCCTATTAATCTGTCATTGTCAATTTAATTACCAGACCCAGCCCAGGACCTGAGAGAATCAAGGAAAACTTTGTCCTCCCCTATGGTAACAAGAGGGAGACTAGATCACTTCCTGATAAAAAGAAGAATAGAGGATTAAAGAAGGGAAGAATCTAGTGTCCACAACAGCACTATGATTGATGGGACAAGAAACTGAATCCAAGTGAGAGACACAGAGGTTGAAATGTATATGTTTCGATCTCCTCTCCATGTTTTGTCCCAAAGTGGAGAGGCAGGTAAGATCATAAAATATAAAGGGAGGGGCTTTGTCTCATTTCACATTTGGAATTCCCTTGAAGGCTGTTCTATAAAAGAATTTGGGAGTGGTCATATCAAAGAGAGTCTTAATAAAAAGCTAATTAAACTAGAAGGAGGCAAGAGTGCTGCTTTCCTGAGCATTTGTGATTCTAGATTTATAATAAGAAATGTATATTTGGTCTTTGCCTTTGCTTCTTGCATAGAACTCCTAAAACCCTTGGAATTTCTGAAATGATAAAAGCAATACAGATGTCGCTATTCAACAGACCCCTTTCAACCACATTTAAATTTATGTTAATGAGGTGACTTTTAGTAAGCCTCTAAGGATGGGGGCTGGTTTTCAGGGAAATCAAATACATGATTAGAAGTTAAGAACGTTCAGTTTCATTCCCCATCACTCCCACCACACACATACAGGGAGGGGAGAGAGGCTGAAGGTCGAATCAACCACAATGACCGATAATTTAATCAACCATACCAACATGATAAAGCCTCCATAATGATCCAAAAGGACAGGGCTATGACAGCTTCTGGGCTAGTGAACATAGTTCCTGAGTTCTGTGAACTTCTCTAGCAAATAATGGAACCCAAGGTTGGACATGAAGGAATCTCTGATTTATAGCTGGTCAATCAGAATACAAGTAACAGTCTGGACTTGGTGATTGGCATCTGAAGAGAGAGAGAGAGAGAGAATGAGAGTGAGTGAGTGAGTGAGTGAGTGAGTGAGTGTGTGTGTGTGTGTGTGTGTGTGTATGAAGGAGGCAGTCTTGTAAGACTAAGTCCTTAACCTGTGGGATTGGACATTATTTCCAGGTAAACAGAGTCGGCATTGAGTTAAATCATAGTACAGTCGGCTAGTATCCTGAGAGTCTAGTTCTGGTAATCAGAAATGGAGTATGGAGAATAGAGAAAACATAGAGTTTTCCTTTTGCAACATCTCTTAAGTCCTGCATGGTATGGATGAAACCCGAACATTTCTGTTTAACAAAGTGGGATTCTACATGGGGACTGGCCTGAGAGCCATGGTGCATGCCATGAGGGCTGTGAGTGAGTGAGTGTGTGTGTGTGTGTGTGTGTGTGTGTGGCAGTCTTGTAGGACTAAGTCCTTAACCTGTGGGATTGGATTTTATCTCCAGGTAAACAGAGTTGGCATTGAGTTAAATCATAGTACAGTCAGCTAGTATCCTGAGAGTCTAGTTCTGGTAATCAGAAATGGAGTATTGAGAGTAGAGAAAACATAAAGTTTTCCTTTTGCAACATCTCTTAAGTCCTGCATGGTATGGATGAAACCCGAACATTTCTGTTTAACAAAGTGAGATTCTACATGGGGACTGGCCTGAGAGCCATGGTGCATGCCATGAGGGCTACTGTAGCAAAGCATGAGGTGAGACTATAGCAAAAGCTGTGGTATGGACTAGTTAAGCTATGAAGAAATATGTCAGATTCTCAAAAAAATTTTCACATCTAGTGAGATTCAAAGTGAAATTAATCAGCCTGCAGCACAACAGTTTCTGAGCCCTAACAATAGCACATCAAAGGTTAGGTAGGCTAGGAGCACAATCATGTTAGCATCAGTCTCCAATGGTATCTGATAATGATCGGGGATGGTAAATTCAGATTTCAGGTGTTACCAGTCCAGAGAGTAGCCCAGATCAATTATTCCATAGGAGAAACATGATGATTCAAAGAACACAAGATGTCATCAAAGAGCCTGTTTCCCTGCAACGCCCACAAGGTCATGAAAAACATATACCATCACCATACACCCAGACATCACTGGAAAAAAAACGAAGAGAGGAAAAAGAAACAGAAAACATTGGGCATTTCATATAAAGAATATGAACAGTTTCCAAAGGGATTGTTAAATATTTAGCCATATTGCACTAAAGCTTCAATTTTTATTATTTTTATCTTGCGCATTGTGATGGGATGGGCTACTGAAGGGTGATAAATAAAAAAAAACTATTTTATTATACTATTAGAGTATAACACAGGTTTATAATTATGTTAAATTAAGATATCAAAAATTAACTCACAGGCAAAGAGTTATTATATCGTGTGATAAAATAAGATTGACTCAAATGCCGTAGTGCCCACAAAAATTGGAAAGCAAAAGTTACCAGAAAGGATCTTGAATTCTAGGCTCTTTTTTAAAAAGCACAAAATGATTACAAGAACAGTTATAAAGACACAAAAAAATAATTTATTGAAGTGGATTAATAGTGTTTTTGTCATATACTTTAAATCGTATGTAAAGTCATCACAAAATCATTCTAATTGAAGATATTTTGTGTTTTTAAGATAGAAAACATTACTCCCATTTCACTTATTCCCATACAAAAATTTGCATGTTGCCTAAAGTGAAATTGTTGAATAAATATGAAAAACTAAATAGGTAAACAAACTATACTAGATAATTGGTCTATATGTTGTTAAGCATCCATACATGAAAAATTTCGAGCTAAAATCTATTTTCTTTCAAACATATGAACATTTGACACTTGGTAGGTAAGAGCCTTAATTTTTCATATATTTCAATGTTTAATAACCACAGTGGATAGAGATTCAGAAGGCAATCTGAATTGTTGTCTGCTGTGTAGTGGTGTCTGCTGTATAGTGGTGAGAAGAGAAAGCAGAAGGAAGAATGTTGATTTACTCTATTCTAGCTGTTGGGATTTATTCAAATAACTTGAGTTCCTGAGGCTGTCCTTTCTCATTTTTAAATCGGGGGTAAAGTTTTAGCTCATCTCATGATTTTGTTCTCTGAGAAATGATTAAATTTGAAAATACCATGAAATTAGTCTTAGTCCTGCCTCCATACAAATAGAAAGCATTGTTGTTTAATCCAAATAGTAGTTAATTTTTAAATATGGAAGAAATAAATTTAGTTGTGCACTACTCAACTACATAAGGCATTTTATTCTCTTTAAAGTTTGATTATTGCTTTAATATTCACATCTAGGAGTTTTGTAGTTTTGTTTTTTATATTTAATTCCACGATTCATTTAATTTTTTTGAGGGGTGTAAAATCTGTGT
>NW_006436298.1:22160220-22216795 GCF_000325575.1 Pteropus alecto | reverse complement strand
ATGCAGATTTCTAATAGTTCTATTGAGGAGACTATCCTTGTTGCCTTTGCTCCTTTGTCAGAGATCAGTTGACTACATCTTGAGATCTATTTCTGGGATTTCTAATCTGTTCCATTTTTTTTTTTTGCTTATCTGTTCTTTCATCATAGCATACTCTCTTGATTACCTTAGCTTTAGTGTTAGTCTTGAAGTTAGGTAGCAACAGTTATCAAACGTTCTTTAATTTTGTGTTAGCTATTTTGGGTCTCCTGCTTTACTATATACACTTTAGAATTAGTTGTGATGTCTACAAAATAACTTGCTGGGATTTTGATTGGGATTGTATTGAATCTATAGATCAAATTTGGAAGAACTGATGTCTTTAAAATACTGAAACTTCCTGTCCATTAATATGAAAATCTCCATTATTTATTCTTTGATTTCATTCATCAGTTTTTTAGTTTTCCTCATACAGATCTTGTACATATTTTGTTAGATTTATACCTAAATATTTCAATTTTTTTGGTATTAATGCAAATGGCATTGTGTTTTTAATTTCCAATTTTACCTGTTCATTGGTAATATATAAGAAAACAAATTTTGTATATGAAAATTATATCTTGCAACCTTGCTATAATTACTTATTAGTTCCAGCAGTATTTTTTGTAAATTTTTTTTTGTATTTTCTACACAGATGATGTCATCTGTGAACAGAGTTTTATTTCTTCCTTCTCAATCTGTGTACTTTATTTCCTCTGCTTGTGTTATTGCATTATCTAAAACTTCCAGTATGATGTTCAACAGGCATAGTGAGAGGGACATTTTTCCTTTGTTCCTGATCTTAGTGAGAAAATTCGAGTTTCTCACCATGAAGTTTAATATTAGCTGTAGGTTTTCTATAGATATTCTTTATCCATTTGAGGACCTTTCCCTCTAATCTTAGTTTACTGATAATTTTTATTATAAATGTGTGTTAAATTTTGTCAAATGCCTTTTCTGCATCTATTGATATCATCATGTGATCTTTTCTTTTTTTGCCTATTGATATGATAGATTACATTCACTGATTTTTTTTTTTTGAGTGTTATGATAGCTTTGCATACCTGGAATAATAGCACCTGGTTGTAGTTTTTGCATATTATTGATTTGCTAATATTTTATTGAGAAAATTTGCATTTATATTCATGAGAGATATTGGTCTACTGTTTTCTTGTGACGTCTTTGTCTTGTTTTGATGTTAGAGTAACACTGGACCTTACAGAAACTATGAAAGAGATGGTAGGTAGATAATTAATATAATTTTATCTTTTAAATGATAAATTTGGTCAAATTCACTAGTAAACCCTTTTGGGCCTGGTCCTTTCTGATTTGGAAGGTTATTAATTATCAATTCAGTGTAATAGATATAGGCCTATTCAGATTGTTTATTTTTTCTTGTGTGAGTTTTGGTAGCTTGTATTTTGGCATATTTCAGTTACCTTTCTTTTATTTATATGTAGTTTAATGTCATTGTGGTTTGAAGGCAGCCATTGCATTTCTTTTAAATGTGTTTTATGGCCTAGAATGTGGTCTATCTTGGTAAATGTTATATATGAACTTGAGAAGATTGTATATTCTGTTCATGTTGGATGAAGTAGTTTGTAGATGACAATTATATCCAGTTGATTGATGATGTAGTTGAGATCAACTATGTCCTTACTGATTTTCTGCTTTCTGGATCTGTTTATTTCTCATTTAGGGGTCTAAAGTCTCCAACTATGATAGTAGATTCATCTGTTCCTCCTTGCAGTTGTATTAGTTTTTGCCTACCTGTTCTTACATGCTATCTATCCATGAGAATCCTTAGCATATTAATAATGGTTGTTTTAAATTCTCACTCTGTGAATTCTAACTTCTCTGCTATGTCTGGTTCTGATGCTTGCTCTGTCTCTTCAAACTGTTTTTTGCCTTTTGGTATGCCTTGTAATTTCTTCTTGATAGGCAGAAATGCTGTACCAGGTAAAAGTTCTGTAAACAGACCTTTAGTAATATGGTAGTGAGTTGGAGGGGGAGGGACAGTGTTCTACAGTCTTTTGATTAGGTCTCAGTCTCTTAGTAAGCCTGTGCTTCTAGATTGTGAATTTCACAAGAGATCTTAGGATTTTTCTCCCATTTTGAAAAGGACAGGATTACTAGAGCTCCTTGGAATTCGGTGTTTCTCTTCACTCAAGGAATTTGTTCTAATAATAGTCCAGGAGTTTAGGCACTGGTTAACTGGTTTCTCCTGAGGACAGACCTTAAAAAGAACAGGGCTCTGGCATTATTCAAGATGGTTCCTATTCCTCTCCTCCTGCCAGTACAAGAGGAAATTCTTCTCTGATTTTTACTGTGGGAGCCTGATTGAGGTCCTGGAAGTAACTCTCACAATACTGGGGTGTCCCAGGTGGGGGGACCTCCTGCAGTTTTAATTCCACACTGCATCTCCAGCAATATGTCAATTACAGTTCAGGTTTTGCTACTCCAAAACAGGTTTCTATTTGTGAGTTCTGCTCCAGTAGGTCAAGACTCCCTGAATTTACCTTTCAGTTTCTCCAGTCTTAAAGGCAGTGGTTGGCCCTGTGTCCTCCCCTCTCATGGATTCAAGAACATTTGTTGATTTTCAGTTCATTTAGTTTTTAACTTGTTGTTAGGATGGGGTAAAGACTCTCAAACTCATTAATGTGGAACTAAAAACCAAAAGTCACTGCCTTTTAATTATACCCTTTCAGCATTTAAAAAAACAATTTCCTCTTCTCATTTGCACAAATATTTCCATAGCTTTAACCATCAACATGGGTCACTTGTATTATTATTATAGCTTATTTAAAGTTTCCTCTGTCTCTGTAGTTCCACATTTCAATCTATGTTGCTGTGTTTTTTCTTAATTACTTCATCATATCACTCTCATATTTATAAATCTGTATAAGACATAATACAATCTCCTTGCATAGCAATAAAGCCTAGCACATAGAAAGGTACTTAATAGATGTTTATGATATTTGACTTTTGATAGGGATTGTTTACATTCTTATAGAGTTAGAAGTCATCTTCAATATATTAAATACTATATTCCTGTCCTACTGGTACAGCTGGCCTTATTTTTGAATTAAAGATTTGGGTAAAGGAAGTAGACAAGAATTGTTTACATGTGAAAATTTATAACTATTTATGTATATAAAACTATGTAAAACTATAAAAAATTCTATACAAAATTTTCTCTCTATAAATTAAAAAATCTACCATCCATCTATTTACCCATCCATCCATCCATCCATCTATGTATCTCTTTAAAAAAACTGTACAGGAAATTGTCTAAATAGGACTTCATAAAGGGCAGAAATTGTAATTATAATAGGCATCTGACATGTAAGAGAATGCACTTTGAAGAAAAGGTTATCTTTGGACAGTGGTAAATAATAGTGTGTGTGTGTATTGGTCTGGGGTTTATAGGGAGAGTGAAGGAAAGTAAATGAAGAAAAAAGAATGGGGAAAAATAAGAAAATGTTGAACTGAGAATTAGGACTGCTTTTAGTTAAGAATGAGGTTAAATAACTAATACAATTTTGAAATTCTGTAAAGTGAAGAGAAAAAATAGCATTTGAAATGTTTTACCCATATTTAAAAAGTTAAAGGAAAGATTCTCCTACATTTCCTTAAAATCAAATAATAAATTTAATTGCATTGCCATGTTAAACAAGTCAACTTAATTGCGTTCACCATAGAATAGTTTAATTCTCTTCTCTCTGCCTTTCTCTCTCTCTGTGTATATGTATATATATACATACATACATACATACATACATACGCCTTGAGCATAACATCAGAAAACTAGATTATACACCATTTTTCTTGGCTAGAGTTATGTCTGCTTCTCAAATTAATACAGTACTCTCTGTATCATACTGATAATTTTAGCATTAGGAAATGTTTAATAACAAAAATGTTATGTGTATATTAGGTACTCTCAGCATTTTGCATATTCATTTTCATCAAATCTTAAAATGAAGAATTGAGATACGTATTTACAAATAGAATGAGAGAAACATATACATAAATCTAGTTATGAAACTTTTATGTGAGTTGAACTTATATGTGGAATATTCTAGACTTATAGTTGAAAAAGGGGAAAACTCTTGAGGTTATTCACGTACTAAAAACTGATTATATTTCAGAGCCATCCTTAAAAGGAAATCTCTTATAAACAGAAAGTCTTGGCCAGACACTAACCATCTCATTCCTCCCTCATCCCTACTCCTACACCTCCTTTTTTTTGTGCATATGCATGTTTTAGTTAAATCACTGACAAGGAAACTACCAGCCTTATGTTTTCACTAATGTTAGAAACAGCACATAGAATTTGTAATGTTAAGCATAACAGCTGATCATACTATAGAGGAGTAGAAAAGGAGAAAAAATGATGCCATTAACCATGCAAATGTGTGCCACATCTGTACAAAATTGTAATTTGCATGAATACGGCTAAGGCAAGCAGGATTACTGTCATTAGAGCAATGCTGTTTGCACTGCTATATTGTACTTAAGGTTGTATGGGTGTTTCCATTTATAATGCCCCCCTCTTTTTAGGGGTTTATAATTTGGTTGTAATAATCTGCTTTTGGATGAAACATTACTACAAGTTCACAGAGGGGAGCAATTTTTAATTACAAAATTGGATTCAAATTGGTTCGGCCATATTTTTAGCTAGAGAAAAACATTTAAGCACACTAACAGAAAAATTATGTTTTTATTTTAAATATGAGCCATTTTTTTTTGAATTTGCAAAAATGTGTTGGGTGTTTTTATATTTAATGTAGAAAACTAGTTTTATCATACCATTTTATATTTTTTGATTCTGTGTAATCTCCTAATAGGAGACTAATATTATATATATACATATAATTTGTCCATTTTAGTTCTTTGCAAACTTCTAAAATAAGTTATTTCAAGCAAATGTTTTATTATTTTATCATACCAACTCTTGATAAACTATATATTGCATATTAATATAGAATCTCTTTAGCCTTTTACAAGATATAAGGTAGTACACATATTAAAAAACATTTTACAGTGTTGCCTACTTATGGATGAATAAAAAATTACTTCAACAACTTCAGGTTGGCAAGCAGTTTTAGTGATACAATAATATATATATTTTTAAATCAAAGAGTTAATTACAATGCACAAGTATGAATTTGAATAACTAGTGTATTGACTTCATATAGGCATTGGTTGGCAGGAAATGGCTTTGCATAGGTTATGATCACTTTTAGCAACTTTATATTCTGTAAAGGACAGATATTTACATATACCTCTGTTCTTTGTTATATAGCAATGGCTAGAAACAGCCTAAGCTAACTAAGCTCATACATTTAATAGTTATTGGTAACTGAATTAATTCTAATTGTTTCTACAATACTTAGGAAAAGATAGTTATTTGTTAGTTTGTGTAGGTTCCCATAGCTATTGAGAATTGTCATTTTGTAGATACACAATATATATGTGCTAGAAATACATGCACATTTGTAGACATATATGTCAGGATACTTTTACAAAATAGATGACACCATTAAATAAGAAAATTTGAAGAAAATTTAATAAAGGAACTATGTATGGCAGGAGTGGGATGAAGAGAAGCTACAAGAAATAGAGCAGCCTCTTGGGATTAGCAACAGAGTAGATTTATAGTATACCTAGATGTGAAGGGCAAGAGTGGGTGGGCAGTTACTGAAAGCTGAAGAGACAGCCTGGGAGAGGCCCTCTTGATAGGAGCTGTGACTTTTGGTCAGAAGAAACAATGATCCAATCCCAAGGCAATCAATCTCTCACAGAAAGATCAGAGGGATGAAACATTTAAGCCTCAATTTACTCACTGGCCTTGATCTTCTTGTAATGTTCATCCTTGACCATGAGAGGGAAAAATAGAAGGCCATCATTGGCCATTGGAGGGATAATCCAGAACAATAAGTAAGAATAAAAGTACTGAATTTAAATGGCTGCAGATCTTAGCAAGTAAAGTTGTTTTTGTTAATTTACATGTTCATGCAACTTACTACTTTATTCAAACATTGACTAATTCATCAACTCATTAATGCACAAATAACTTATTTAGTAAATGAAAAGTTTTGTAAGAAAATTTGGATATGACATGGTTTGTGCTATAGAAGGAAGCAAAATGCAATGGGGAGATAGCACCTATACACAGATATCTATAATTCTGCCATACATACTATTTAAGTGGTACAAATTAAGTACTCTCAAGAGATGAGAAGAGATCCATTCATAACAGATGTGAAAGAAGACCTATAGAACACATGCTAACTGATGTAGGCCTTAAATGGTAGATGTATTTCCTCAAGGTATGAATTTTCCTGCCCCCAAAAAATTATCTCAGTGGTACAAGAATCCAAAAGAACATAGCAGCTCAAGAAATGTTACACGTGAAAGCAGTATTAGTTAAGAAAAGAATGGGTTTATATCTTCTAGGAGAGAAACTGAAATGCCAGTCTATGTAGAATTTGTGTTTTGTTGAATATTAAAGAAAAGTCTCTAAGTTTCAGAATAAGGAAGTAAAGCAATCATAATAGCCCATTAAAAAGATCAGTTTTCCCCATTTAGTTTGGACCATTTTGGAGAGTCTATGGGTATTGGACAATCACTTAGGAAACAACATCAGTACACTAATATTCACTAAGATGACAAGGATTGAAGTAGAACAGAGATGAGAAAAAAGACACCAATTTGAAGAGACTCCACAATGTATTTCAATATTATATTTAAACTTGAAATAGCTGTCTCAGATCAACTTAAAAGGAAAAAAGAAGACATATTTAGATTATCAAGTGTATCACCATCTAGTATCATGTCCTTCTGAATATAAAGTTTCTTCCCAATATGCTTTTACAAAGCCAAGGGAGGCCGATCGCTTTCTCCTCTGCCTCCCTGCCGTTTCAACAAGTATCATTATCTCTAATCCCAGCCTTGCTCATCCTGCTGAGCATCCAATAGCTATTAAAGATAGCTTTTTACAGTATTAACTGAAGCCCTCAGTCCAGTGGCAGCATGTGGATATTTTGGCATATTTTAAACCATGCTTTTTTGAATGGCTCATTGGAATTTAAGATATTTGGATCTAAAAAATTGATTCACCTTACCTGCCTTGGAACACAGTGCTAGAAAGTTATATGCTGTTCTTATTTTAGGATTGATACTGATTAAGAAAATTATGTTTATATATAAATTGGTTTTGTGAAATGAAAATATGCTAATTTCATAATTGTGATAACACAGGCATCAATAGCTTTGGTAATATTTAAAATTTATCAGCCAAGTAAAAAACCAAGACATTACTAGAAATAACAGTAATATAAAAGTGCATATAAAAATGAAATTCTCGGTGCAACTATTAAAGATGAAATCTTTTTTCACTTTCCATCTTCATCCTATCAGGTAAGGATACTAAGTTAAGAATTTGTGAGTTAGGCCTGACTTTGAAAGAGCTGAAAAATGGCCCTATGAGCAACTCTCTCTGTGTCTCTCTGGCTTTCCAATGCCAACTCTGATAAATTTAAGTGTTGCTTTTGCTGATTTTTAAGCTGTCTTCTAGATCACTGGCAGGATTCCTTAATTCACCTTTAAATATGCATATGTTGGTAGTATGAGGGACCCAATGAAGTAAAATGTTCAAAATGCAAATGTGTTATATGTTCATGAGGTGAATTATTATGTTTCATAATGACAATATGTGAAGATCAAGGTTTTGTTTTTGTGGCACTGAACAGTGAAGCTGAAGATTACACACACACACACGCACACACCAGACAGTAAGCATATTTTCAAACATCTGGATCTTTTACATTATGGAGACCAAAACATCCAGATGTTTTCGATGAGTTTTAATGCTAGGCATATTTTCGATACACCCCTTGAGAATTTCAATATTACTAACCCCAAAGATGTGTGTGTGTGTGTGTATGAGAGAGAGAGAGAGAGAGAGAGAGAGAGAGAGAGAGAGAGAGAGAGAGAGAATAAGAGTGAGAGACAGTAAGAGAGTGAAAGAGAGAGAGAAGATGGGGAGAGAAGAGGAGGAGGAGAGGGGAGAAAAAAGGAAGGAGAAGTGGGGGAGGAAAATTCCTACTCTCCTACTCCATTGTATCCTACAACCACTTGTAGAAAAAAATAAGATAAATTGTTCATTTCTACACACTAATGACTTTGGTTTCAGACTTAAAGGAAGGATTTATCATGACTTCATCTCTACACTGAAAAAGTGTTCATTTCAAACATATTTTTGTCTATGATTTAGTATGTGTGTTTTCACAGTGTCTTGTGACTTACCCTGTATTTCATTCTACTTGAATTCTTGGTCTCAGATATATGTAAACCTGTACGATTCTTTTATTCCTCACTGTGTTTTTGCTGGAAACAGGTGGGGAGGCCCTTTCAGTGAACTGCAGGACTACTTGAGTCACCAAAGAAGTCTGCTTTTCCGACTTGTCAGTTCAAGTTACTGTTAAAAGAACAGCTCTTAAAAATGCATGACTTCATGTGGTCAGATGTGTCAAAAATGGTTTAAAATAATACAATCCTAAGAACCATAGGGGGTGGGAGGGAACAGCAAAAAGAATTACTGGTATTTTCTTCTATATCCCATATTTATAGACAGTGCCATAAAGGCACACCAAGAACACATGTGAGATGCAGTTATTTTCACCAAATAAGTTTTGCCAAAATCACTGCATTTACTACTGCTACACTTATTAATTATCTCGATATGTATTGCTGGAGTCTGTATCTCTAAATGTCCACATGCTTTGACCTGGAGGTAACTCGTACTAATCATAAATTGAGGAAGGATGCTGTTGAGTATAATTTCTGGATACTATGGTGCAATACTTTGGGAATAATCACATTCAGAAATCACATTCTTGGGGGAATCCTTTAAAATTTTAAAACAATCCCACTCTTTAACCTTAAATAAAAAGCATGGGACAATACCAAATAATGAACAGCATTTTCTAAATATGCCAATACTTTTTCAAAGTTGTGTCAGTGCACATCTTACTGGGATGCTCTGAGTTGAATATAATTTTAAGTCAAATCAGTATGAGGTAGAAAAAGTTTTAACTTTCTAATATATTGAGTTATTGTATATATTATGTACTTTATCATGAGGAAAATAGCTTTCATCTATATTCTAAGGAATCTACTAGTTGGAGAAATTTTTTCTTTAAAGAAGTTAATTTTGTAGTTTGAAAGTCACATTCCATGTCCTACACTCTATTCGCTGATGCTACCAAATTCAGCAAAAATATGTGCATTAATTTATGTAGACAAAGCTTTCTTCACTCACACAAATTAAGTAAATTGTTATACAGTGATGTAATCTATGCCCCCAAAAGCTCCATGGTGTGTCCACATGGGTTTTGTTCACAAGCTGGTGCACTGCAATTTTGCAGGTGCAAATTTGGAAGCACTTCCAAAACCATAGCATGTCATTTCATTCCTGAAAATGATTAGTATTTTAGCCTGAGAATTTCATAGCGCAAATTATGTTTCATTTCTGGAAATTCATGAAGACCTAAATTTAAATAGATTGTCATCATTTTCTTTGCCTAAAAGCACCGAAGAAACTAAATATATTTGAAGGTATCTTTCTTTGTAAATTCAGGCCTGTAATACGTTGAGAATAAGGAAACAGTTGGCAAGGAACTCCCTCTTGTGGTCAAATATTCTTAATTAGAAAAAGAAATTTGTGCTCAACTGATGGTCTGGATTATTAAAACGTGGGTCACTTGTAACCACTAAGATTAACAATACTGATATAAATGGTTTTACTGAAGCAATTCATTGCAAATTAAAGCTGAATTCTGTAACATACTCTCTTAATTTCTCCTAAAAACTGAGCTTTGCACTGCTGTTCAGGATAAATCCACTTTGAATTTCAATTTCCAAAGTTTCTTGTTACTTTTTAAATATTATGGCAGTCTTTTAAAATTATATGCACATGCATTTACATATATGTGTACATATATGTGTTTATATATATATATGTCAGACACAGAGTGGAAGACATTTATGAACCGATTATAAAGTTCACATCCTCTTTGTTTTGATCTCAGCACTTTGTTTTCTCATAGTTTCTAAAACTGTAAGACTGCTAAATGTTTTTTTAAGCAGCAGGAGAAACAGTTCCCATATGCTGTTAACCAATGCTCACCCAAAGTACACATGGAAATAGTCTACTGTCAGAGGCAGTAAATGCCTGACATCCAATCAGAAATTTTCTAAACACTTATTATGAATAAGGCAAATGAGTAGACACAATAAAGCTCACAAATTATATTTTTTCCTTATCATTAGACTTAAGCAGTTCCTCCAACCACTTCACAAGATCAGTAAATAGACAGACATTATCTGTCCTAATATTGAATATGCAGTTCATTTCTATGATATCAAATTAAAACCTGAAGCCAAGAAGCCTGGGATTTAACTTATCTTCCCACAGCACATCAAGGGTTGAGAAGGCCCTATGCTCACATCAGATCACTGCTGCCAGTTCAAATAGTAATGACACAATCTGAATCAACTTCTTTTAGGGATGACTTTCAATACGAGCAAAAGAAGCCTAGAAAGTTTAATTGAGTCATTATTTAAGAAGGATGGGGGAGAGGAAGAGGGAGAGGGCGAGAGAGAGGCTGATCATAAAAGTTCTGCAGTTTAAACAAAGAATGTCTACATGAGGAAAGAGCTATTTCTGTATATGTGCAGGTTCTAGCGTCCTCTTGCCTGCCTAAAGTTAAACAGTAAGCTAATCATCAGCCAATAACGTACTTACACTTTCTTTATATAAGCTAAAGAAGAATATGTGTGAGAGGACAAAACTGTTTATCTTGAATTTTTTGTTCATATTTCCTAGCTGCTCTTTTTGTTAAGTTCTGTTGACGATAGTATCTTTTATATTTAAATTGTTTTCCTTATTTTTTAATTGATAGAAAAGTAGGTACACTCACTATTGAGAGATCAGAGGTGTACAAATTTTAAAAAACAGTACAAACATATAAGCATCTGTTTTTCTCAAAACATGAATAATTGTGTAGCAGTATTTAAAACATTATTTAACAGATGTTAGCTAATTTCTATGTTCATAAATGGGTTTATTTGTTTTTTGTATTCTCATCTTTAACATCAACATACTCTCTATTCTCTACTGTATGAATGAACTGTAAGGTATTTACTCAAACCACCATAGCTGTAGACTTTTAAATATATTCCAACTTCTTCAATATTAAGAAAAATATTTACATAGTTATATCTTTATTCATATGCTTAATTATTTACCAAGACAATGTATTCTCAAATTTGTGAATTATTATACATAAAATGACACAACTTTTGAATCAATGATTTTACTTTTATTTTAAATTTGCATATTTTAATGAAATTGTAAATATGTTCATGGATTCATTTTCAATTGTCAAGTATATGTTCATAATCACTGTTAAAAGAATATAACTTACATAATTTTTTTTCCAAAATAATGTTTCTTAACACAAAAATAAAAGTAATCTCTGAGCTTAAATGCAGGTTGTGGAAAAGGAAATAATATTAATGGTTAATAAAATTATCTTCTACTCTATACTTTCACTCACTATATAATATCAAGACTCTTGTAATACTTTTGGAATTAAAAGGATGCCTTCAAAGTACTAGCTGAGTTTTTTTTTTTGTACATTAGATAGAAATTTAGGGTAATTTACCTCCTCTTAAAGGTAATTATTGGTTTGTAATATATTTTTCTACAATTATTTTTCAGAAAGGTAATTTATATCATGAAGAAAATAGAGTAGGGTGACAGACATCTATATATACAAAATCTATCTATCATTTATCTACCTTTACATTTATTTTTCAATTCCATTACATTAAATCTAAAATTATAGAATGTGCAATTATTTTTGGTACCACTAAGAAAAAATACTCCATGAATTATAAGGTATCTTTGACTATAAGACAAGTTCTTCTTTTAAAGAGATTAAACTTTAGAATCAATGTCTTAGAATCAATGCGTATATAGTCAGAGGTATACAGTGTATAAGAAAATGTAAATAATTATATGTAATAGTATACACACACCACATAACTGTCAAGGGTTTTAATGTTTCTTTAAAATGACTGACTTAAAAAGTAAATAAAAATAACTAATTTAATTTAATAAACAGATCACACTTCACACCCTGGTGCTTTCTATCTAGAATGTGTTATGAATGTATACTTCAATCAGTTGTGGGTAATAAAATAATATATAAATACACAAAGTATCTGTGGCTTGAAAAAACAACAACACATATCTCTACAGTAAACCCATGGCTTCTGCAAATATTTTAAAGAACTGGGGAAGGTTTCTTTTAATTTTGGATAAAAATAGATGGTTGGTATACATTGTCTCTTCTGTGTCTATGGCAGACATTGCTACCATGTTTCATTGACTCTAAGATGTCATCAATCATTACCCACATTATTTTATGTTTGATTAAAAAAGAAAAAACATACTACCAATTAGACTGTGGCATGTCATTGATTGTTAGACACATCAACTCCAGAGAAGGAAAAGTATCAACTCTAGCATATATGAAATTATAATCAATCATGACACTCTTTTCTACTAAGTCTGAATATAGCCCCAGATTATTTTGCAATGCAACATTCCCTATAGGCATACCAATGTAGAGAGATAATTTTAATATGTGAATGATTGAATGTTCAGAATTACCTGTGATGATAGAGAGAAATTATAAATTTTATAGTCAGTGAAGGGGTGTGTCTTGCTAGATGATAAACAGAGAACTGCATGCCACTCTGATTCTGTCTTTTGAAAAAGTTAACCTAATGAAGGAATTTCTCATAAGCTCATCTCTCTAATTTCATTTGGTTTACCAACAGTAAACTAGAGAAGAGGAGAAAAAAAAAAACAGAAGAAGAAAAAGAGAAGAAAAAACAGAGGAAGAAAAATATAGTGTTAAAGAGTTCCCATGTGTTGTGGCCCATACATGTGTATTTTACGTGCGGTTTTTATTTGATACCCTCAGGAATTTGAAAAGTTTTACCTACTCATTTTTACAGATAAGGAACCTGAGCTCTGTGTTAGTCAATAATGTATCCAAATTGTTGCAATTCTTGGGATTAATATTCAAATCTGATTCTAAAACTTAGGTATACTCAACTATCTCAAAATATCACTTCTGAAATTTATAGGCATTTGGCTCCCTAACTTATTCAGCAAACGAAGAAATACCTGTATATAATCTGAACTGCAATCTCTTGACATGGTCCAAGTTATAAGATTTATATTTAATTTTATCTGATATATTCTGACTATTTGTCTATTTTCTGGCCACTTCCATACAGAAGAACTTGCTGCTGACACTTGATCATCGCTTAAATTTCCAGAAATATTTCCACTCATTCTTCTTCACCTATGGCTGTGAACTTCTGTGGAGTACAATTTATTTCAGGTGCTAGAGCTGCAGTGACTCAAGTTCCTCTGCTATCTCCTTTGGTTTGATTCAAATATCGTTTTCACATACACACACTTATAGAGGTGAAAATTATTCTATGTTCCTGGCCTCGTCTATCATATCCTTTACAAGTAGAACTTTGTGTTTTCATTTAAAATAGAATATAGTTTTGCCCACTGAATGAAGTTTTCTATTCTAAAAATTACTGAAATATTTCTCATAATGTTATTGCACGTTGAGGTGAAGAAGAATTATGACAAGGAAAAGCAGAACTAGGTCAGCCACAACATTTTTGGAGAAACTGTCTGTACTTTCAGTAAAACCAACTTGTTCATTCTAAGGAGACATTTTGTTCTTTGTAGAACATTCTACTTCATTTTAAGGCTTTTCTCTGTGAAGAAGTTGTTCCCTCTGGTGCCTGAAACTACTGTTTAAGCCTATTGTGATTTTTTTGGTGGAAACCATGGCTCTCTTGGGTGTATTACTCTGGTTTAAAGTGGCCCTCAATTGTAAATGATCAAATTGCTACATGGACCATTTATACAGAGGTATTTCTTTTTGAAGCAAGAGTGAAATCAAGTGTTTTTGTGCCACACCAGGGACCCAACATGCTTCAATAGATAAGCCACTGGCCTAAGGATGAAAAATTCTTTATACTTTCATTTTGTTCATATGCTTGGTTATCTATTTAGAGCCATGTAGTTAAATCTTGTTAATTTGAATTTAGAGTCATTAAAAACACCAAAGGAAAGGATTCTAAAAATTAGATATTTCATGTTAGCTGAAATTGAGCAAGTACTAACACACTTCTTCTCTGGTTAAAAAAAAAAATCAGTGAAAATATTTTATGTTTTTAAAGGAGGAAGGGTATCATGAGAACAGAAAAATAACTCTTTCTAACTGTGGCTTTAATCTGGGACTTCAAGTGTTTATGAATGGTGAAACTAGTAACTGAGATCTCCATGCTCTTGTCAAGATTTTTAAAATATTTAATGAAAATCAAAGATAAGGCTACACAATGCAGGGAAATGTTAACTTCCTTGGTTTTGATGCAATTATATCTATTATCATGACACTTTTTTATAATGCTCAAAAGATTCTATTAGTGACTATACAATATTTAATTTTTAAAATAAGAAAATATATTAATTAATGCAGGCTGATAAGCAAAGATATTTTTAAACACAGCAGCCATCAAGGGAAAATATTAGAAGGGATAATTTATAGTAAAAGTCTTTGAGCTTCAAAGGTTCATAATTCTCCTTCTTTGATGTTAAACTGCTAAATCAGGAAAATATTTTTAATATTATAAAATTAGCATTTAAACATATAAATATGAAAATTTCCTCAATCACAAAAACAAAATATCTTTTCTCTTTGTTATCTTGCTTTCTGTAATAGATGTAGTTTTTCTGCTTGAACATTTTACACAGAATGAGTATAACATATATTGACAATTGATTCAAATTCATGACTATTAGACATGAGATTTTTGTACAGGAATTCCTGGGTTACCGCTTGGTGCAAAGTGGTGGAGAGACACCTTTCATAATAATGTGAAAATGCCAGCAGCAGCAGTTAAGCCACTGTCAGCTAGCACCCAAATAAGAAATTGTCTCTTCCTATCAAAGGCAATGAATCACTATCATCATTGCCACAGAATCAAGGAATGCAGTATAACTAAGAGAGAAAACTAGAGGTCAAGGTTAATGAGCCAAACCAAACCTATATTAATAAATAATAAACATAGTTTTAGGTGGGAGAACTGTCAAAGTAACCAGGTAAAAATTCAGTTGTCAATTTCATTTTACTCAATTGAGCTGGTATAAATATCATTTAAATATACGTTATAAAGTCTGGGAAAAGGTGACCCTGGTAGTACATACAATGTGAAACATTTACAAGATCTGTAATATTTGGAAGAAGTAAAGACTAATTGGTCCCACAAGCCCTGTGGTAAGGAGGATCTATACTCATATTTAGCTTTAGAGTCTAATTCTTATAATTTTTTATTTATATTTAAGACAAATAGTAAAATGAATATTGCTTTTTTTCTAGAAAGTTGGGTCTGTGCTTCCCATGGATTGCAAGCTACATAATGACCTTAAAGATCTTTTTTACAAATTGTCACTTATGTGTCGGTGGGCTGGCTGCAACTCATCTGAGTGTTATACGTAATGATTATATCCAAGACAGAAGAGAGAAAATCATGTAATCAACATCCCATTCAAAAAGATGATTTACTTTTATTTTTTTTTTATTTCTTGACTAGGTGAGATATAAGATACAGTTGGGTGGCAGAGAAAGAACACTTGAATAAAAATTTGAAGATGTGCAGTATTGCATATTATTTAGAGCACAGAATTGAGAGACAGATTTCACAAGTTTAATTTTCTGATTCACCACTGGACAGCTATATGACCTTGGATAAATTATGTTAGCATGCTTAAGTTTTCACATCTGTAAAATGAAGATAATACTATGAGTAATGGTATATGTTAAGAACAATGTATATACTATAGCTGTTAGTAAAATTATATAACCTAGAGCCTCAATTTCCTCACCAAGAAAAATGAATTTGTATAAGTAATGTCTACTTGTAACTACATTTTTAAAATTTTGTATTAAATTATATATGAGAAGATCAAGTTTTTAAAATAATTTTCTATGACATCTATAAGACAGATGAATTTCACTAATGGGAGAATTTCACTAATATTTACTTTGACCTAGCACGAAGTTAACATCTTTAGTGTAATGGACCTCCATATACTTGAAGATGGTATTTAATGTGTCTAAGGATGTATATGCAGCAAATCTGAGAATTAGTTATTATTTTCTGTGGAGGAAGGTATGAAATATAGAGAAAAGGGCAGGGTATATTTATAAAATAAAATATTTAAGAAGAAATTATGGAAAGATAGGAAAAGAAGGAAAAGAGAATGAAACAAAGGAAGACTATGTAGCTGGTAGAGGTAAGAGTGACTGGAGAAGATGTGTGAAAAATATTCACCAGTGAAATATTCTTCCAGATATATACTACTGGTTAAATATTCTTCCAGATATTCACTACTGGTAAAAACTGAATATCTCTACATATTTTAAATAAATAAAAAGAACAAGAGCAACAAATTATATCAAATAAAAGTGTACAGCTTTTGTAAGCAATTGAAGTAAAGTTGTTATCAGCTTATAATAGACTGGTTTAGCTATAAGATGTTTTAGGTAAGCCTTATAGTAACTACAAAGCAAAAAATCTATAGTAGATACACAAAAAAAAATTTTAAAAAGTAATTATGGACCTTGGATTTAGAGAGGATTTTATGAATTTGACCTCAAAGGCAAAAGAAGTAAAAGCAAAAATAAATTATTCGGGCTATATCAAACTAAAAAGCTTCTGCACAGCAAAAAACCATCAGCAAGGCAAAGAAGCAACCATCCAAATGGGAGAATATATTTGCAAACAATGCCTCCAATAAGGGATTAATATACCAAATATATAAAGAACTCATACAACTCAACAACAACAAAAAATAAACAATCTAATTAAAAAATAGGCAGAGGATCTATACAGCCACATCTCCCAAGAAGATATACGAATGGCCACCAGACATATGAAAAGATGCTCAACTTCTCTAGCTATTAAGGAAATGCAACTCAAAACCATAATGAGCTACCACCTCACACCTGTTAGAATGCTTATTACCAAGAGGGTAAGTAATAAGTTTTGGAGAGGACAAGTAATAATAAGTTTTGGAAAAAGAAATCTTCATACAGCATGGAGTTTCCTCAAAAAACTAAGAATTGAATTAACATATGACCCAGCAATCTCTCTTCTGAGTATTTACCCAAAAAACCTGAAAACATTTATCTGCAAAGTTCTATGCATCCTTATGTTCACAGAAGCATTATTCATGATGGACAGGACACAGAAGCAACCAAAGTGTCCTGCAATAGATGACTGGATAAAGAAGTGGTACATTTATACAGTGGAATATTACTCAGCCATAAGAAAAGATGAAATACTGCTATTTGTGACAACATGGATGGATCTTGAGACAATCATGCTAGGCAGAATAAGTCAGACAGAAAAAGTTAAAAACCATATGATTTCACTCATATGTGGGATACAAAACTGAAAACAACAAACAAACATGACAAAAGAGACTCATGGATATGGATGGTGGCTTAGTAGTTACCGAAGAGAAGAAGGGGAGATGAGAAGTAGATGAGGTAAAATGGGTCATATATTTGCTGATGGAAGGAAAGTTAACTTTGGGTGGTGAACACATAATACTATATATATATATGAATGATATGCTATTGAATTATACACTTGAAACATTTAATTTTATTAATCAATGTTGCCCCAATAATTTTTATAATAAAGAACACACATAGACCAAAGGAGAAGAGATAAAACAAAATATTGCAAAGCAAAATAGAAACCAAAACATAACAGGGGTAAATATCCTTATATCAAAAAAGATTTTAAGTCAAAAACTGTAGCGAGACAAAGAAGGTTATTATATAATGACAAAGGAGGTAATTCATCAAGAGGATATAACATTTGCAAATATTTATACATCCACAATCAGAGCACCTAAATATATAAAGCTCATACTAACAGGTTTGAAGCGGGAAATAGACAGCTATACAATATTACGGGGAACTTCAAACCCCTACTTTCAACAAGGGATAGGTCATTCAGATGAGCAGTCAACAAAGAAACAAAAAAGTTGAACTACATGTTATATCAAGTAAACCTAACAGACATATATATAATGGTTGCAAAATTCAACATCCAACAGTAGCAAAATTCACATTCTTTTCTCAAGTTCAACAGAATATCCCCCAATTGATTGTATGTCAGGCCATGAAACAAGTGTTAACAAATTTAAGATTAAAAATCAATAACAAGAAGGAAACTGGAAAATTCAAAATATGAGGAGACTAAACAACATGCTCTTGAAAAACTAATGGTCAAAGAAAAAATTCCAGTGATATCCTGAAACAAATGAAAATAGTAATACAAGATACCAAAACTTACAGAATGCAGCAAAAGCAGTTCTAAGAAAAAAGTTTATAGAAATAAACACTTGCTTTAAGAAAAAAGAAAAATCGCAAATAAACGCTCTAACTTTACACCTCAAGAAACTAGAAAAAAAAAATAGGCCAAAAGTTAGGAGAAGGAAGGAAATGAGCTTAAAGCAGATATAAATGAAATAGAGACTTGACAGATAATAGAAAAGATCAGCAAAACTTAGAGTTAGTTCTTAAAAACGTAAACAATATTATCAAAACTTTAGCTAGAATAACTGAGGGAATGTCCCTCAACTTATTAATGGTGGTATATGACGAGCCCACAGCTAACGTCATACTCAATGGTAAAAAGCCAAAAGCTTTTTCCTCTATGATCAGAAACAACACAAGGGTAGTGGAAGTCCCAGCCAGAGCAATAACACAAGAAAAAGAAATAAATATCAACCAAATAGGGAACAAGAAAGTAAAATTGTCTTTGTTTGTAGAGAAAGGATCTTGTGTAAAGAAAACCTAACGACACCACAAAGAAACAAACCAATAAACAAAACATTGCTAGAACAGATAAATGCAATAAAGTTGCAAGATACAAAATCATTATACAAAAATCAGTAGCATTTCTATACAATGTCAACAAATTATTAGAAAAAAATAAGAAAACAATGTCTCATATAACAGCATCAAAAAGAATAAAATACTTAGGAAAAAATTTAACTAAGGAGATAAAAGATCTGCACACTGAAAACTATAAAACACTGATGGGAGAAATTGAAGAAAAGAGAAATAAAAGGAAAGATATCCCTGTTCACTGATTGGAAGAATTAATATAGTTAAAATGTCCAAATTGCCCAAAGTGATCTATAGATATCATACAATTGATCCCTAAGAAAATTACAATGGGCATTTTTCACAGAAATAAAAAAAAAAATTCTAAAATGCATGGAACACAACATATCCCAAATAGCTGATACAATCTTAGTAAGAAGAGCAAAGCTGGATGCATCACTCCTTCTAATTTCAAATAGAGTTCACCTTTAAGCAATGAGGGTTTGAACTGCACAGGTCCACTTACACATGGATTTTTTTCAACTGACCTGAACAGTTCAAATAATACATGAAGTTCAAACCCACATGAAAGTTCAACTTGCAGTTGGGAATCTGCATATGTGGAGGGCCAACTTTAGTTATAGATTTTTGACTGTGTGAGTGGTCAGCACCCATAACCTCCATGCTGTTCAAGGGTCAATTTTATGTTATAAAGCTGTAGTAACCATAACAGTAAGATATTGGCATAAAAATATTCACAGAGATAAATGAAATGGAATAGAGAACCCAGAAATGAATCTACACATTTATGGTCAACTGACCTTCAGCAAAGTTGCCAAGAACACACAATAGGGAAAGGGCTGTCCCTTAAATAAATATTGTTTGGAAAACTGAATTTCTACATGTGGAAGAATGAAATTGGACCCCTATCTCACTCCGTCTACAGAAATCAACTCAAAACGAAGTAAAGATTTAAATGTAAGATGATACCATAAAACAAATAGGAAAAAACCTAGGGAAAAAGCTTTCTGACATTGCTCTGGGGTCAATGACCCCAAAAGCACAGCGCGGAATAAAAAGCAAAAATAGAAATAGAACTATATCAAACTAAAAAGTTTCTGCACAGAAAAAAAATATCAACAAATTGAAAAAGAATGGGAGAAAATATTTGAAAACCATATATCTGATATAAGGTTCATATCTTATAAAAAAATCTTACAACTCAATAGCAGAAAATCCACCAATGGGAAGTAGACAAGGGGGAAAAATTTAAATAATTTCTTCAATTTAAAAAATTAATTAATAAAAATAAAAATAAAAATAAAAAATCCACCAAGTAATCCAATTTAAAAAATGGGGAAAAGGTATGAATAAATATTTTACCAAAAAAGACTAAGGTTTCTGAAAAGGTGCTCGACATCACTAATTACCAGGAAAATGTTAACTCAAAATCACAACAACGCATCACCTTACCTCTGTTATAATGTCTATTATCAAAAAGACAAAAGATAACAAATGTTAGCAAGGATGAGAAGAGGGAACCCTTGTACACTTGGTGGGAATGTAAACTGGAACAACCATTATGGAAAACAGTATGGAGATCCTCAAAAAATTAAAAATAAAACTGTCACATGATCCAGCAAACCTGCTTCTGTGTATATACTCAAAGGAAAGAGAATCACTATCTAGAATAGATATCTACATTCTTATGTTTATTGCAGCATTTATAATAGCCAAAGTATGAAAACAACTTAAGTGTCTATTGACAAATAAATGGATAAAGAAATGTGATATATGTATTAATAGTTATATACAAACATACATATACAGATACATAAAATAAAATATTATTCAGCCTTAGGAAAAGGAAATTCTGCCAATTGCGACAGCGTGGAGGAACCTGGAGGACATTACGCTAAGTAAAATAAGCCAGCCAGACAGACAAATGTTGTATAGTGCCACTTATTTGTGAATCTTAAAACAAACAAAAACTTATAGATAACATCATAATTAATAGTGAGATACTAGATAATTTTCATGTAAGACAGGAACAAGGTAATAACATCTGTTTTCACCATACCTATTAAACATTGTACTGCAAGTCCTAGTTGATACAATAAGAAAAGGAAATTAATAAGAACACAGATTGAGAAGGAAGAAATAAAACTGTCTTTGTTCACAAGTGATATGATCAAAATCCCAAATAACAAACAGTTGACACAAAAAGAAGAGTTTCCTGGAATAAGTGAGTATATCAAGTTTATAAGATACAAGGTTAATATACTAAAGTCAATTGCTTTTTTCTCTATCACCAATGAAATTAAAATAACAACATCAATTACATTAGTGCCATAAAAAACAAATATTTAGTTATAAATCTAACAAAATATGTTCAAGATCCATGAGAAAAACTATAAAACTCTGATGAAAGAAATCAAGAAAAACATAATAGAAAGATATTCTATGTTGTACGATGAGAAAACTCAATAAGAAAGTTCTATATAATAATAGACAATTTGATCAATGAAACAGAACATTTAAATCTAGCTATAGATCTTAACACCATTCACAAAAATTAACTCAAAATGGAATATAGTTCTAAATATGAAGTTAAAATAATAAAAATTCTAAAAGATAACATAGGAGAAAATGTAAGTGACCATGGATTTGGTGATGCATTTTTAGCTATGACATTAAGAGCATGATCTATGAAAAAACCAATCAATAAGTTGGACTTCATTAAGATAAAAAAACATTTACTCTGTGAAAAGCAATGTTAACAGAATGAAAACACAAGGGAGGATAGGAAAAAATAGTTGCAAAACAGATATGATATAGAACTCGTAAGCAAAATATATAAAGAACTCTAGAAACTCAAAAAGAAAACAAAACTTATTAAAAAGTTGGAAAAAGTTCTGAAAAGATATCTCATCAACGAAGATACACGGATGTAAGATAAACTTACAAAGCATGCTAAATCATGTCATTGAGAAATTAAAAATTAAAACAACAATAAGATATCATTACACATCTATTAGAATGGCTAAAATCCAAAGCACTGGTAATACCAAATGCTAGCTATTACGTGGAGCAACAGAAACTTTCATTTGTTGCTGGGGAAAATGTAAAATGGTACAGCAACTTTGGAAGACAGTTTTGCAGATTCTTACAATGCTAAATATGGAATTACCATATGATCCAGCAATTAGATTTCTAGGTATTTACTCAGTTGATTGGAATACTTATGTTCATACAAAAACCTTTATCCAAATTTTTATAGTAGCTTTTTGAAATCAAGTTTATTAGGGTGACTGGTTAATAAAATTATATAGGTTTCAAGAGTACAATTCAATGTCATATATATATTGTATTGTATGTACACCATCTAAAGTTAAACTTCCTTCTGCCACCATACATTTGATCCCTTGATCCTTATCTATCTACCTGCTCCCCTCTTTTCCTATTAACCACATTACAAATTGAAAATAATCTAATAATAAAAAATTATTTGCACAGAAAAAAATGTTTATAGCAGCTTGATTATAATTGTTGAGAATTGGAAGCAACCAATGTCCTTCAAAAGGTAAATGAATGGATTAATTACCTTATATTCGTATAATGGAACGTTATTCAACTATAAAAAGAAATGATCTATCAAGCCAAGAAAAGACATGAAGAAACTTTAGTAAGTTCTCGCTTAACATCATTGTTAGATTCTGTGACTTTCAGCAAAACTGTAAATAACAAAACCAGTTTTACCTTAGAGTAATTGATATAAACAAGAGTTAAGTTTTACAACATCTCATAAACGCGATAACTAAACAACATTGAATAAAACAATATTATTGAGGATCTGCTCCATTTCAAAATAAAGAAACCAGTCTGTAAAAGATTCATGCTGAATGGTTTCAACTGCATGACATTCTGGAACAGGCGAACTATAGGACATCAGTTATTGACAGAGGTTTGTTGTAAGGGTGATTGCCAGAAGTTTGAGAAAGGGCTGAATAGGTGGAACACAAGAGAATTCTAGGGAAATGAAACCATTTTATATGTCATTGTAATGGTGGATACATGAAAATATGCATATGTCAGAATTGTACAATACAAACGGTAAATCTTATGTAAACTATGAACTCCAGTTAATAAAACAAAACTGTATTTGATGTGGCTAAATAGAACTTGTTGAATGTAAATTGTATCTTCACTTTCAAGATACCTAATACAAGTTCTTAATTGCACATATTAGCTGAATTATGTAGGACTCCAAAATAAACTCAAAAAATTAAAAATTTGAATAATTTTGATAAAATATAATCTAACATTTTTATATATTTATTCAACTTACTATAGTTAGATCTATTTACAGTATTAGTTTGATTATCTTAATGTGTTATAGGCTGAATTGTGTACCCCAAAATTCACACGTTGAAGTCAAAACCTGCAGTACCTCAGGGCGTGACAGTATTTGGAGATGGTTCTTTAAAGAGGTAATTATGCTAAAATGAAGTGATTAGTGTGGATCCTAACCCAATATGATTGATATTCTTATAATTAGAGAAAATTAGGACACAGATGAAAACGAGAGGGAAGACCATGGGAAAACTCAAAGACAGCTTCCTAGAATGGAGAGCTCCAAGGAGAGAGGCCTCTGAAAAAAACGATCCTGCCTACACCTTGTTCTCAGACTTCTAGGCTTCAGAATTGTGAGAAAACAAATTTCTGTTGTTTAAATCACCCAATTTGTGATACTTTGTCATAGTAGCCCATAGAGCAACTGGCTAAAGTCAAATAAATAACTTAATCTAATACTGCAAATACTTCTATTACTGATCTGTGGGAAAGATGATTAATTTTCTTTTCATTAGATCTTTATTTTTCTTGACTTTCTGAAATAATAATGATGTCTAATCCTAAAACATTGATAGAAGAAAAAATAATTTTCAGCAGCGCAGAACAAAGTTGTTATTATGAGATAAAATTAGTAATGCAATATGTATCTTTTGAAATTTTTAATAAACCTATGAAAATTCTCCAAAGTTTTATAAATATTCAACTTTGCTTGACCAATATAGATATATAGCATAAATATTACCAATTTGACATTTCTGCTTCATCAAATCAAGAGAAAAAACATAACTTTTATTTCAGTCTTAAAATCTGCGAGTATTTATTAAAGCATGTTGATAATACTAGCCTGTATTATGAATTATGCTCATAGAACACATAGTTCAGTCTGCTTACTCTATTGATAGTACTTAATACAAATTATGGTTTTGTGTGCATGTATGCATGTTTGTGCAGATGAGTGTATGTGTATTGAGTATATGTGAATAGATATATGTGTGCATATTTATTAAAAGGGTGTCTATATGCATATACATGTATGTGCATGTCAGCATACGCCCATATACATTTGTTACTACATGCTGGAAAAATGAAATGTATGTGTATATTTGTGTGCATATATTTTGTGAGCATGTGATTGTACAAATATGAAAATATATACGTTGATAGGTGTGTACAGGTGTGCATAAAAGGTCATATTCTCAGTGTTTAACAGTGTTTGAAACATACAGACCACACAAAATTTTTTTTACGTAAATAATGAATATATTGTTTTCAACATTTATTTTGGTTTTGAATTTCTGTGTACCTTTGAAATATGTCTAAATTGCTTTCAGTAAAATAATACTTGCCTAGTAAAATGAATAAATATGACTTATCTGGAAGGATTAAACAATGTCCAATATGACTAAGTCATATTTTTTCTTGTCCATTATTTTATATACTTTTTAATCATAATACGTTACATTTGCCTAAAGGCGTATATGTCAAATTTAATGAATTTTATGACCCCTCCCAATTTGTATTCAAGGTTTAAAAATAAAAACTTAGACCCTATTCTAGTGATAATATTGGCAAAAATATCATAATTTTTAAAAGTTTTAGTGTTTGTCTATGACCAAAGATAAACCATATAATTAAAATTCATTAAATATCCATTAAATATCCATTAAAACATGTTTACTTCACTTCTTCACATGAATTAAAATCCTTAATTGCTATGCTCATATTTCATGATGGTGTAAGAGGAAAAAATTTAAGATGTTATTTTTCTCTTTTTGATTTTCTTTTCTAGTTTTCAACATTTTATGAAAAGAATGCTATCATGTTTTTTGAATCTTACATTTACTTTTTACTGTACAATATTCTATAAAGATTAAAAATATTTTCTCTCATTTATATATCTTTTCTATTCAGTCCTCCTTTTTTGATACTTCGTTCATTTCCTTTTGTTGTTTTTGAATAATGTTAAACTCATCATGACTGTTCACGTTCTTTTCACTTGTTTAGGATAAAATAGTCAATTATTATTGAAAGAATGCCAATAAATGATTCTAGATATCTAACCTAAAATTGATTTTAATTTTTAATAATTTTTGAAGTTAATTTTTACTCAAAAAACAAATGAAAAATCTTTCAAGTATATTTCACTGTCTGTAAATTGGAGTCCACCAAAGTTCATGAAATTTCAGAGACTATTAAGTTATCACATTAAACATTATTACATTTTAAAAAATGTTTTTAAAAGAAGAATCAAATGCTATTATAAAATGCATTATTTTAAGCACTTTCTAAAAAACAAAGATAGAGTAACTAGTCATGTTTTTCATATACTTGTTCATTTTATCTTTCCCTGAAATTCAATATTTTGAATTTTTTGATAATGGACTATCTGTACTTTATTACTCTCTAGGCTAATGTTATTTAGAACAGAATTTATTTAAATTTTGTTTAGCATATCTTGATATAAATTGTTAGCGTAAATAGGTGTTATGGTCCTAGAGAGAGAGAGATTTTTCCCTTGAACTGTTATCATTTATTTGTCCATTTATTAACTTATTAAGTTCTACAATTACTAGAATGCTTGATGCTGAGCCTACAAAATTAAATGAGAGAGCTTTTTTCCTTGAACCTTTGGTAGGGAGAATACATTCCATTCCAGGAGCACTCAACTGTCTGAAAATAGAATATGTAGTGAATGGGGTAGTGGGAGAAAAGGCTAAAAAAGGTAGGAAAGGATTAGGTCTTAGAGAGACTTTAATGGTGCATCCAGGTATTTTATTTGTGGGTGCTAGGTATACCTTTGAGGTCTGGGGGCAGAGAGGTAACATAATTATATCTAAACTTGTTAGCAGATAATTAAACAAGATTACTAAAGAACAGTATGGAATTGAAATAGATGGAACGGTGAAAAATAAGAAAACACAAAGAACCTGGCCAGGATAAGATTTAGAGAGTCAGATATCAGAAGGCAAATCATCAACCCTCACCCCACCCCCCCAAAAAAAATTACTGTTGTCTTGCCTGACAGAAACATAGAAATATACACAAGATGTGAAGTTCTGCAGAAAGAACAGGTGTTGGGGAAAATTATTGTTTTGATTATTCAACAATAAAAATGTAATGAAGCATCTATGGTACCTGGTACCTCTCTACTCTGGAGTCTGTGTAATAGCTTAATCTAATGGTTAGGATGGAATATCTCCCACAAAGTTAGACACAGGTGAAGGAATTGGAACCCATATAAATGAAGTTTACAACTTTTAGATTTCAGAGTTTAAAGGTCTTTACTTCAGCTTTAATACTGTAATTGTTATTCAACAAAGTTTTTTGTTTTTTAAACATTTTTGTTGTTATCAAATATATAGATAACATTTGCCCCTCCCCTTTAATCAGCACTTAGTTTTTTCTCTCTTGTCCTCCCTCCTTCCATTTCTCCTTCGCGACTCCCCCTCTTATCTATCTTCTATCTTCTATCTTCTATCTATTTATCTATCTATTCATCCATCCATCCACCCACCCACCCATCCACCAACCAATATATCACCCACAAATGCTCAGGAGTTCACAAAAATATCTCTAAATTACTAAAAATCACAGAGATAATAAAAAATTGGTTTTTTAAATAATGGGAGACTAAAATAGTTTTCATATTTTAAATGGGGTAGTAAATACTTATGTTAATATTTAAGTAATATAATTAAAGTAATTCATTACAACCATTATAGATTTGATATTGTAGTTTTCGTATATTCTTAAACCATATTCACATATCAAAAATATTTTAAAAGATATAATATCTCAAGTGTCCTGAAGAGTCTGAATAAAATATATATTCTTTAGTCTTTTCCCAAAGACAATTTTCTACATCTAACAATTCAAAGTTCAGAGTATAGTTATGATTCAAATTAGTAGAATAAGACACTAACTTAAAGATCCGAAAGAATATTATTTAATACTCAAACCCCTGTAAAACTACCCAAAGGACTATTGATATACTGCAATTGGAGACTGCAGTCTTCATAAACTCCCTTTTCATACTTTAAATTGTCTTCTATTCCCTTTATATATCTATCGATTCTACAGGAAAATGCTTTTATAAAAATCAATGTGTGAAAGACATTTATGGTCTTTTCTTTGTCTCTTCAAAAGGTTGTTTGATGTTTCATTGTGAATACTAAATGCTCCTGATCAAAATGTAAAAGTTGTTCCAGACATTTTACAAACAAAAGAAACATGACATCATCTTGATGTCATAAGAAAAGTTTCTATTTCATCTACAACATATAAATATATCATCTAAGAATTTATGTACCAGGATCAAGGAAAGATTTACTTTTGAAAAATCGTATCTAACATTTTCTTTTGGAAACTCTGAATTATTTCTGAATCTGAATTAATAGTAATTGATCATATTTAAGCATCCCTCTCCACAAATACTGCATGAGACACTCAGTAAAAATGATTATTATAATGTATCTTAAAAGAAGTAGTATATTATATCTCATCGAGAAAATCTATTTTAAAAATATGACATTCTTGGGGGATTTTCTCTGAAAACACAGTACTACCCTGTACTATAGACATAGATAATACTTTTAAACCAGCAACTAAAATTCCTGAAAATTAAGAATATCGATAAAAAAAGTGTCAATCACAAAACATTAGTATTGCTTATTTTAAAAATTATTCAGATAGATGGATTTTCAAATTCAACTTTAAATCCCAGCCTTTATGTATTCATTTGAATTACATACGCTTAGACATTTCCTCAGGTAGGTGCTTGATGCCAAATGTGTTTTGTTTGAATTCACTTCTTTGATCAATTTGAAGTTTATAAAATCCACCCAAAAACAACTTTGTCAAATGCATAATAAGAGAACTTCAACCAAACCTGTATTAAGAAAAAAAAGGTAATTTTGTCTCCAAAATATTCTCCAGAGGAGAATTCAAAGGAAAAATATAGAGAGCCATTTTGATTAAACCTTAAATAATAAGCCTTTATTTCCCCTTACTTCCTCTTCTCCTTACTCTTTTCTCTCTGTTCTTTTGATTCCTCTAATTGAGAAATAAAAGTTCAATGCAAAATTGTTTGAACTTTGTGAAAAAAAAAATGCCTATTTGAAAGAATGTGACTGCATTTGACCTCAATGGCACTGAGAAAAGAAAGTGGCACATGGGCAAAGATGAATGATCTCTGACCAGGAATTTCATTGTTAGTGTAATATAACCATGGGCTTTAAGGGATTTCATCAGTGAAAGCCTTTGGATAATAAAACAATTGCTAAATGAGCCAAAATTGTGGATTACTTATTCTAACATTTATAATTATGTCTTGAAGATACCTGATATGTAAGATAAATATATTTTATTATTGAAATGATTTATATATTCTAATTCTAAAAGTAGAAGCTGTCTTTGCTTCTTTGTTTGGATTTCTTTTTTATTTGTTTTAGAAAGGTGTTATCCAGGTTCTTTGAATTCTTCCACCTATTCATTCAGTAAATATTTGTTAATCACATGCAAAGAGCAAAGTGAAATTCTGTGCACTGGGAATATATATAGTGAACAAAACAGACAAGATTCTTAAGAAAAATTGTCAGACTTAGAAAAGGGAAAAAGGCAATACTGGTTATCCTTTCAATGAAATACATTGACTGGTGGAGTCACTGGGGATTATCTGACTCTATAGAGGTATGCATTTTTAATTGTCTTTGACATATGGTATAAAAATAAAATTGTAGAAAACTGATAATACAACTGATTTCTGTTTATGACATTGCAAATGAACATTTCCCAGTAGTAGTAAATCTCTCTAAGTCAAATTCTCAACCTAACAGTTTGTGATATGTCACTTATTCCCTCAATTAATGAGTAAATAAAATCTTTGACAGATGTTCAATTACTTTTTGATGAGAGTCATGATTTTACCATTCTGAAATTTTATTTTAAAAAGGTGCTTGTCTTTTGGCACTTATTTCTAGTAGATCTTTTATAAGTGCTTAAACAACTTAAAAAGAGAATTCTTTCATTTTCATTCATTATAATAAGATGGCTTCTATTGAAGGCAGAAAGTCCTCATTATGTCAGCACAAAAATGTAAATGGAAAATATGTTTCAAGTGTCTGGGCTTCTAAAACAAATCTATTTATTCTGAAAGACCAAAAGTGTATTCTGTTGTTTTCTTGGTTTCCTGTGCCTTTTTAAACTTTGCCTTGGAGCAATATGATTGTATATTATTTTGATAATGATTTTTGCTAGTTTACCTGAAATGAAAATATACATATTGTTTACAGAGTTGATGGTAAATATAGTTGAACACCCACCGTGCAGTTTACAGGATCCAGCTGGTTATTATAAGCTTTTATGAATAGTCTATAAAACTTAATAGATACCTATTTCTAGTACCTTACTCCCAGAGCCACAATCAGGTAGAAAATCAGCTCACTTGGAAGAGAATGTTACATCATTTAATCATAAACCCTCACAATGCTAGTTTCTAGTATTCAGTAGTGGTATCTGTGAATGATAAAATAGTAACTAAAGATATGTATAAGCTTGATAGTGTGATAATTGAACATACTGGTATAAAATTTTTATGAAAATATATCAAATTTTACCAAATCTTCTTGAAGCATTTCTGTAAGTTCCTTAGTCTACTTTTTATTAGTTACTTAAGTGGTTACAAATTCATATAAACTAACTTTAAAATTAATTTCATTATGTATTGATCAGAGTACCAATTTAATAAAATGGCTTGTTCAAGAAAAATTTGACATATAAGTTATATTTAGAAGATGCAAATACTGATATTATAAGTAATATTTTCAATTTTATGAATGATTTCTGAATATAGTTGGCAGACTTCACATTTCCAAAAGCCTATGAATTCCAATTTAAAAATATGCTTCAATAAAATTCCAATTTCTGATTGTTTGACCTCAGAGAACTTCTGCTTAAGGTAGCAGAGTATGTAAACACTATGCTCGCCTCTTCCCATGACCACATCAAAATTATATCTAAAATATAGAATAACCACCATTGAGAAACACCTGAGGACTAGATAAACAGACTCTTATTAACTAAGGATATAAAGAAGAAGTGACACTGAGACTTGTAGGAAGGGCAGAGATCTAGAGCAGTCAGGTGTCATACCCATGGTGTGGTGATTAAGAATTAGGAAGGATATCTTGGATGCAGTGAAGTCCCCTGAGGAGCAAGGTGTCCCAGCCTTACACTGGGTCCCCCAGCCCAGGCCTTCAGTGCTAAGAAGACGAGTCTCCATAACATCTTGCTGTGAAAACCAGTAGCAATTGTGTCTGAGTGAGATAGACAGCTGCTGAAGACCCAGGTGCCGCAGGTGGAAGCAAGCCTCAGTTGAGAAAATAGCCCTTCCCAAGAACCTCCAAACCAAGCACAAGTGGCAGCCAACACCAGATCACTTTGTAGACCCTACCACTGGCCCTATGATGGCCATATATGGTAGCTGACCTCAATCTGCTGCACCAGAGCCCCTCCAAAGAGACTTCAGAACCAACACACCTGATGACCTACTTCAGATCACACTAGACCATTACTGAACCAGCTCCACAAATAACACCCAAAGGATGGGCTTTGCTGGCTCCAGAGTCCTGCTAAAGTGACTCCCACTCCAAAGAGTCAGTCTCTGCAGAACAACTCATCTGATGCAGACATGCCAGAACTCACAGCCAGTCAGCATGAGGATCAATCCCATCCACAGAGGTGCCAATACAGTCCAGGCTCAGGAGGGTAAACACACCCACACAAGGGATACCCTTGAATCATCCAACTCAGGTGACCAGGAGACTGTGTCCAGGGCCATATAGAACACTTACTACATTAGACTGGGAGACATAGCAAATATACCTAATATATAGAGTCAGACAAAATGAGTCAAAGAGTCAGACAAAATGAGACAAAGAAATATGAGCCAAATGAAAGAACAGGGCAAAACTCCAGAAAAAGAACTAAATAAAATAGAGACAAGCAATCTACAAGATGCAGAGTTCAAAACTCTGGTTATAAGAATACTTAAAGAACTAAAGGAAGATGAACTTGGTGTGAACATCGATAAAGAGTAGGAAGCAGAGAGATAGAAAACATAAAAAAGAAACAGTCAGAAATGCAGAATACAATAACTGAAATAAAGAATACATTAGAGAGAATCAACATTAGAGAGAATCAACATCAGATTACAGGAAGCAGAGGATTGAATCAGCAAACTGGAAGACAAGGCAGCAGAAAACACCCAAAGGGAACATCAAAAAGAAAAAAAATAATGTAAATGAGGATAGTTTAAGAGACTTCTGGGACAACATCAAGCATACCAACATTAGCATTGTAAGGGTACCAGAAGAAGAGATTGAGCAATGAATTAAAAACCTATTTGAAGAAATAATGACTGAAAACTTCCCTAACATGGTGAAGGAAATAGACATACAAGTCCAGGCAATACAGAGTCCCAAACAAGATGAACTCAAAGAGGCTCACACCAAGACACATCACAATTAAAATACCAAGGTTAAAGACTAAGAATCTTAAAAGTAGCAAGAGAAAAGCAGTTAGTTACAAACAAAGGAGCGCCCATAAAACTGTCAGCTGATTTCCCAACAGAAACCTTGTTGGCCAGAAAGGAATAGCATAAAATACTCAAAGTGATATAATACAAAGACCTACAACCAAAATCGTTCTACCCAGAAAAGCTATCATTTAGAATTGAAGTAGAGACAGCTTCCCAGACAAGAAAAAGCTAAAGCAGTTCATTACCACTAAACCAGTACTATGAGACATGTTAAAGCAATGTCTTTAAGAAAAGATCAAAAGTAGAAATAAGAATATAAAAGAAAGAAAAAAAAGGTGTCATTGACAATGGCAAACAGTAAAAACAATGGACCAACCAAAGCTAGTATAAAGATTAAAAGATACATGTGTAATTACAACAATAAAGTGATACACACGAAAACACAAACACATACACATGCACACATATACACACACAAACACATATGAACTAAAAAATTACCAAAATATAAATGTGGAAGGGGTGAGTAAAAACTGTAGTGGTGTTAGAATGTGTTTGAACTTAAGCAACCATCATCTTAAACTACTACACTAGAAACATATATTGATATACATGAAGCACATGGTAACCACAAACCGAAAATCTATGAGATATAGAAGAAATAAAGAGAAAGGAACCAAATATAACACTATGGAAAGTCATCATGTAACACACAAGAGAGCAAGAGAATAAGAAAAGAACAAAGAACTAAAAAAACTATTAGAAAACAATTAATAAACTGGCAATAACTACATACCTATCAATAATTGCTTTAAATGTAAATGGACTAAATGCTCTAATCAAAAGACACAGTGTAGCTGAAAAAAAAAAAAAGACCCATACTTATGCCACCTAGAATAGACTCACCTCAGATGGAGACACACACAGACTCAAAGTAAAGGGATTGTAAAAGAGATTCCATGCAAATGAAAACAAGAAAAATGTGGGGTAGCAATACTTATATTAGACAACATAGACTGTAAAACAAAGGCTATAATAAGAAGTTTTGATTAAAGTGAGAATGTGTTTTTTAATGATCATAAATATGAAAATCACAGGATAGCTGATTTATATTTATACCCTCAGCCCCCATTTCACAAATGACACAGAGTAGATGCTCAATACATAGTCATCAACTGGATAACTGACTGAATGAATGAGTGAAGAGCTTTAAGAAGTTGATTAGGATGTACTTTGAGGTTTCCATACTCATTTGTTTTCCTCTTACAACTATGGCTTGTTTGAGGTTTTCCAGTTCTTGTTTGATTATCTGCATATTATTTGGCTAAGCTCTTGACATTTCTATCTGAACTGGACATAAATGACAATTTCCTTATCAGAAAGCTTTTGTAGAGTAATAGCTGTTCAATTCAGGCCAACTAGGCTTGGAGCTATTTCAAAGACCCCTGGCTATGTCCATAGCCTCTGAAATTTACTTTTCACTTTTTCTAAACTGACTTTTAATAACTGCCACTGTCCTCTTGCTGGTAGCTTAGAAGCAGTGAGAGCTGCTACTTAGGTCAGCATTTCTAAGAATTTGTTAATGGGGCAACTGACAAAGGCAGCAGACTCAAGCACAGTTTGGAACATACAAGAGAGGAAATGGTGAATTAGAAAAAAGACACGACCACAAGATGTGTCCAATTTATTATCTACTACAACCTTTTCTCTCCTAATTGCTACAAACCACCTACTGGCAAGAAGTTTATTTGGCTAGGTCTATGCAAGATACAAAATATATTTGGATTACTATGTGGAAACTATAATATCAATGGAGTGTTTTTCTATCCATATTGAGTTAACATATGTTAAGAAGTCATTTGAACTATAAATGCAGGTCCAAATAAAAGGAGACAGATATTATTCCATGTGTAGAACTTAACTTCATATTTTATATTCATTTAATTGCTCGATTTCTTAAAACAAGTTTTTCTTTCAATTTCTATTATTTAAACTGGTTTAAATACACAGTAATACAAAAACACATTCTCCCTATAAAAAATGTAAAATATAACAAGTAAATTTAAAGTCACTGCATTATCTCGTTTACTCTTGGTTCTTGTCTATTTGTCATCTGTCTCTAATCTTATTTATCAGCTTGATAATTATCCTTCTAGATATTTGTCAACATACAGTCAATATACAATTTATTTTCCTTGATATCAGAGATACTGGAAATGGCTTTTCAATCAAGATTTCTTACTTGGTTTTATAATTTTGACTATAATAAAGTTATAGATTAGATGAGAATGAGCAAACTTGGTCCTTAACTAAGTAATGTTACCACACTCTAAAAACAAAGAGCTTTGAGTTCCTACAGCACAAAATAAAAAGTAATAATATTACAAAGTAATGTAAATTAAAGCAATAAAATTATAAACTCAATATTTTAATGTAAATATAATAATCGAAAATAAAAATAATTCAAAGTATAATTATTATAAAGCTGAAAATGAGCCTCTAGACACATGCCTAGTACATAGTAGGTCTTAATGTCTTATTTGTTTCATTCACAAGTTATTAACTATATCTTTTAAGGTACAAAACTGAAATATATATAAAATATTTACATTATATCATTATTAACAAAGTCATTATTAACAAAATCGTGTTTTTAAAAAAGTGTTAACATTCATAGAAATGAGGAAATTTAGATTAAAGTCATCTATCAAAGGAGTCTAAGGGAAAAAAGTGATATAACATTTTTCGTCACTAACCCCACTGTGCTGGTGTACATTTTGCAGTTTCATTGGAGTCATCTAAATTTCTTGGGCAAATAAATATTTAAGAACATTAAATATGTTTTTAGCAACATCTAAATATTCTCTGTAAAATAGACCACTCCTCACAGGATTAAAAACATCCTTCAGTTCAAGTTGGTTTCTTTTGTGTTTTCCAATCTGTACAACTTAAATGTTCTCTTTCACCATGGCTATGGCACCTGGAGTTTGCTATGCATACTGATTTTGAAAAAATGTATTATTTATTATTTCCTCAACAGATTCTAATAGCTATATTTTGTGTTTGACAGTTTGGTATATAAATTTTTTAAAATATCCCTTCTTTGCCCCTTTCCCTGCTGTGTTTCTGAGTCCTATATGCCAAATTTCAGCCCAGAATGAATCTTTACGGCTGAGTTTGAACCCATGAAAAATATTAGTTTGTGATGTAAATGCTGATACAGCTTTAATTATGGTGTGCTAACTGCTCCATTATAATTAGAGATCTGCTGCCCCTCTTAACTAGTTTTGCTTTCAGAACATCAAGAGGCAGCCTTCTTTTGCCAGCCATTCATCAACTTTCTTTAAATTCAGTAACAATTTAGTGGTAAATGTGTTCTTTAATATAGCTTCTTTGGCTGCTAAGGAGTTGGATGTTCCTCTCAAATCTTGAATTCTGGGCTCCAAGGGCTTAAGGGAATCTCAGTAGATAATTTAAGCAACTTCATCGTTTTTAGTCAAAATACACCTCAGCCACTTATCCTAGTATTTTTTTCCCACATTTAAAGCTATTTGGGGAAGCCATTTCCTCTTTCCTCTACTTACCTTATCCCCAACTTTTAACACTTATTCCAAGAACAGTCTACCTGCACCTTTTCTGACTAGCTTCAGTGGAGATGGAAAATAGTTGGTCAGCTCTCCCAAAACCCATTCCTTAAGAGAGTGATCCAGGCAATCCTTAGTCCACTCACTTGCCGTCTCCTAATCCTTAACCAATTCACACTACCATGTTTAAAAGATCTTTTCTTATTTCTTGTACATAAATAGTCTAAAACAACTGAAATAAACTGGGCTAATCCCAAATAGTACATTTTGGGATGTATTAAAAAACGAGATTCCTACTCCTCTCTGTACTGACTAAAATGATGGAAAACAACTCACTTTGATATCAAAGCTAGTAAATCCACATATATTGTAGTATATCTCAATCTTTTACATGAACCTAAGTACTTGTTAAAAAATTCAGATTCGATAAACATGTACTACCCAAGAGTAAGCCTGTGAGGCAAGCACCACCTTCCTATGCCCCCACCTCCTTGATTCTTATGCAGATAGCATGTGGCAACACACGGAGATGCACTATTATAGTAGCTAGATTAGTCAACTGCAGTTATAAGCAAAGCACAAAACATTTAAAGACTGCTGTGGATAGAGCTTTGAGAATTGCCCATGTCCGATCAATTACAGTATTCCTTAAAACTTATATACTCAACTATATTGAAGTCTATGTAAGTATACAATCAGGATGCTTGGTTGAAAATAACAGACTGGCTCTGGGTAACTTAAGTAGAAAAGGCATGTGTTAAAAGGTAAGTGAGCAGCACACTGAATTATGGAAAAACTGGAGAACCAGGCTTGGGAAATAGGCAGAAGTGAAAGTATGAAAAAGAATGCCTAAAACTAACATAGGAAGGAGCAGTTTAGGATGATATTGCAAGAGCCACTGCCATTAACACACTTGGCTGATGTGCTGCACTCCTCCTTCCACTGCTACCACTTAGAATAGCTCCTTCCTGTCTTTTACTTTTCATCACTCTTTGAAGTTTCAAAATTCAGGGGAAACAATCCAGTTAACTGAACCTAGGTCATATGATCAAGCCCTAGTTCCAGCTGGAAAATGGCATCTTTCAAATACCAAGTCATACATTATTAAATGTCATGAACAGACCATATGGCCCAATAAAGCTGCAAACTCTGAACACAAAACCTGTAGAAAAATAACTGTTACATATAGAACCACAGTAGATTTCTGTTGGAAAAAGTTGTGTCCATTAAAATAACCTCTTAGTCAGAATTCCCTTTTGCAAAACAAGATGTGGTAGGGAAACCATCTTACTTTTGAACTGGGAAAGCTAACACACTCTCGCCAGCTATATAGACTTTATATAAGTGGGAATGCTCTTTTGTGTCCCGTTTCATTTCACCTGAATGATCCATCCATGTCACCCACATTGTTGTAACAGCAGTGGATTAGAAAAGGTTCTTCAGAGAAACAGAACCAATAGCAGATATAGCTACAGATGATATAAATACATAGATATCTATCTCTCTATATCTTTTGTGAAGTATGTTTTCAAATAATTTGTTCACTTTTTGTGTTGCTCATCTTTTATTGTTAAAATTAGGGGGTCTTTATCTATTCGATTCCATGTTAAACACATATTTTAACAATATTTTATCCCAGTTTGTCTTGCTTTTTTATTTTAATAGCATCTTTTAATGATCAGAATATTTTTATTTTAATCAAGTCCAACTTGTCATGATTTTTCTTTCTTAGTGCTTTCTGTGAACTATTTCAGAAACTTTTGTTTTCTTATATTTTCTTCTGGAATCTTAATTGTACTAGCATTTATATTTAGGCCTATTCATTTCAAATTAAATTTTGTATATAGTGTAAAGTAGGGATCAAGTTTCTTTTCTTTTCCAAATGGATATTCAGTAGCTCTAGAACTATATATTGAAAATATTTTGTTTTTTTTCCATTGAACTATTTTGATACGTTTAACCTCAATTAACTTGCTCAAACAAACATAACCAGTAAGTGGTAATTATAGAATCCTAAAGTAGGTCAGACGCCACCGTTCTTAGCAATTTTGAGTCACATTCTTTCAGCAAGTTTTACTGAGTACCAAATATGTGCTAGTCAATAAATATGGATACCTAACATTTTCCTAGGTACCATAAAAAATAAGAGGGTGTATAACATAGTATTTCTCCCTTCAGGGTGTCTATAGTTAAATAGTGGCATATAAGGATAGTAAGAAAAGTCAAATTTCTATAAAAATTCATGGTAACTTATATGTATATTATGTCCTAATTAAGCATCCTGGAAAATGTGTTTTATATGAGTGGTAATAATATCACAAAGAAAAGAACTGTAAAATGATACTCTAAAATATTTGTCATTTGTTGGCAGGAAGAAAAATTTTTCTCCATGTATTCTACTTACTGGTTTTGTGCTCTAATAACCAGACAAAACCAACCAATACTTCTGACAGCCTGAGTCTGTCTGCACTACATCTAAATTTATTACTTATCATTTGTTATACTGCTAATAAAACCAGTATAAAATACTATCTTGTCACATTAAATCTGCAATGAAAATCTTGTTATATTTCAAAAAATGATTTAATATTTTGTTATCTAAAATATTGGTGTAGAATGAGGTTTACCACTGTTCCTGTGAGCTGCTAACTAAATATGTTGATTGGGCTAAAAGTTGCAACATTAATTGCATGGGAAAAGCTTTTCAACTTCTTATAATACAAAAAGGCACTGTGTGCTTAGGTGCCTTGTGACTAAATCTGTACAACACAGCCAAGGCTCAGGATCCCACATACATGACCAAGTCATACAGTGATGCTATTAGCTACCCACAGCATTTTAACTTTTAAAAAGTTGTTAGTATAATAAACAATCTTAAGTTAAAAAAAAATGCAGAATGAAAATAAAGAAATCATATCCTTGATTATTTCTTTAAAATAGCTACATAAAATAGTAATACATACTATAATAACCAAGTGCATTTATTTTATTTTATTATTAGTTTCAAGTATACAGTATATTGGTTAGACATTTATATAGTTTGTAAAATGATCCCTGTAATTGCTCTTTCTCTCCTCTGGCTTTCTACCTAGCCATTACATGAATGCCAACTGCATTCTCTATGCTGTTCTCCCCATCCCCTTGACCATCTATCAACTATTGATTTGTACTTCTTTAACCGTTCACCCCATTCTCCCAGGTCCCCAACCTTCTCCCCTCTGGCCATCACCAGATTGTCCTCCATATTTGTGAGTCTGTTTTTATTTTTTTATATTTGACACAAAACATTTTAAAAAGTACTTATTTTATTTTTGACAAAAAATCATGTATATTAATATTATGACTTGCATATTTTACTGTCAAAAAATACGAATGCTTATAGAGCTAGGTAGGCCTGTGGATGAGTGAAGCAGGTCAGGGTATTTTTTGTGTCAAAAATAAAAATCCCTTAACTAAAAATCCTCAGATGCTACTGAAAAACTGCTCTTCCCCATACTACTTTATCAATATATCAAAATATGTTAGGATATAATGCCAAACTTGATAGTCCTATTTAAAATATATAGAATCAAGATTAAAAGTAAATGATATTCACAATTTGTTTTTGTTCCATGTAATCTCTGCTATTGATTTTCTTGATAGAAGTGTTTGTTGTGAAATATTCATACATTTTTTAATATATCACATGAATAAGGTCCCCATACCCTCTTTTGTCTTAAGTTAAATATTTATATATACATATTTTAAGCCATAATTATTACCAACACCGTAGAAACTTTTAGAAGTAAAAGTTTATGTTTTTTGAGAAAACATCTTTAAAATTCTCACTTCTTCAGGAAGAGAAAAACAATTGCAGGAAAACTATTCATAATGTTTAATTCTATGAAAGACCAACCTGTAACTAGTCCATGTATTCATTTTTTCCTGAATATTTATTTCATCTTTGTTTTATTAATTTCTTGTTCATCATCCTAAGGTTCATATGCCGTTTATTAAGAAATTAGAAAGTTGCAAAGAAATGTACTATGTAAAGTGTAACCACTTCCAGTTTTAATCTGATGCAAAGTCTTCCATAATGATATTTAGAAAAAAAAACAATGAGAGAGGAAGGAGAAAAGGGGAAAAAGGGAATGAACTAATAATATTTAGACTTTCCAAAAAGAATGAGGAACATCACCAATAAGTAACTTAAACTTATTCTGCAGAATATCACATACCCATTCCTGTGAAAAGAGAAAAAGAAAAATCTACCCACACTATTTCCCCGAAGACTTAAGTTACCTCACTTAGAAGTCTCCAAATGATTATTTGGAACACTGGTTGTCTGGAACAGAGGACAGAATGATCTGAGAGTGTTATTAGTGATATGAGACAGAGTGGCCTTTCAGATTCTGTCATAATGCTTTTAAAAAGAATCTGCTTCTAAATCTTTAAGAGTATAAGTGTGTGTGCGTGTGTACATGCGTGTGTGTGTGTGTGTGTGTGTGTGTGTGTGTGTGTGGTTCATGTGCTCCTGTTTAAAATGGCCTACTTTAATGCCTAGAAGATAATATGAATAAAATATGGTACATCTAAATCACTATAGAATTGGAATTTAATATTTTCACAAAAATACACTAATAAATGCACATTGTTAAAGCTTACCATCTTTTCAAAGACAAAAATGTCAAGTATAAACTATAATAAGACTTTTCTAGAGCTCAGAGACATAGACTTTGTCATTAAATGTAGAGAAAATGTCATTATTCCTTCATCACAACCCTTACCCACAACTTTCTAAGAAAAATGATCATCTTTTACTCTCTAGTCTTTACTCTTTTTCCCAACAAGACCAAAGCAAGTTTTTTCATAAAAGTTTGTAGACAGTGAACGGATAAGGAATAGATCTACCTATATAGGCCACTAGCCAATCAACCAGATCACCACTCAACAATCACCCTCAAACTGACAATCTTCTACTTCTATAGTATTTTAATTGACAAATTTGCCTTTGCCTCCAAAAAATAAAAACCTTTCTCGTAGCTTCTGTTATCCAAGCAACTTTGACAGTGACACACATTATTGTGTGTTTGAGTTTTTCATATTTATAATTGAGATACTCAAAACGGAGTAGTAAAGAAATCTTGAAGCTCTGCTCAGCCTTGTTCTGATTCCCAGAGTCTTAAATATTATAAAAAAGCATATACATAATAGCTTTTGCTTATAAAACTGCTCCAATAGATCTTACACTTGCACTTCAGGCACCTGACTTCACAAAGACCAGATGTCCACCCACTCCTCACTTTATCAATTTCTTAATTTCTTTCCCTTCTCTTCCCTTTTTCCTTTTCTTTCCTTCCTTACTTTTCCTTCTTTCTCTTCTTTATTTTTTTTATTTTTCAATTAGAGTTGACATTTAATATTATATTAGTTTTAGGTGTACAGCATAGTGTTTAGACACTTATATAACTTACAAAGTGATCCCCTAGATTACACTAGTACCCTAGTACCCATCTAACATTACACATAGCTATTACAATATTATTGACCATATTCCCTATGCTGTTCTTCACATCTCTGTAACTATTTTTTAACTACCAATTTCTACTTCTTAATCCCTTCACTTTTTTCACCCAGCACCCGCCACCAAACTCCCTCCCATCAAGAAATCACCAGTTTGTTCTCTGTATCTATGAGTCTCTTTTTGTTTTGTTTGTTCATTTATTTTGTTCTTTAGATTCCATATGTAAGTGAAATAATATGTCATTTGTCTTTTTCCCTCCGACTTACTTCATTTAGCATAATATCCTCTAGATCCATCCATGTTGTTGCAAATGGTAAGATTTAATTTATTTTATGTCTGAATAATATTCCATTGTATATATGTACCATAACTTCTTTATCCAATAACTTCTTTACCCAATTGTCTATTGATAAGCATTTAGCTCCATATCTTGGCTACCGTAAATAGCACTGCAGTGAATATAGGGGTGCACAAAATGATAGCACCTCCCTTTCCAGATTGTTTTGAAGACCTGTGAAATATTTAAATGAACAAGTCAAAAACAGTGTCACATCAGCCTCTGCCTTTAGAGTGTCTAAATCAGACCAAATAGTCTCTATTTTACCAGGCATCTAGGTGTCCACCACATACTCTATCTATAAGCAGCAGGCTAATCATTAATTTCTACTTACCACCCAGACTACTGACATTGGGTTCTGAGTGATGAGCAATGGTTTCTAAGTCAAGATGCCACATGTAGAAAATTGTGTAATGTAATATCTTAAATTCTAATTACCCTAGCAACAAAATCCATGAATGAAACCAGAAATCCTTGGATGGCCTCTCTCCTAATTGAAGAACAACAAAGATAGATGTTTATTTAGTACAGGCTACTTGACTCTCAGAAGACATCCTTAAGAGCAAGTAAAATTAACTAACGTTACCTTAGATTTTAAGGTGTGACTCCTCTGAATTCAGTCAGCCACTTATAGCTCTTTTCTCATATTAAGAACTGTATTAATATTATTATTTTTGTCTACGGCCATGCCACCCTGAACAAGCCCAATCCCATCTGAGTTTGGAAGCTAAGCAGGGTCGGGCCTGGTTAGTACTTGGATGGGAGATCACCTAGAAAGACCAGGTGATGTAGGCATAAAACAAATAAAAAATAAGTGACTGTAAGCTGACAAGGTTCTTGCAATCTATGAGGTCAACCAAGGGTTGCCTCGCCTAAAAAAATAAATTAAAAAAAAAGAACTGTATTTTTCCTCAGAATCAAAGAGCTAGCTCCTAAGAGTAATGAAAGGGTAAATATTGGGGTACAATGGTTTCCATCAGCCAAAATATCAGTCTTCATGTCTACCCTTATGCCAAAACACTTAGAAGTAAAAAGTTAAATGGCGTAACTCAAATATTCTTAATCCTTTGTTTTCCCTTTTTCCAAGTGCAGTAATTCTTTAAGCGTGGTGAGGAAACACTTTGTTATCCTCAGGAATGTATGGGCACTTCATGACATTCTCCCTATTCTGACCACATACCTGTGTGAGAATAAATGATCTTCAAAACTTCAACTAAAACAACATGTCACAGCAGATTGAATGCAGAAGCAGATATGAGAATCCAGTTGTCTTCTAGTAAGCTGAAACTTAAAGAAACTGCAGAACTAAAATACTGCTACTTATTTTGCTAATATTTAGCTTTGAAAAGAGCTATTTTTCACATAAGCAAGTTATTTATATGTTTATTATTATTTATAAATAACATTTTTTATAAATTCCTGGTGTAACCTCTAATTTGATAATTTTTTTATCGTGTGTGTGTGTGTGTGTGTGTGTGTGTGTGTGTGTGTGTGTGTGTGTGTGTATAAACACATTACATAAGCACTTTGGGGGTACTCAATAATTAAATCTAAAGGGGTCCTGAATCCAAAAAGTTAGGGTTCCCAATTCAAACAATCCAATGCCTATAGTCCTTTTTAATATTTCTACTGACAAAGGCTCACACCTTATTTAGGTTATGATAATCATAATGGTAGCAACAACACATAGGCATATTGAAGTTGTGGTTTTCGAATGCTTTTATATGCATTGTCTCATTAAAACCCACTGTATTCTGTCAGATTGACATAGTTACAGTTTGTCATTATTTTGAAGAGGAAAGGAAAAAAATTTACACAAAATGTCTAAGTCACCCAAGACTGCCAACTGATTGGTGGCAGTGTTGAAATGAAAGCCAAGATCAATTGACCTTTAAATTATAAAACCTCCAATTAAGTCTTAAACTCAACCAAAAGCCAACCCACAAAATTATTCCCCATTCCACTTCCAAGGTTACGGTTAAGTTTACGTCAATAAAGACAAATCCCTAAGAGAAAATCTACTTGCACATTCTTAGTGCAAGGAATGTTTACTAAATTTAACTTTGGGTGGTGAACACACAATGCAATATACATATGACATATTATTGAATTGTACACTTGAAATCCATATAATTTCATTAACCAATGTCATCTCAATAAATTTAATTTAAAAAAAAATACGCTTCAAGAAAGACTGAAATAAGCTAAAATTTTACCAATGTCTCTTAATGGGCTTTGCTATACATTTTCTAGCAAATTTATTTATATCTGTGGAAAGTTTGCTAACCTCCTCCCTTGTTCCTCCATTTCGTATCTTGGTTCTAGGCAAAGCACATTGGTAACCACTGCATACTTCTATTGCTTAAGATGGATTTTAATCTTGATATTCATGACGAACTATTACTCAGTTTTCATATCCCATGGAAGACTAAAAATCCTCAGTAATAATTTATAGAGTGACCTCATTTTCCACCTCTAGGCGGTTTAAACCTAATTATATAAGTTAACTTCTAGAGAAGATAACTTTTCTATTTTTGAACAAATTTAATTTATTTTTGAACAAATTTAATTTATTTACCAATAATACGGTTTCCCCAAAGATCTATTATTCCTGGGAGGTAAAGGCATAATATGCTTTTGCTACTCCATAATATAATAGTAATTATAAATTGTCCACTTTGGGCATTATATTAAGTGAGCTTTTCTCAAAAAACTTTTAGATTTTAAATGTTAGTATTACTTATTTCATACATATATACATATACCAATATTCAAGGTTTTAAAACTATATTGATCACCACCATCTCATGGAATTGATGTTCCAGGGAATACATGCTTTGAGAGCTAATGAATTGCATACAGTCATTTTGAATTTTGGTCGAGATATTAAAGGTAGATTCTGATATTTTTCTTGTTATGCCATATGACAACTAGAACTTTCCAATATTAACATAAAATAATCACATGGAGACTTTTTAATTCAGAGAATAGTACTGCCCTACTGTGTTTTTGCTATTTGTTTTTGGTTTCATAACCATCTTCTGACTTTTTAAAGCTGTGTCTGGGTCCTCTCTAGTAACTTTTTTCTCTGTTCTTCATTGGATATTAAAACAACTAGATGGAAATCTTGATATTTAAAACAAACATACCAAAATAAGCAGAGATCAAACAACTGAGAGAAATAATTGAATTGATTAGAGTATATTTACACTGTTCTATTGACTCTGTACTGTTATCCTTATTTTCCCACGGAATGTCCAATCTAACAGCTAGTTCCTGGGTCTCTACTTCTAGAACGCTTCCTTAAACAGTTCACTTCTCTCCACTCCAATTCCACAAGGCTAGTAAATTCCACTGTCATCTCTGCCTATTGCAATAGTCTCCTTGTTTACAGTTGTACCCCTACAATAATTTTCCCACAGATTATCACTCACCACTTAAAACACTTTAATGGTTTATAAGACCCTTAATCTGATTTTAAATGGTACCTATTTAGGGTTTTTTTTCTCTTGTTTTTTTTCCTCTTTCCCATCATCCATTTTTCTAGCTACATTGGACTTTCTATTGCCCCAAGCTATTTTTTGCCATTGGATACATGTGCAGCTTCTCACCCTCCATGACATGAATTCTTCACTGACTGCATAGCTGGTTTATTGTGCCATTCAGATTTCAACCTAAATGTTACCTTTTACTAATCAACCAGTGTAAGGTGGCCACATAATTTGTTTGCATAGAATTTACATTATTATTTTTTATTGTTCATCTCTTCCCACTAAATTAAAAAGCTCAATAATTATATCTTGTTCTTTACTATCTAGTGTCTGATATACAGTAGAAAAGAAATTTGCAAAATTAAAGTTGACTAAATGAGTAACAAACCAAATAACTAAACTCAGCTAGCTTTAATATGAAGAAGAGAACTTCTTAACAAATTTTCTCTAATTCTTAGCATTTTTTAGCATTTAGGCTGATAAAAGATATCCCAACTTAGAGTTTTTAAGTTTCTGTTAGGACTGAGCTTTGCTTCAAAAGGAAAGAAAAAAAATTATTACGCTGTAATTTTAATTGTACTACAGTTCTGAACAATTATCATAAGAGCCTCAATGAATTGAGCAATACGAAATGCTTGTAGCTTATAGCCGCAGAAAGTGTTCCCTATATTCTTCAATATGGTAGAGGGGAAACCATCTTGTTATGAACAAAAACTATTTTTAAATGAATCATCATGTCTGGATTGCACTATAATAAAGTATTACTTTAAGAATAGCTTTGTCAAATTGAACATACTAGTGAACAATCTTTATATCACTATGTCAATGATACTGGTAGATACTAATATATAATTATTTGAGTCAAACATTTGAAACAAGTATCTTTTAAGAATTTTTCAATATTGCTATTTCATGTTGAGTACCAGATGTCAGAAGAGTTGAAAACATGTTTATTTTGGTCTCTTGGTCCTTCAAGATTTTTCTGACTCAATACCATCCTCGCCTTGCATGGATATGTATTTAGCCCCATTTAGTGAACAGGCTTTGAGGAACAGCAATCTGCATACTTCTCAAAGAAATGATTTGGCCACCTGCACTTTTGGAAAATTGCAAAAAAAAAATAAACTGTAGAAAGCTGTCTAAGGCAGAAAATGTCAATAAATAATATTTTAAAGATTTTTGTATCTTTGAGGAACATAGAGCTACATTAAGGTGCAAGTTCTTAAATTTAAAGAGAAATAGATATGAAGAAACTTGATGATTTACAAATCTGAAAAATGTTAGCGAAGTTTAATGTGAATGCTATTTCAGAAGAAATGGCACAATATGCTTTTCCAGTTCTCAAACAGCATGTTCAAATTTGTTTGGATTCTCAATATTTCCCCCTTTCCCTCTCCTCTCCTCTCCCCTCCCCTCCCTTCCCCTCCCCCAGCTCCTCCTCCTCGTCCTCTTCGTCCTCCTCGTCCCCCCCCACTCTCCCCCACCACCCCCAAACTTCCATCATATTCTATCTGTCTTTTCCTTTTTGGAGAGACGCAGGCATTCATGTGCTATTAAGGGCTCTAGAAATTCTTTTAAACAACTTAACTTTGTTCCATTCATGTTTGCTTCATCATGAGTCCTACTAATACCTTTATGCAGAACACAACCTGGGAAACTCTGATCTAGATGGTAAGACTTGGTTAATTGGAATGCTGTAGATATGAAGTAAGACTTGGTTAATTGGAATGCTGTAGATATGAAGCTATGCCTAAAATCAGAATTTACTTCTTCAAAACCATCAGATGAAATTGAACAAAGTTTACAGATTATTCAGAGCTAATCAGAAGTAACTTTCTGGACCCTACTCTAAAGTCTGTTATTTTGAGTTCCAGATTGTTATGAATTTACTAATGTCCCCAGAAACTCTAAAGCTTTCCAATCTGCGTTTCTTGCTTTACACCTGGAGAAACTGCGGTATTGATCTTAGGCAGAAAAAATATGTCGATTAAGCCTGGATTCAGTCTAGATTTATTCTGTTGTGTTAGAAACCCAAAGGACCTTCGCATTTACAATTTTTGTTGCTGTTAATTTTAATGAGTATTTCTAATTGGTCCGAAGCTTTCTGAACCACTTCTACTTCTATAAATATTAATGAAAAATATTTTAATATGCTTCTTATTTGACAAGTGCTTATGAAGATTTATCTTTCTAGCATTATATTTGGAGAAAGATTTTTAGTTTTCTCAATTTGCATCTATTCTATATAACTAAAGCTATTACCACTTTACCTCTTTAAATGTATGAAAATTTTTTCAAGTGATGATAATAATGCCCTTCAGTTTAATTAACTAATTACATTAAAGGATTTGTTATTGGTAAACTGCTATATTTCAAAAAATGCTAATATACTGATTAACTGTTCAATATAATTAGATATACTTGAAAAAATAGTCTCCAAGTCTTACCAATTTTAATGTGATTTTTCTTTTAAGAATTAACTTTGCCTATACTAGTTAACCCTGTTGACCTAATGTAGGAGTTTGAAGAACTGAGTATAAGAGAATAAGAATGATTATATTATAATACGATTTTGAACATACTCTAATTTTTATATGTAAATATATTACGATGTTCAAGTTATTTCCAAACTTCGTTACTTTATTATTACGGATAAATTACTTCAAAGAGACAACCACCTCATTTCAGTACAAAACAATGATATAACTCTGACTGAGATTATTTGGTTAGGACAGTGTTCCATAGTTTTTTACCTGAGTTAGGAAGAGAGAAAAATATCACTTTTATGGAGAGATTAAAAGTATTCGAGGTGATAAAGACAAGTGATCTGAGGGAGGGGATAATGCATTTACCATCATTTGCTTTAGGCACAGGCTTGTTATGATTTTTATTTGAACTCTACACATACCATACTTTTTTATCACTAGTTCTCAAAGTGCTGTCCTTGGACAACATAAAATAGAATCTTTTGGGAATACTTATGGTATAAACAAGTTACAAAGCTAAGCTCTAGATGTACTGAATGACTTAGAATGAACGTATTAAATTAATACCTTTATTGCTATTAATAAGTAAAGTTTGAGAGACAAGCTCCAATTATGGTAATCTAATCTAAGAAAATACTACATATTAGTGCTGAAATAGGGTGTTCACTCAAACAATAATACAACAAATTGATTGGGTAATGAAGATAAATAGATAACAATTCATAATTGTTTGCAAGAGTAGCCATTGTTGAAAACCACAACACACTCAAAATCATTCTGGTGATGTACTAATAACAACAAGTCCTCTAAAAAAGTTGCAAAAACCACAATTATCCATAAATACACATGTGCAGTAGCTTTACTTTGTTGCTAAACATTGTGGAATAGGGAGACTTCTTGCCCAAATACTAACAGAGCTATGAATAAGTTTACTAAATTAACAGTTTAGTTTAGCATCACAAATATTAGCACTCCTTAATCACTTATTTAGTAGGTATTAGTAAGTAGCTATTAGCCATATGTAAACCTAAAAGTCTATGATATTGCACTAATACTCCACACTAAGAGAGAAAGGAATTTATATTTTGTATCATTTCTTTGGCCATTAAACTTAGTACAAGCTTAGTACCATTTGTACAAGACTTCTGGTCATTAGCTTGATAAAATCATCCCAGTTCTTAAACTCTCAATTTTCTCATCTGCCCAGTGATAATATTAGTAGTTATATCTACCTTCCAAGATGTTTGTACAATAAAACCACTGCATAGTTATGAAAATAAAAATTGATGGGTAATTATAATGGTAAGAGATAAGCATACTTAATTTATTTAGTTGATTCAACAAATTTATTGACTTAATTTTATTGAAATTGGACTATCTTTATATTTATTTTTCACTCATTTGTCCATTCAACAAATATGTATTAGGGACCTCATAATATGCCAAGCATTCTGCTTGTTACAGAAAATGAGACCAAAGGTTTAATCCTTTGAACCCTTGGAAATACCAGTCTGGGGGAGATATAATGAAATACAAAAAAATCATAAAATTACAACCATGTTAAGCACTATAAAATACTGTCATATAGCTCTCTAAGCACATACTTCAGGCAGTAAAACCTGAGGTATGAAGAATAAATGAAGGTTATGCCAGGAAATGGAGGTGGTAATGTATGGGAATAGATAGAGCATCACTGAGCAAGTGACCATGATGTATTTCTGAAACATTCAGACTGAGTAAATTGTGACAATTTTTTTTCTGAGATTTGATTAAATAATAGAATTAATTACCTGTAAGCAAAGTGGAACATTTTGAAGAATAAAGTAATGTTTTGTTTTAACATCTCTATTTATTAACTTTTTCAGTGTCCAAGCTAAAAAGATAGTTGTACATTTAATATATGAAGAACACCATCAAGCTGAATAAGGTTAAGATGAACCATGTCATTAAAAAAAAATCAACTAATTAAGTCATCATAGAGAGTAGCAAATATTTTATGCTATTGTAGCAGTAGAAATTGATAGCTCAGGAAATAAAATACAAGAATTTCTGTAGCTACAGTGCAGAGTAAGTATTCAAAAACTTGTATGGTCACTGAGATGGACAATGTTTTCTTACTTTAATGTCACTCATTTGTTACAACACAACTATCTTTGTTTCATAAACTAGAAATTACTATAAATTTTACGCAATTTCTATTTGTAATTCTTTTTGCCCATCCAGCATCTGAAAACTTTTCTTTGGGAAATTTCCCCACCAAATAAAGCAAATCCTCACCTAAGAAGATGAAAAAGTCAGATACACATTTTCCTTACTTTTTTGTCCACTGAGGAGGCATGTGACTTAGGTTCCTCAAATCGGTGGGCTCCAGATACAGCCATGCCCTATGCCAGAGGGCAGGCTGTAGCTTTTAGCAGTTGATGATGCAACCAAGGCTTCCTTCAGTGGGCCAGTTCTTGAAATTGTCTATCCATTTGCCTACCCCTGGCCACATAAACCTCTTCTCTAGACCTCTCAGCGGTAAACTACATAACACTTTTCTAACACTTTTCTCTTTTTTTCTTTCCTCCTTTTCCTTCTGACCTTCTTTTCTTCCTTTCCTTCCATTACAAGTTTACTTGACATTCTTTCAGAGCCAATTCTACTGCCTGCTAAAAGTTCTGGATAAGCTACCCAAAATCAAATTGTTTTCTTCTCCCTTAAGATGTGGGCTACTTGACTTCTCCTCTAAACCACTGGGTCTTATTCTCTAATCATGAAGCCACAAGAATATGACTTCTCAACATTCTGTTACATAGTAATTAATTTTGTGGTCCTTTTAGATGTTATGTGTTCTTCTTTTTAAAAAAGAACTATTTCATTTACTTTTACAGCATTCTGTCATAATTTAATTGTAATGCTCTTCAATTTAATATATCTTTGACACATCTCTATAACTATTGCTATTATAATAGTTCAAGGAGAAATGTCTGAGACATCATAAATATTTTTACATATATAAACTTCATTTAGTGGTTATTACTGTAACCATCTTTCTAATGAACAATCAATAAATTATTAAGATAATTACAATAATGAAATATCCATAAAAGAGTAGATATCAATGATTAATAGCATATTTACTATTTTTCAATATGTAATTTAGGTCACATAAATCCAACTTGACTTCCTTTGAATTAAAATCTTTTTTTTTTTTTATCCTACTGAGAAGTCATGATTAAATTTAAAAATAATTATAAGGGCAAATTATGGTTTAAACCCTTAGTTGTTACATAAAATCATTTTAACATACTGCAACTCAAGGCACTGATTTAAGCAAGACTATACATCTTTTCCTAGCTCTGCATTCAGTAATGCCATGTGAATAGCTTGAAACTGGCCAGGGTGGGAAGATTTACACCACTCTACCCTTTCTTATTGGTGAGCTAGTGAAATAATTACCAGCACAAATGTGATTTAAAGTTCTATAGGAGATACCTCTCTCTTTTTTTGAGATGAATAAAGACAAAGCACTTATTTGGACCTAATAAATAAGTTACTTTAACTGTCCTTGGATATGATATGGTAGGTCATGGCAGGACAATAATCCAACATTAAAACTGGGAAAAAACAATTAAATTATACTATTTAAAGACATCACAGAGATGACCGTAACAAAAACTAGGTAAATAAAATTCCAGAGAGTAGAGAACCTTTCAGAGGTAAGATGACTTTCAGAACCATTTTTTCCCTGAAAACATTTGGTAATTTTAAGCTTGAATTCAAGACTGAATAGTATAAGCAATGAGCCATTACTGGGGGCAAGAAAAACCAAAGCCCTAGCTGCATGAATCTGGAGTAGCAATCTGGAAATTGGAGGGTAGCACAATATGGTGGAAAACTAGGGCAAAACTTCTAAAATGGGAAATCTCCCACAGTCACAAGTATTTAGGAAACGAATATCTTCTTGAATAGAGGCAAGTTTCAAGTATATATATAGTTGATCTCATTCTCAAGATACCAGATTTGAAGTTTCTTGGATTTGCAGCCTAGAAGATATGCTGAGAAGTTTAAAGAACAGAGCTCACTCTCCAAAATCTTTTAGGGCTCAAAGAACCCACCTCTTGGGTACTCTCTTGAAGGCTCTGAAGGCCACATTCTAGGATTAGGAACAGACCATAGGAAGACCTAGTCTTACTAAAGCTGCAAAATATCCTCAATTGCCTCAATCACTAGTTGGATTGATGTGTGAACTGTCCCCTTACCCTAACTTCCTAACAGAGAATAAAAGGAAACTCTCTAATGAAAGATAATATCTGCAGCTCAATGTTAATTTATACACAAATTCTAGCATATGTCCAAAAATTGCCATAAATATAAAAAGTAAAGAAATTTTGATTGCTACTCAAGTGAAAAAAAAAAATCAGACAATAAAAACAGGCCCATTAGATACTTAAAATATTGAAGATAGCAGAAAAGGATTTAAACTAATAAAAATATCATTTTAAAATTCTGCTTTAACTAGCATATTCACCAATAAAATTTTGAAAATTTTCCACTGAAGTCTGGGAGAAGGAACCCTGATATCATCACTAGAACTCATCATTGTAATTGCAAATATACCTAATGCAAAAAGTTAAGAAAAAAATGATTAAAATACATAAAAATTAGATATAAAAAAGTGAAATTTTTATTATTTGTAGAAACATGATAGTTTACATAGAAAATCCAAAAGAATCTATAAGCTGTCCAAATGAAGAGTGAATTTAGTATAATAATTACAAGTTCATTTTGAAAAATAAAATATAAAATAAAATTTAAAGTGCTATAATTTGCAATAGTATCAAAATATTGAATATCTGGTAACAAATTTACAAGATGTACAAGAAACTTGAAACTATTACTTTAAACTATTATGAAAAATTGAAGAAAACAAATAACTGGAAGGATATATATATCCATGAATTAGAATAAATATTGGAAAGATGTCGGCTCTTCCCACATCATTCTATAGATTAAATGTAATCCCAATCAAAATTCTAAAATTTTTGGTGTAAATTGAATAGCTGATTCAAAAATGTATACTAAAATTGTATAAAACAACAATACTTAAGGTAATACTGGAGAAGAGCAAGTCTGGAGAAACTACAGTACCAGCTATAAACAAAAGAACTAAAATGCCATAAGTAAGCGAGCAAAGCTATATTGATTAATAGAATATTACATTGGTATAAGAAAAGAGAAACTGAACATTAGAAAAGAATAAAGTGCACAGTCACAGAACCAAACAGTCACTTGATTTATGACTTAGTTGTCATTGCAATTCCATTAGAAAAAGATGGTCTTTTCAATGACTTTCTTGTCAATTGTATGTTTACATTTTTTATATTATATTTTAATCCTGACATCACACTTTACATAGAAATCAATTATAGATGGATTGAAATCTAAATATTAATGTTAAAACTATCATCTTATAGAAAATAGACAACCTTGGAATAGGGAAGGTTTCCTTAAACAGGGTACCAAAAATGCTAACCATAAAATCAATTAAGAAAAAAATAGTTTTTTTATATTTGCCAACATAGTGAATATTTACCATTTCTAATATTCTTTATTCCTTCTCTTAAATATAAATTTCTATCTGGTACCATTTTCCTTCAGCCCGAAGAATTTCTTCAACTTTGCTTTTACGGTAGGTATGCTGGTTAGGAATTCTAATTTATTTACTTGAAATGTTTTTATTTCACTAGCAGAATAGGGAGAATAATGGTTCCCCCAACAATAACTCTTATGAACAGACTAATTCACATGACAAAAAGGACTTTGTTGATATGATTAAATTAATAATCTTGAAATGAGTAGATTATTCTGAATTATCCAATTGTGTCCAATATAATTACAAAAGTCCTTATAAGTGAAATAGAGAGAAAAAAGAGTCAGTCAGAGGAGATGTGATGACAAAAGTAGAGGTCAGAATGATGCAAGAGCCAAGGAATACAGGCAACCATTAGAAGCAGGGGGGAAAAGCGAGAAAATTCTCTGCTAGATCCTGGTCTAGAAGGAATACAGTCTCAAAAACATTTAATTCTAGCCCACTGACAAACCATTTCAGATGTTTGACTTCCAGAACTGTAAGACTAAATATTTGTGTTGTTGAAGCCACTGAGTTTTTGGTAATTTATCACAATAGCAGTATGAAACCGTAAGATTCACCTTCATTTTTGAACATAACTTTCACTGGCTACCTAATTCTGATTTTTATTTTCTCAGAAAATAAAAGTGATGACTATATATTTTTATTTTCTGAGAAAATAAAAATATATAGTCATCACTTATCTACTGGCCTTAATATTTTTATAATGAGAAGTCAGCCATTATTCATAGCTTTACATGATATGCCTACATGTGGTTTTCCTCTTACTTATCTTGTATATGGGTGAGGTTCCTGAATCTTTAGATTTATGTTTTTAACTTAATTTGGGAAATTTTTAGCTATTATTTCTTAAAATAATATTTATGATTTAACTCTTTCTCTCCTTCTGATATTCTAAATACATATGTGTTAAACCACAAGATGTACCACAAGACAGTGGGTCTGTTAATTTTTTCTTCATTTTTAATCTCTTTCTTCTTGGAGTAAAATAATTTCTATCAAGCTATCTTCAAATTTCCTGACTCTTAAAGTTTCCCAGCTTTAACTACTTTTAAGCAGAACCATTTTTAAAAAAATTACAGGTAATACAATTTTGTTATAGAATATTCATTTAAACTTTTTTCATGTATTTTTCTGATGTTTCCCATCTTTTCAATTCTTATAACAAATTTTTCTCTATTTTCTTGGACATATTTATAATAACTGCTTCAAAATCGTATTTTGCTAATTGCAACACCTGTCATTTTGTTTTCTATTTCTATTGACTTCTGTTTTCTTGACTATGGGGCACATTTTTCTACTTCTCATATGTCCCCTCATTTTATTTTTCTACTGGCCAGATCCTTTGTAGACATTCTAGATTCTTTTATCTTCCCCTAAAACATGTTAACTTGAATAGACTAAAACAACAAACTCTTTTTCTCTTCTAGAGGATAACAGCTGAAACTCACCTGAGCCTTTCAGTGCTGCCTTCTGGAGGGCTTCTTACAGTCTCCACTATGACTCCTTAGTTCAGAGGTCAACCAAAGGCTGGGGTAGAATTTACATTGAGGTTTTTTACTTTTCCCTCTGTGTCTCTTTCATTTCTGAGATTTTTTCTCCTCACTTTCCAGTTACTCTAAAAAAAAACTCTGAATTCTTTCTTCTGAGTCCTTGAGCTAGTAAGATGTAGATTTCTGCTTCAGCTTAAGGAGCTCCATGCTATACGGACCAGAAGCTATCACAGGTTAAAACTAGCAAATCTGTCAATGAAGTTCCCAATTTTTATGGGTTGACTCCCAGATTCTTTTTGGTTTCATTCAACATTTCAAAGCCTTAAATTTTTAAAAATATTTTTTTAAAACTCATAAGAGTTATTCTGAGTTAAAAGTTAATTTCTTCTAACATTAATAAAATCAGAATGGTGTTAAACATAAGAAAATGGTGATAAAGGGGCTACATCAAAATTAATATATTACTTTTACAAAAATTATGCAATTAAGAATGTCAAAAGGCAAGCCTCATTTGAGAGAAAATATTCTCAATTCCTACATCCAAGAAAGACTTGTATTCAGAATACATAAAAAATTCTCATTCATTCATATGGAAAGGTCAGAAAACCCAATAAAATATGGGCGAAAGACTTGAACATACACTTCAAAAGAAGATATCTAAGTGCCCAATACATGTGAGAAAAAGTGATCAATTTCACTCATTATTAGGCAAATGCAAATTAAAATCACATATAATTGCTAAAATTAAATAAAAAGAAAATAATATTTGTGAGATGGTGGAACAACCAGAACTTTGGGATACTGATATGAAAGTAAAGTCTTTGGCAACATTTACTAAAGTTGAACATTTGATATCCAATGACCCAGCAATTTCACTCCTCGGTTTATACTAAATAGAAATGTGCACCTAGCCTCACTAAAATGGAATGTTTGAGTGAACACGCATAAATAACCATTTGAGAAGGACTCAGTAACTATCAATTTTATAATGTATGTATTATTGTATATCTACCCATCACATAGTATAAAAAGGTAATACTCAATAAACTAGGACTGCATACAATACCCATTAATCTCACAAACATGTTAAGTAAAATAAAAGGCACAAAAGAATGTGTATTACATAAAGTACAAAAATTGATTAATGCTGTTAGCAGTCAGATAATAGTCAGGGGGTGATATTTAGTAAACAGAAGGAAGTGACAGTAGTTGGGGTGTATTGATATCAACAAAGTCCTTAAAATATTTTAATACTGTATATATGAAATTTAAAACTCTAAAAAATTCCTCTAGAGTGAAATCATATGGTTTTCTTTTTCTGTCTGACTTATTTTGCTTAGCATGATCATCTCAAGATACATCTATGTTGTTGCAAATGGCAGTATTTCATCTTTTCTTATGGCTGAGTAATATTTCATTGTTTATATGCACTACTTCTTTATCCAAAGATCTATCAAAGGGCACTTCATTTGTTTCTATGTCTTGGCCATGATAAATAATGCTGCAATGAACACTGAGATGGATATATCTTTACAGATAAATATTTTCAAATTTTTTGGGTAGATAGAAGAGGAATTGCTCAGTCATATGGTAATTCTATTCTTAATTTTTGAGGCATACTGTTTTCCATAGTGGCTATAACAATTTACATTCCCACCAGCAGTGTATGAGGGGTCCTTTTTCCCCACAACCTCTACAACACTTGTTGTTGCCTGTCTTGTTGTTGATAGCCATTCTTACAGGTGTGAGATGGTATCTCATTGTGATTTTGATTTGTATTTCCCTAATATCTAGTAAAGTTGAGCATCTTTTCATATGTCTGTTGGCCATTTGTATGTCTTCTTGGAAAAAGTATTCAGATCCTCTGCCCATTTTTTATTTAGATTTTTTTGTTGTTGTTGAATTGTATGAGTTCTTTATATATTTTGGATATTAGCACCTTAACAGAGGCGTATTTTGCAAATATCTTCTCCCATTCAGTTGGTTGACTCTTTGTTTTGTTGATGGTTTCTTTTGCTGTGCAGAAGCTATGTGGGATATAAAACTAAAAGCAACAAACA
>NW_006436298.1:22156026-22160105 GCF_000325575.1 Pteropus alecto | reverse complement strand
ACAGAAGGAGATCTGACTTTGGGTAGTGAGCACACAATGCAATATACAGATGATATATTACAGAATTGTACATTTGAAACCTATAAAATTTTATTGACCAATCGTCTCAATAAATTTAATTTAAAAATTATTTTAAAAATCCTGATTCACATTAACCTTACAGATAAATAAAATCTGAAGTTTATTATAGTTTAATAATCATCACTGACTTGGATTATCAATCAGATCTACTGGTTTTTATATATTTTATAAGCATATGTTTTGCAACTTTAAGGGCAATGGCATATTTTCATAACATCAACTTCCTTGTGTATTTATGTAATAAATACCTGTCTAAAACAAGAATTAAGTCTTATAGTATTGTTTATAATAAAGCTCCAATGAAACCAAAATTATGAAGAGTGGGTAGTGTTTTAATCGTTAGTATATTTCCTTATTCCTTTTTTTAATGCCTGACACATGTGTATCAGAATTTTCATTGTTTGAGTCTTCAAAAACTGCATGTCTTTCAAGCATTAGGAGATGTCTTTCAAAACAACATACTCTTCTATTATTTTCCACTTTACAAGTCCACCTCCCTTCCCCCTCCCTAAAAAGGCTCCAAACCCTTCAGGCCTTGAATCATGTCACTATCATTCCAGCTAAAGGGAACTGGAGAGCACTCCCCTGGGTTCCTATTAACACCTGCTACTTAATCAGCCAGAGGGGCTGTTGGTGACTGATAGCACATAGTTCCATCCATCCCTCCTCCCTCCTTCCCCAGAGGCCGTACCACCATTGCAGCCATCCCAGCCTGGGGAGTGAGAGTAACAGAGATGGGGCAACATGGAGAGTTGGAGAAATATATACAATTGTTCAAAAGCTGGAATTTGCTAGTAGTAAATTCCCAGTTATAAATTTGTAAACCAAGAACATGCAGCTGTGGAATGTATTAGCTGCAAGTCTATAATTTTTCAGCTTTCGGATTCATAAATATTTTAGGTATTGTACAAATACAGCAGCAATAATAATAGAGACCTCCCTGGATAGAAGGTTGCTACAGCTAAGATGTATGCAGCTTAGCATGGGGGTGGGGAGCCTTACATTTTGAGCGAAGAATAAGTTTAGCAGTGCAGCCATCTCTAATTTAGACTGTTTTCTTAATCTGCTGCCAGGGGACCATGCTGGGTGATTTACAGTAATGAACTCCACCTGGATGCTCTGTAAATCTGAAGAGAACTGCAGCCTAGTAACTGTTGTTACCACAGATCTGGTTGAGTGAGTTCTAATTTGATCATTAAGTGACCATCCCACCAAGGAACCATGAGAAATGCTTAGAGACTGCCATTCCATGATAGTATAAGAAGGGTTGTTTATTTAAATAAGATTATTATAAAACAAAATTACCTATAATAAGAAAAAAAAAGTCAGAAACGTTTGTAGAATAAAAATACTAAATATTTAATCTTGAACCAGTGGATCATGGTGTTAGTTCAATGGGATCGGTATTTTTTAAAAGAGAAAGAAGTAATATAAATTTTCAAAACACACAGAGCTCTTTACTAAAATTGTTTTAACACCATTATACAATCGATGGCTGTTAACTCTCCAATGGCAACTGTAATACTGGGAGCATCTGGCCTTATAGAAATAGTACACTAAGTTATACATTATAATATACTGCATAATAAAACATTGAGTAAGTAGCATTTTTACAGATGTAGAATGCATATGTCATTGCTGTATAACAACGGTAATAAAATTCTATCTATATCCTAAAATGTACAAGTTGAACTGTATGAATTGAATTTACTTTTTAATTTCTGTCCAAAACTCTGGTCACTATCTCAATAATTTGAGAACAAGGCTATGGCCACTACCACTGTTTCTGCTGCTTTATCAAGGCCATTGGGAACCAGTGCTATCGCAAAATATGCCACTGATTGATCTTGCTGCTCCCTGTTACTGAAATTAATTTTCTGTCCATCTCTTGTTACAAATTCTTGTTCACTTTAATGGTCATTTATTGCACTTTCTTACCTATCCCCCCTTCTTCTGACAATAGAACAAATATAACAATCATGTTTCTCTGGGTAACCACACCTCCCTATTTACAGTTTTTGTAGTCTGAGTGATCAGTTGGAACATAGGTCAAATTTACCAAAAAAACTTAGCTAAATGAGCCAATACAGACTTCAGTCATTCATTCTGCTTAACATTTTCTAAAAATTATGAATATCTGCATTCCAATTAATTTTACAAAGTAATTAAGACGTATTTTCAGTCAATATTGAGTATTCTTTTTACTAGATTAATAAATGAATCAGCTATCTCAAGGGAGAATGCATTCTCGTTATTGAAAATGTATTAGCAAAGGCTGATAATTCCTTGGTGGGTATTTTGTAGTGGAGAGTCTCACTATATTAGATAATATTTGATATTCCTATTAACATAGGTATTTTATGATTCATAAACTCAGCTCATACTTAGTACAGATCGAAGAACTCTAAGCACCAAGTAGAAATGAAAAAGAAATGAGCAAGTACTCTTAAACATTTAAAACAGACTTAGATCAAGTCAAATAGAATACAGTACAAAAATGAACTGAATATTTCAACCAACTGAATGATATATTTCTAGCTCTATAAATAAAGTTATTTTCACAAAGGTCATTAAAAAATAAAGATTTCTAGCAGAATTCTATTTTGAGTCCAATCACAATGATGGTACATTAACTTCCATAATTCTTCTAAAACTCTGGTCCTTCAAACTTTTTAATTTCAGTTACTTTCCCCCTTCTCACATGTTACCTACAAACATAATTTAAACCATTTCATTTATTGGATTCACTGATAACAGAAAATATCATACAGTATTCTTTCCCAACTCAGTAAACGGCAACTCCAAATTTTATGAACTATGTGTTTAAAATATCCCTAAGAAGTCTAATCACTTCTTATTAACTAATAGCCTTATAGGAAAAAAAATAGACAAATCTACCACCATACTTGAAGATTTTAACACTCCTCAATAATTAGAATAGGAAAAAATATGTAAGGATATAAAAGATTAGAACACTTCCAACTATCATAAACAAATTTATTCTTTTTTTAGGACTATTTTTTTAGAGAATTTTTAATTTTACAACAAAATTGAGAGGAAGGTACAGAGATTTCCTATATACCCCTGCCTCACACATGCATAGCCTCCCCCATTATCAACATCAGTCACTGGAATAGTACATTTTTACCAAAAATGAACCTACATTGATACATCATAATTATCCAAAGCTTATATATGTTAGGGTTCACTCTTGGTGTTATACAGTCCATATATTTGGACAAAAGAGTATTGACATATAGTCATCATTATATCATATAGAGTATTTTCACTCCCTTAAAAATCCACTGACCTTTTTAATTGTTTCTAGTTTGCCTTCCCCAGAATGTCATATAGTTGGAATCATACAGTACAAAACCTTTAAAGATAGGCCTCTCTCACTTAGCAGTATGCATTTAAGGTTCCTCTATTTCTTTCCTGTCTTGATAGCTCAGTTCTTTTTAGCATTTAATAATAATCCAATGCTTGGGTTATCAAAGTTTATTTTTTCATGTACCTACTGAAGGACATCCTGGTTGCTTTCAAATTTTGTCAAAAATGAATAAAGCTTCTATAAACATCCATATGCAGGTTTTTTGTGGACATAAGTATTCAGGTCCTACAGATAAATACCAAAGAGCACAACTGCTGAATTGTAAGATTAGATTTAGTTTTGTAAGAAGCCATCAAACTATGGCCCATTTTAATGCACATTATTTTCAACTATGGCAGCAAACACATTCTTTTCAAGTGCATATGGAACATTTACCAAGATAGCCATAAAACAAATCTCTATCAAGTGAAAAGGATTAAAATTAGAAAAAGTATATCTTCTGACTTTAAAAAATAATTGAATTAAAAATAATCAAATGACCATATTACCTAAAGCATTATACAGATTTAATGCAATTCACATTAAAATCTCATCAGCATTTTTTAAAGAAATAGAACAAAAAATCATCAGATTTGTATGGAAGCACAAAAGACCCTGAATTGCCAAA
>NW_006436298.1:22119136-22155083 GCF_000325575.1 Pteropus alecto | reverse complement strand
ATCCAAAAAGATATTTGCACACCGATGTTCATAGCAGCATTATTCACAGTGGCCAGGACATGGAAGTAACCAAAGTGTCCTATGATAGATGAATGGGTAAAGAAGCTGTGGTACACATATACAATGGAATATTACTCAGCCATAAGAAGAGATGAAATACTGCCATTTGCTACAAAATGGATGGACCTTGAGATAATCATGCTAAGTGAAATAAGCCAGGCAGAAAAAATAAAAAATCAGATGATATCAGTTATATGTGGGATATAAACCTAAAAGAAACAAATGAACATGACAAACAGAGACTCAGGGACATAGACAATGGACTAGGTTACCAGAAGGGGGGAGGAGAGGAAGATGGGGTAAAGGGGGTCAAATATAGGGGAGTAGGGAAGAGGTGAAGTGGATAAAGGGAGTCAAATATATGGCAGCTGAAGGAAACTGGACTTTGGGTGGTAATCACACAATAGAATATACAGATGTCAAATTATAATGTACATCTGAAAATTATATAATTGTATTAATCAATGTTACCCCAATAAACTTTATAAAAATAAAAAATAAAAATAAAAATAATCAAATATATCTAAAAATTCTCACATATATAAAGATTAAATAATATGATTTTTAATAATCCATGAGTCACAGTAAAATAAGAATTAGGAGATATTTTAAAACAAGTGATATTCAAAAAGACAATGTATAAAAATCTGTAAAATGTTGATAATCAAGTACAAAAAAGTTATAGTTTTGAAAGTTATTGTTAAAAAATAAATGATCTAATTCTCCTTCTTAAAAAGCTACAATAAAAGAGCAAAAAGAACAAAGGTAAGTAAAAGGAATAAATACATAAGTAAAGAGCACAAATACTTGAGATAGATAACAAGCAGACAGCATAGAAAATCGAGAAAGCTAAAAGTTGATTCTTCATATAAATTAATAAAAGGAATAACCCCCTTGTAAGGCTGATTAAGTAGAAAAGTGACCAATATTCGCAAAAAAGATGGGATACCTCCATAGATACTTAGATTAATTTTACATTACTAAAGTCCATAGATATTTAATGATTATATATCATATATAAGACTTTATACAACACACTCAAAATCCTCTGAAAATAGAGCAAAAATTATTTAAAATATTAGTAAATAAAATCGAACAATATGTAAGAAAGTAATATACCAATACTCTGATAGATCAAATATGGAAATTTTTTTTGTAGCTCCTTCTATCAAGAGGTCTTAGACTTTTTTCCTTTTCCCTAAGAAATGGAGTATATACTTAGTTAAGTAAGTTTCTCGATTTGTTTCATGTCCACAGAAATTTGGCAGCTCAGAGGCAATTTTGATACAGTCACAGAAGTGAGTTTAGGCAAAACCAAGAGAAAAACCACATCGCCCATCATGGTTGTTTTGTCACTACATTTTGAAGTATTTTCTAATTCAGCCCTAGATAACTGATTCAGTAAAAAGATGAAGTAAAACTGTATATTTGTACAGGACATGACTCTGTAGAAATCCTAGGAATCTACACAAAAGCTACTAATAAGTGAGATTAGTAACTTTACAGGATACAAGATCAACACAGAAACACCAATTTTGCTTCTAACAAAGAAAAGTTGAAATTAAAAACAGAATACCATTTATAACATCATTAAATATAAAACTCTTAAGGATAAATCCAACAAAAGATGTGCAAGACCTGTATAATAAAAATTATAAGATTGTCGAAAGAAATTTAAAAGATACAAATAATAGAAAGGCATGCTGTTTTCATGGTCTGAAGTCTCAACATTTTAAAGATGCAAATTCTTCCTTGATATAAATACAATGTAACTTTAATCAATACACCAGCAAATGTTTTTGAAGAAATTGATGCAAATGATTATAAAATATGTATGGAAATCCAAAAGATCTGGAATAGCCATAACAACTTAAAAACCTTGAACAGCAAAAACAATATTGAAAAAGAATCAAATTGGTGGATTTATACTATCTGACTTCGATAAGCATTATGAAATTATAATAATCAGGATAGTGTGATTTTTAGCATGATAATAGATCACTGGAGCAGAATAGAAAGTTCAGAAATAGACCCACATGTGTATGATAAGTGGATATTTTAAAAAATCTAAAAGGAAATTCAGTAAAAACAGACAATCTTTTCAACATGTATTGCTTCAACCATTGGATATCTATATGCAAACATTAATAAGTTACTTTAACCCATGTTTAAAGCCGTTTTAAAAAGTCACTTAAATCATAAACTTGTATCAAACCTAAAACTATAAACTCTTAATAAAATAGTATAGAAATTATTAACCTTAAGTGTTCCTCAGTATAGTACCAAATCTATGCTCCATAAAATACATATTAGACATATCAAAATTAAGAATGTTTGCTCTCTGAAAGTCATTCATAAAAACAAAAAACAAGCCATACACTGAAGGAAATTTTTAAATATTTGTAAATAGCATATCTGCTAAACGAATTGTATCAATATATACAAAGAACACCCAAAACTCAGTAAAGCAAACATACAAACGAATAAGAAAAAATAATGAGCAGACTTCCACTTTTCATTTTCACATGTGAGGAGTTGAAAGTTATCACTCCCTCCAGAAAACAAGTTGAACAGATTGAAAAAATTAACTATTCTTTATAAGAGAGAAGAGGATACAAGGAAGACCACTGCTCCAAGATTGGAGAAAGAGACAAATGAATGCAGAGTGTCTTGGCTTACCAGAATAGAACTCACAGGCAGATAGTGTGGAATAAACCAGTGCTGGAACGGAGAAACCTGAAAGGCAATTGACAACTTATTAGAGGCTCAGTGAGGACAAGAGTCAAGAATTAACAACTTTACAGAACTAAAAGCACCAGGCTCGGCTGATTTTAATGGTGAATTGTACCCCACACTTAAGAAATTGTACCTATTCTCTACAATATCTTTCACAGGATATAAACAGAGGGAATACTTCCTAATTCAATCTATAAGTCATGCATTATCTTAATACTAAAAGCAAAGACATACAAGAAAGAAAAATTACAAATCAATATGTCTGTAAAAATACTCAACAAAATAGCAAATTAAATTTAACAAGGTATATAAAGAATTGTACACCATGACCAAGTGTTGTTTATCCCAGTCATGCAAGTCTGTTTCAACATTTAAAAATCAATGAATGTCTCAGGTCTTATACTTAGATCTTGGAGCCATTTTGAGTTAATTTTGGTGTATGGTGACAGATAGCAGTCTAGTTTCATTCTTTTGCTTGTGGCTTTCAAATTTTCCCAGCACCATTTATTGAAGAGGCTTTCTTTAGTCCATTGTATGTTTTGGTTTCTTTGTTGGAAATTATTTACCCATATATATTTGGGTTTATTTCTAGGCTCTTGATTCTGTTCCATTGGTCTGTGTGTCTATTTTTCTGCCATTACCAAGCTGTTTTGATTATTGTCTCTTTATAGTATATTTTGAAGTCAGGCAGTATGATTCCTTTGGTCTTCCTCCCCATTCCCCTCAGGACTGCTTTGGTCTTTCATGATTCCAAAGAAATCTGATGATTTTTTGTTCTATTTCTTTAAAAAATGCTGATGGGATTTTGATAGGGATTGAATTAAATATATGTATTGCTTTGGGTAATACGGCCATTTTAACTATGTTGATTCTTCCAATCCATGAACATGGAATATCTTTCCATTTCTTTGTATCTTCTTCAATTTCTTTTAATAATATCTTATAGTTTTTAGTATATAGATACTTCATATTCTCTGTTAAGTTTATTCCTAGGTATTTTATTCTTTTTGTTGCATTATAAAAGGAATTTTGTTTCTTTTCTTTTTCTGAAATTCCATTGTTAGTATATAAGTGGAAAGGTTGTAGGGGAAAAGGATCTCTCCTCATATACTGCTGGTGAGAATATAAGTTGGTACAGCTACTATGGGAAACCTTATAGGGGTTCCTCAAAAAATTAAGAATAGAATTACCATATGACCCAGTAATCCCTCTTCTGGGTATCTACCAAAAAAAAATTTGAAAATATTTATCTATAAAGATATATGCACTCCAATATTCACTGCAGCATTACATTATTCATAGTGGAAAAGACATAGAAAAAATCAGTGTCCTTTGACAGATGATTGGATAAAGATGTGGTACATATATACAATGGAATATTACTCAGCAATAAGAAAAGATGAAATACTGCCATTTGCAACAACATAGATGGATCTTGAGATAATCAGGCTAAGCAAAGTCAGGCAGAAAAAGTTGAGAACCATGATTACACTCATATGTAGGATAAAAAACTGAAAGCAACAAATAGAAAAGACAAAAACTCATAGACACAGACAACAGTTTAGTGGTTACCAGAGGGAAAGGAAGGAGGGAAGGAGGAAGGTATATAAGGGTACAGGGGGTCAAATATATGAAGACAAAAGGAGATTTGACTTTGGGTGGTGAACACACAATGCAATCTAAAGATGATATATTATTGAATTCCATACTTGAAACCTATATAATTTTATTAACCAATGTCACTGCAATAAATTAAATTTCAAAAAATCAATGAATGTAACCACATTAATATGGTAAAATAGGTAAATTACATGCCCATATCAATAAATGCAGAAAAAGCAGCTGACAAAATCCAACACCCATTCTTAATAAGGACTCAGTAATGGAGAGAAACTTTCAACTTGATAAAGAATATCTCCAAAAAGCCTACAGCTAACGTCATATTTAATGGTGAGAAATTTGAGCTTTCTCACTAAGATCAGGAACATAGCAAGGACATCCCCATTCAGAAGTCCTCTCTAATATCATACTGGAAGTTCTAGCTAATGCAATAAGACAAGCAAAGAAATAAAAGGTATACAGATTGGGAAGGAAGACATAGAACTTCATTTCTTCATTGATAATATGATTGTTTATGTAGAAAATCTGATAAAATTAACAACAAAAAAATGCCTGAACTAATGAGCAATTTTAATGGTTGTAGGATACAAGGTTAATATATAGTCAATTGCTTTCCTATATACCAGCAATGAGTGAATGGAATAAAAGTTAAAAACACAATAATATTTATATTAGTATCCAAAAAATAAAATGCTTAAGTACAAGATCTACATGAAAAAACTACAAAACTCTGATGAATGAAAACAAAGAAGAATTAAATAAATAGAGCGATATTCCATGTTCGTAGATAGGAAGAATGCTAATTCTTCCTAACTTGATATCTATTCGATGCGATCACAATGTCAAGTGTATGAGAAAACAGTCCACAGACTAGGAGAAAATACTTACAAAAGACAAATCCAATAAAGGGCTGTTATTTAAAATATGCAAGGATTCTTAAAACTCAACAGTAAGAAGAAAAACAACCCAATTAAAAAAAATGGGATAAAGACCTTAAAAGACATCTTACTAAGGAAGGTATACAGATGGCAAATAAGCACATGAAATAATGCCCCACATCATATGCCGTCAGGGAAATGTGTGTTAAAACAATGAGATACCACTTCATACCTATTAGAATGGCCAAAATCACTCTAAAGTCAGAATTCCTAGGTTAAATTCCATCTGCCACTAATTGTGTAACTTTTCAGCAAATTATTCAAACTCACTGGGCCCAAGTTTCCTCATCTTTACAACTAAGATGATAATAGTACCTCCTTCATCATGACATTGTTGTAAGGATTATGAGTTCAGATATACAAAGCAAAAGCACTTTGAATAGCACCTGGTATTCATAATGTGCTATGCAAATGTTAGTTCTATTACTGTTGTTGTTAGTACTAGTATTAAAGGAAATATAAAAATTTTCAAAATGAAAGAGATTATTAAGTATTTAGAAAATCAAATAAAATAGACTCACATCAAGATACATTGTCATGAAATTTCAAAAGCCTAGGAACAACGGGAAAATGGTAAAGCTTCCTTAAAGACAGAATGATAAAAAAGGGAAAAAAATTGTTCGCTTACAAAGGCTTAGAGCCACAATGGAAGCTCCACTGGAATATAGAATATAATCCAAAATAAAAATAGGAAAGCAAAATATATCAGACATGCAAGGAATTTCTTACCAATTAAATTAATGGAAAAATAAAAAAATAATCATGAAAGGGAAACACACAAGACCAAAGAAAAAGATAATCCACTCAGGATAAACCATAGGTCCAGCAAGTACTGGACAGACAGAAGCAGGAAGCAGAAGATTCCAAGAAATGTTTTCAATGAAAAGAGAGATTTGACACATCTGACATTATTCTAGAAACATTGGAAGAATGATAGGTCTTTATCAAACAGTTATTATAAAAGAAAAATCTAGCCAAAACACTTTGAAAAAAATCAGCACAAGAAATATTACATATTGCTATTACTTACTTTGACAAAAATGAAGTTTAGCAATATTTACATAGGTATAAAGTTTAATATTTGACTTAGAATTGAATCCATTATATCAAAGGAAAAAGTCAGTTAAGAAGTAAAAGCAGTTAGAACATGAGAGAGTTATATTCTAGAATTGCTAATATCCTCTTTCAGAGTCAAGATTTAAGAGATAACATCTATAGTGAATGGCACAAAAATAAAGGAATAAACTATATTCTATGAAGTTCCAAAATAACCAATAAAGTAGGTAAAAACAGCAAAGTGACTATATTGAGATGAGGGAGAGAAGGAATGGCATATTGAAGCAAACTAAATATTAGCAAATAAAAAATAATACTTCAAGTCAATATATATATCAATAAATTGAAGTTTATTTGTATCATTTAGAGGTATACTCTAAGAATCAATCGAAATAAAAGTAGTAGCTCCCTCTAATGCTAGTAGTGTACAAGGGCAGTGGATAGTGTATTTCATTATAATCTTACTACAATTTCTACTATTTCTTTGTCTTTTATGCATGTATGTATTTCATAGAGGTAAGAAAAATTACTGAAGATATACTACAAAGATATAAAATGCTAGCTAGTGAGTAGAGAAGATGACAATTAAATGGAATAGAGTCTACAGACAAATGAAGATGTATGAATAACATTTATAATTATGTTGAAGATTTCAAATAAATGCTAAAAATATTATGATATTGGGACAAATAGTTATATATAAATAAAAGCCTAAGTTTAGTCCTCTATATGCAATGCACAATAACATCTCAAATTTCAGAAACAATTCCCTAAAACAGTCTTATTGTATTGAAATAAAAAACAAGGAAACATTTTTTATAATTTGAAGTAAAGAAGGCCTTCCTGAATAAGAGCAATAACCTGAAAGCACAAAAACTGTAGGATAGTTAATATTGTGCACTTCTGTTTAAAAATAGACTTGTTAAAAGTAAACTTGTTAAAAAGCATGTAACAGAATGGAATAAAATACAATATATCCAGCTGAAAAATATCTGTAAAAACAAAATTATCAGATGAAAAGTACCATATATATGAAAATGTTATCTACCTAATTAATATTCAAGGAAATATAAGTTATTTCACTCATACTTTTGACAAAAATGAAGTTTAGCTCAAATTCCCTTATGAAACCTCTTAATGCTTGGTGCTTTAATAGTTCTGTATTTCTTTAATGGAAAGTGTTCTAAATGAACTTGATTTCTTTTAGGGTTGATTCTGGGGAATTATATTTTTCTTAGGAAATTATCCATTATATCATGTCATCAAATTTATTTGCATGAATTATGCAAAATAGTTTCTTACAAGTTTTAAACAATTTTGTGAGGTCCATTGGTTTATTTAATATTTTGCATATTTGTGATTCCTTCCCCTTTTTCTTGATTTGTTTCTCTAGGGTGTGTCTGTTTTAATTTTAAATTATTTCAATTAGTAATTGGTTCTATTGTTTTTCTCTTATCAATTTAACTTATGACTGTTTTTATTATTTTCTAGCTTCTAATTTGTGTTTATTTTTTTATTTCTTTTATAACTTTTTTGATTTATGCATTACATTTCTTTTATTCTTCATTTTTCACATGCATATTTAATGCTATAGGTTTTCTATGGAACTCTGCTTTATTGTATTCCCTAGATTTTGTTATGTTGATTTTGTCATTATTTTTATAATTTCCTCAATTACAGTTTTTACTCCTCTGTGATACAAGGCTTGTTTAAAAAATAGTTTCCTAAGTTTTCCAAAGAGAGTACTTTAGTTTGTTTCCCAATTTTATAATTATTTTCCAGTTTTATTGCCATTTGATCAACTAATTTTGGGGTATTATTTCTACTTTCAAAAGAATAATTGTTTTGATAATCTTTAAAATAGTAATTTGGGGAAAATAAACAATAAAAATAAAACAAAAAATATGCTTACTTTTCATCCATTCAATCATCATTGTATTACCATACTAGTTGCCCTTCATAAAATGATACACAAATGTGAAGCTAGAATATTGTTCATTGCTTTATTTTTACTTAAATATTTGAAAATTATTTGTGTTTATCAATGGAGAAGTTATAACCATAATGTGATACAACTATGCTTTGGAATGTTATGCAGTCATTAAAAAGAGTGACATAAACCTAGACACATTGAGAAAAAAGCAAAATGTCAAGAAAATATGTATGCTAAATTGTATTAAATTTAAACAGTATACTTACAAATATGTATATAAATGCATATAACAGAGATTGATTGGGATTTTGTATACCATACTGTTTGTAGGAATGAAATAGATGGGTGAGTGGGTAGATTTAAAGGGGAAAAATCTAATTTATGATTTATAACCCTTCCCCTGTGAACCAGGACAAAGCCTGACACTATCTGAAACCTCATCCTTGCTCAGGGTTTATATCTCTCCTTGCTTTATTTCTTCTTTACAGATTTCTGTAAAAAGTACACTCTTAGTAACCAGAGGCCACAGAGTCTCTGTCTCAGTACTGTTCTAGAGAATCTGACATTGACTGGTAGAAATGATTGTGAAGATATATGGCCAAGTACACTAAAGAATCAAGTATAAGAGAGAGATGGAATGTGGTTTGTGAAAGTTTTATTTACATGAAACCAAGGGACACTTAAACATGAGGGGCATGGTATTCTTCAAAAAAAAGATAAACATAAGAGAAATGTTGGTAGATTGTAGCTATAACTTCACACAGACTGTTAATAGTAATTCTTAAATATTTTTATTTCCGGTATATTTTAGAGAATGCACTGGTCTTATCCTTTACACTACAAAGTCAGATGTTTGTTCTTAGGCATTGATTCCTGCAATCCAAGTTATTATGAGAATTACCTTTGGTATAGCACTAATCTTCTCAAAGTAATACTTTTAAATAGTATATTAAAATAATTGATGTAAAAGATGGTACGTTTTTTGTATCTTTTAAAACCATTTTGATCTAGATTTATAATCTTTAATTATTGAGTATTTTTTAATAATATATATATATATGAGTACCTCACTAAAAACATGTTTTAGAAAAATTTACAAAGCCCAGTCAAAGTTAGAAAAACAGTATAGCAATTCTATGTTTTTCTGTTTGTACATAGGAAATATTGTATTTTTCTTTTAAACTCCAGGAATAAAAACTTAATAAGAAGTTGATGAGAGGTCAGATACAACATACACATACTGTCTGATTGAATACATTGAAGCAGTTCTGATTATATTTTGCTTTTTAAAAATTTATTATTCAATTAAAAAAACTTCAAGAAATCACTAATAAAGAGCACTTAGTCCTATGGAAGAAGACATTAAAGGATATTTGCCATCAGAGATTACCTACCAGAACTATAAATCACATGTCATTTAATGATGTATCCATAACTACTTAGCTGGCATGACAAAATCGGATAGTGATTACATGATTTATGAGGTATAGAGAAAGAGAACCCCTCAAGGGGAATATTCACAGAGACCAAAATATTTGAACATGGAAAGAATATTTTACTTTTCTTAATATCAATTCAGATTTACATGGGGAGGAGAAATCTAGTGGGTAATTTAAACACAATTTTATGGAGTTAGATCTAAAAGAAAAAATTAGAATGATTCTATCAAGATGATAAACAAAAATAAAAAACAGTTTAAAGACAGGGTCTAACATTTTTTCTCTGAAGAAATAAAAAACATGATTCAATAGATAAAAAAAGACAGCCTATTTTAATAAATGAAATATGTGCTTGCATTTCTGATTTAAATTCAATCTTCATAATTTTATTAATTTTTTGATCATTGCACTATTATTTAACTTCTTTGTGCCTCAAGTTATTTATTTACAAAATTGTGATTAAAATACCTATTTGGTAAGAATGTTCTGAAAATAAACAAATAATCAAACACTTGGAGCCATGCTTAGCACACAGAGCCACTGGTTTTAAATGGATAGCTCTCATTATTAACAAGAAACAGCGTATATTGACCATGCAAATCTTTTCTATTGAAATCACTTCGATTTTATCACAACATCTGTTTAAAAGAATATGTGGAAGTGAAAATATAAGTGTTTGGATTGTCTAAACGAGGTAGATGTATGACTATCAGTGGCCTGTAGAATTAATATTCAGTACAATGTATTCTTCTGTTTCCATTAGACTTGATTAAGACATACTGAAATTAAGGCAAGAAAAACTTTTTCAAACAGCTCTTTATGTAAAAATCTCTTTTATAAAGACAAAAGCCCCAACATGAACAAGGAATCTAGAAAAAGGCTGATTTTAGACAATTCATCAGTTGTCTCTGGTCTACTCAAAGGCAATGACTAACATTTATTAAGGTCTATTTGCAACACACTGCTCAAAACATGTTAAATGAATTGATTAATCTTTACAACCTCATAAAATAGCATTATTATTCTCATTTGCGCTGGTAGAGATAAATGTTACATGGCTCTTGGCTTCACATTCTGCCAGAGGTAGAGGCAGATGCATTTAAAAACAAACAGCAAACAAATAAATATACAAATACATATGGTAAAATAATTACACACACATGTTTCAGAGAAAAGCAAAACTGTGGGTTGATCAAGTCTACCTGGAGCCTGGTAGTGTTTCTCTCTTATCTTTGAAGCTTTTTCAATATTTACACTCTGGGTGCAAGATGTATTTTTAAACATCCACACAGAATGTCTTTTTTAGGGTTCCAGGACAGAAAAGAACTTAGGATGAAGCTCCACAAACAGTCTCCATTTAATTACAGGGAATAAACGGGGGCCAAATGAGAAAAATGGGCATCTGCTTTTGTTTTTAGATGCATTGAATTTCAATTTATCACTTCCAAATAGTTGACTACAACTCTAAAGTATCTTCCCACCCCTTCCATCGCATCTTGTACATATGCATCCTTTCTCTTTCCTATTATTTGTCAATCAAGAATGTTTGCTGTCCAAACTGTGAGCTATGACTTATCCAATCTTAAGGATGTTATACGTTGGGACAAATCTGAACTCAGGAACCAAGGATAAGAAAAAATTAAGGTAAACTTCTTTTTCTCCAAACTTTTAACAACTTTATTTCTTCAACTCAATAAAACTTTCTCTTCAATGTCAAAAATAGTGAATAAGTTGATATTTTATATCTTCCTCAAATATTGTTTTTATGCTTCCCTCAACTCTATTTTAATTGGTACAAACTGACAGTCCCCAAATACATCATAAATTGAAGAATAGATGACTACTGCTTTTCACATAATTTGTGCTGTGCTATGTTTGCCACTACTACTTACAGAAGAAGTCAGACACTTCTCAAAGAGCAAAGCCACAATGTAATGCCAGCCTGATGTCAATGAAAGGCACTTAAGGAAATCAACGTCAAGAAAATCTGCCTCATCCTCCTTCATAAAGTCCTTGAAAGGGAGCCAAAACTATTTCCTAATACATAACATAGTTAACACTGATGGCATGAAGTCTATATTTTGGTACTACATAGACACATTTTTTTGAATTAGAATAATTTTAATTCACTTAAATATTTATTGAAAAATATTCACTTTCAACTTCTAATATGGTATAGGTTTTAAAATAATCCTTAAAGAAAAAAGTATTAGTTAATTTAAAGGTAAAAAGATAGTACTTAGGGCAAAGTTCATAAATCTGGTATATAAATGAGTAAAATTTGGGAAATGATAGGCTAGACAAACGGTGTATACAGGATTGGCTTGGAGAATTTAAACTCTTGTTTTTCAGAACTAGTTACTCTCAGGCTATAAGCAGACAGACCAACCTAGTTTCAGATTCAGAATTAAAAAGCTGCCATTATGTTGCTATTTTTCAAAAATGTATAGACTTTTACATTTTAGGAACTATAGGGCAATGCCAATTTTCTCAATCACCTCTTTTATTAAGTATGCAATCTAAATGGTAAGAAAACATTTATTCTGTCTAATGAAAACAGAATTTAGCATTTTAGTACTTTTTGTCTTGACTTTATTCCTGCAAAGTTCATATTTTTATTTGAAGAAAAGCAGGAAGATCCTGGAAAGGTCTTTATATTTCATAAGTGGATTCTAGTAGCAGATATCTATAATTTAATCTGCACTGAAACCCCTTCCCTATGTGTGTCCTTGTGTTCTTGGACTGAGCCTTTCCTCCATTAGGCACAACTCTGGGCTGGGTAGATGATCTTGGTCTGGACAATTCAAGTGCTCCATCCCATCACCATTGAGATTCTTTCACGCGTGGAGCCGAGAAAGGTATTAAACTTCTCTTTTCCAACAAATAAACTTCTCTTTTCTAACAAATCTTAAAAATTAAGTATTTAAAAATGCTCAGAATAGTACCTGAAACATTCCATAAGCACCCATAAATGTTAGCTATTGTTATTATTACATTAATTCTGAATTGGTAAGATTTGAGTCTTGGCTACTAGAATTCCTTTGAGCTTAACATAAACCTTTTAGAAACCCTGGATTCACAATTATAAAATTCAATTAATTTCACCTTATATATTAATTTAAAAGTAAAGCAGATGCCTCCTCACATATGTCAGAATGGCTATTATCGAAAAGTCAACAAATAACAAGTATTGGCAAAGATATGGCGAGAAAGGAACCCTGGTACACTATAGGTAGGAATATACATTGGTGGAGCCACTATGGAAAACAGTCTGATGACTCCTCAAAAAAAGTAAAAATAGAACTACTATACGACCCAGCAATTCTGCTTCATGGTGTCTATCCAAAGAAAACAAGAATGCTAATTCAACAATATACATGCACTCTTATGTTCGCTGCAGCATATATGGAAGCAACCTAGGTGTCCATTGACAGATGAATGGTTAAACAAAAAGTGCTATATATTTACAATGAAATATTACTCAGCAATAAAATAAATAAATCTTGCCTTTCATGACAATGTGCATGGACCTATAGGGTATTATGCTAAATGAAATGTCAGAAAAGGAGAAAAACCATATTATTTCACTTATCTGTGGAATCTAAAAAAAAAAAAAAAAAGCATAAACAGACATAGATACAGAGAACAAACTGATGGTTGCCAGAGGGGAACAAGATAGGTGGATGGGTCATAAAGGTGAAGGGTAATAAGAGGTACAAACTTCCAGTTATAAAACAAATGAGTCACGGGGATGTAATATACAGCACAGAGAATATAGTCAATTATATCGTTATAACTTTGTACTTATTTTTTTACAGGGGGCAAATTATTATTTAAAAATTTGATTACAACCAATTTTGTTGGCATTAAAATTAGCAGTATTTTAAATTTGAATATAGATATATGGTTACTGGACTATCATGGTAGTCACATTATAAGGTATATAAATGTTGAATCACTGTGTTGTATATCTGAAACTAATAATGTATTGAATGACTATACATTAATAAAAAAATTAAAGTTTTTTACTTTTGAAACTAAAAAAATTTTAATTGATAAATGCTTATTTTTTTTATTTTGTACTATGATCTACAATGTTGCTTAGACATTTTGCTTCTGAATAATGAGGTTTATTTAAATATTAAGACATTAGAGTATTATATATTTGTATATAAGTATGTATTATATATACACACATGTATAAATATAATTTGGCATATACCAACTACAGTGATTTTTCTTCAGTTGTTGCACAGTATAGTAAGAAAGACATGTCGCACAGTGCTTGATTAAACAATAGTTTAATAGTGATTTTTCACATAATTATAACTATAAATTATATATTTACCTATGGACAGATACTTGAAAAAAATATAAAAATAAGAAAATATAAACATCTTATGACTAAATGTTGAGATTCCAGGTTAATATTTTCCTTTCAAATTAATTTTACCTGACTATACTTTTGTTAGGATTACCAAAAGTCAGAAGAAAAAATATCAATTTATGGATGTTTACACTATAAACATTATACCTCTACTCATGCCAATACATTCACTTAAAATGCCCACTCCTTTTCTCTTCATTTCTCAAAATTTCAATCTGAAATGAATTCTCCTAGCTCTGAGCTCCCCTGGAAATTCTTGTCCGCACAATGTATTTAGAAATGAATCATGCATTGTCTTAAGAGAGCCTGGCCTTTGAAGTCAGACAGACTTAAGATAAATCCTGACTCTGCCACCAAATAGCTACATGACCTTAGGCAAGTTACTTGGTCTGTAATAAAGACAGTAACCATCTGGTTCTTGCCATGTGCCAGATATGATTTAAAATGCTTTACATGTATTAGTTTACTTAATCCACACAATGGCCTCATTAAAAAAGGTGGTGTTATGAGGTTTGGGGTTTCTTTTTTTATGGGTAAAGGCATTGACACAACATGTATGTCTCTATATGTATCTATATCTGTAAGTCCCTATCTATAGCTATACAAAGTGTCCAAGGCCTCAGTGTAGGCTACACAAACAGCATTCCAACACAGGCAGCCTGGATGCAGAGTCCATGTTTATTACCTCTCAACTTCTGTGCCAGCAGTTCATGATGTTTACTAAACACACAGGCTTATTAAGTAGGTAAAATTACATTATACAAAGTGCTTGGCACATAGTAGGTATATAACAAAAGCTACTTGGTATCTCTCTTGCTTTATTGCTGCCCCAAACTGCCACTTATATCTGTTCTTAAATTTTCCTGTGCTTATATCTTTCTTGACTGTGCACATGGATCCCATAACAACTCACCCTTTGTTGAGCACACTGCTAAGCAAGGTATTTGTGTATCTTCAGCTTCACCTTTCTCAACTCTGACTTCTATCCTGCAAACCTTCTGCTGTTTCGCCACTTCAACCATTCCAACTCTCTTGCTCTGCCACTCTCCATGGCTAATGCAGACTCTTACAGACTCAGCTCTGCCTCGTCTCCTTCTCAAAGTTATTCCTAAACTCTCACGTGGGAAAAGAGCCTCATATCTGTGCTCCTATAGCACACTCTGCATGCCAGCATTTATGGTATAATGAACCAAGTAAGCACAAGTTATTTCAAAACATTGTGATAAAATCTAGAAGGCATGGACTTGATTCAAGTCACCTTAGTATTCCTAATACTTTGCACAATAACTGGGGATGTGGGCATTCAATGGATGCTTACTGAATTTTCCTTGAGACAGACTTTACTTGATTTGCTCTAGAGGAAGTTTTAGCAAAAAGTATTCCTAGTAAATCCTCTTCCATGAATTACACAAACATTAGCATTTCTCAAAATGTGTCAGTACAGCAAGATGCTCTGTGGGAGAACAAAATGGTCGTGTGGTCAAATATATTTGGGAACTACTGTACTTTCATTCTGGAAAATATTAAGAATCATATATTTAATATACAGAAGTAATATGATAGAAATAATCTATGCCCTTATAAATTGTATGAACTATCAAATCTCTGAGAAGTCTTGCAATAAAGAAACATGTTTTACCATGTTCAAATCAATATATCTTAAAATATTTGTTCAGAATTCTTTAATGCATATCAGTATTCCAGACACCTATTATGGAAAATATTGTCCATCAGTGTTACCCATATCGGATTTTCTCTTTTAAACTTAAGCTTACTCCTTGTAATACTTCTGAGTTTCACAATAAATAAGAGAAAATGATAATTCCTTAGTTAACACAAATTATTAGTCAAGTATTAAAATAGTTAGAAATGTTTAAATTAAATTGAAGTTCTATTTCATAGATACTTTATATTGTTAAAATGATGTGCAATAGATATTATAGCACTGATGATAAAAGCAAAAGCAATATGTCATTGAAAATTCCTACTAGAGGCAGAAGCAAGCAAAGATTTGTAAAATACTAATTTACTGATTTGCAGTTGCTAGGTTAATGCATGCTGGATTTATATAGTGTTTGGCTGAATTCAGCCTTTGCTATGATGCTATATCTTTGCATCTAAAACTCTAGACTATCCTACTAGAGTGAAACGGCTAATTAAAAAAAAAATTAAAATTAAAATACCAAGTACCACTTTTCTGTCACATGTAGTTATTTCCTGGGTGAAAAAGAAAGCTAGACTAAATTATCTCATCTGTTGTCTTAATTTTTTTTCATTTATTTTCATATTCCTTTCATGATGTACTAGGCAGAAAAAAAGTTATTTTATTAGACTTAATTTATTTTGATTCCTCACAGCTTTTAAATACTTGTTTCATATTGAAATTTTCTCTTTCTTTGGTATTAAGGGCTTTTTATGTGTTGTCTCCATCTACTCCTGTGAATATTCATTCTATATTCCCTCCAATAGTAACACCTGCTATTTTCATCTTCTCAATGGCGGTATTACCCAAGATTTAATAAGGAGATCTTTTCGGTGTAGTCTTCTGTCTATATTTAACTCTGTATCACCAGCAATTAAATCAGTGTTTCGAATATCCCAGGTACTCAAAAATACTTAGTAAATGAATGCATGGGATAAAGCTGAATAAACCACTGCAGATGTGTAAAGCATAAAGCAGGAGAAAAGTGAATAGCAGGAGATATAAAGGCTGTTGAGGTACTCTATCCTCACTCCTTTTGCCATATGAGACAATGGTATCACAGAACTTTATGAGATAAATTACGGCTCTATAAATACTAAATGAAACTCTAGCCTTGATAGAATTTATCTCCAAAATATAAATGTTATCAAGAGGGACCATGTATATTTATTTACCCCTTTATTCCCAGTGCCTTGAACAATGCCTGAAGACAGTACACACTGAACAAATATGTGCTAAACTAACAAATGAAGCCTATCAGTTGGACTAATTTATGAGTAAGAACATTGTCAATATCTTGCTCTTAGAATTTATCACAAGGATGATATGGAGAAATATCTGTTAATAGGCCATTCATCAGATCACAATTATGGCTCAAGAAATTTCTTACTCATATGCTATTTTTTATATTAATATTCTAATCATAATATACAATTTCTTAAATAAACACAAGGATAGGTTAAATATATTTATCTTGAGGCTCAACGTTCCAGATGGACACATGAGACAATGTCATTTCTGTTCAGTCGTTCTCTATGTATAATTTGAAATTCCAAATCTAACTTAATTGAAATTTAGGCCATATTTTTAACATTCCTTAGCAATAGAACAGTGTCACTCTTTACCAAATATAGAATCTAGCTTTTTTGCAATTCACATAGTTGATATTTAATTAAGATTTGCTAATTTGATGAATTATGGAATATCAGTTTACTGACACCTTGAAAGTCATATTCTTTCCAAAGTTTCTTTAAAGTTGAATTATTTTCCAACTTGAATCAATTCTAAAAGGTGGCAAAGTCAGTGTTCAGCACCTCTTGACCTTCCTTACAACGGTGAGTTCCTCATTCTTTTCCTTCTTTATTAACTAGGATTAGAACTCTGAATATGCCATTCTCCTAAAAAACTTCCATTTCTCTTCCTCACGTCTCCTAAAAAAAGTTGTCCATATTGTCTCTTATTTCTTGAAAAGCCAGTTCTCTAAAATACTAGAATGGAGAAGCCCAGTTTTCCCAAATGGCTCTGTCTTTACAAGTCCCCAGGTGTTATCAAGATATGGTACAGAGATATTGTATGTGTAAAATATACTAGACTAAGCTAGAACAAAACTAAGAAATGACCAAATACATAAATTATACAGTACTGCCATGTAGCTAAAAGTTTTGAACAGTTTTCTCCTTTCTAGAATTTTTTTCATAATTGGGCATGATATATTATTCCTCCCATAAAGTGAGATTAAGACACAAATGGGTAAATTGGAATAGACAGAGTCAGTGAACACCAACTTCATATTATGTGAATTGTATACCTGAACTTCTGTCAAAAGGAAACATTGATTTTTCCAATAATGATGGAAAGAAATTTAACTTTGGGTGGTGGACACAAATGCAATATACATATGAAGTATTATTGAATTATATTCTTGAAACCTTTATGATTTTATTAACCGATGACACCTCGATAATTAAAAAAAAAGAATCAAAGGTCCATTCATGAAGATTACAAAGTCAATTGTCTAAAGTTTTAAAAACTGATCTCAAATCCAATTAAAATAAAATTGGATTAACATAGTATAATATTGAAATAATTGAACCAAATATACAGGTGTCTTTGTCCATCTGGAAATCTGAGACAAATTTACTTGATACATTTCATGTTTAGTTATAAAACTACAAACTGAGTTTAGAATGTTAACATCACAATTGTATAAGTTAGAAAGCCCCTTTTTAGTGTCCTCTAGCTTTCTAAAAGTTCCTAAGTAATAAAATCTCTATTAATACTTTTATAATGATCTCTCATTATAGGAAAAAACAAGTAGCATTGTAAAGCTAGCTGTCATGTAATGTACAAAATAGTGAATACATTTGTTATTCATTACCTGATACTTTATAGTTATGAATTTTTCATATCCCTGTAGTGTCATCTTACCCCAGCTGTCCTGGCAAACATCCTGGTTCAAATCAGGGCCAGCCAAACATAAATAAATAAATGAAGTTGAACAGGTAGCTCTTGGAGGTCCTTTTTATAATATAGAGAAAAATCTTTGTCTTGTTTTTTAAAAAGATTGTCGTCAGGTAGGTATTGGCAAAAGGTTAATATTAATAAATAATTTAAATTTATTCATACTTGAAACAGTGGATATTAACTCTAGAAAGTTCAGAATGTCCATAGAACTATATTGTTTCACAGAGCGATAAAAGTTAACAAGTCCTTAGTTGTCTATTCTGCTTTCATTATCTTACAAATATATTAAAGTACACTTCATAAAAGTCTCTCATTCACACTCACATGAGAAAGTAGTCCTTCTTATCATAATACCACATTAATGATATTTCAAATATCCTTTTCTAGGTGGATTTAGAGGCATGCCTTAAATGGGGATGTTCTAAATTAGCAGATGAAGTATACTGTCATGAGATGGATCTATCTGCATTCATTTTCACCATTACACCAAGATAATTAATATTTATCTGCAAGACATACTCAGGACTCTGTATTCACCTATAATTTGTTCTAACTTGATCATCTTCTTTTTTACTTAAGAAAAAATATCAAAAAGTGAGAGTAATGATTGTACAAAACCAAACTTGAATTTTCTCTACATATGTAAACTGAATCACTCACAAATTTTCATATTTGAGTTTTTGTTAATAGCAAAAAAACTTGAGACGGAACTTAGATTGAGATTTTGTCATATGCCACTTATAATTGTTAATGTAATATAGCTGTGATCTAAGTTAACTGGGCTTTTTAGGACATAACTTGTTTTGATATTTAAATCAGAATGATGTCAGTGATAAACTAATGTTAATGTTGAAGTTCCATTGGCTTCTTGTGAAAATGGGCCTGAAGCCTGTTCTATTAAAGATGATCCAAAGAAGTTTCTTATCTCAACAATTAAGTCAGAATCATACAGGCTTTCTCACATTTTAATAACTTCCAGATGGTGGATGAACTAAAATAAAACTCAGAATTCAATAAAAGTTTAGAAAAATATTAGCATAGTACAAAAGACTAAGAACACTAAGGAAGTTATTTTCAAACTAGTTTTTCCTTGCTTTAAAAAATGCCACTGGCAAGAATAATGATGCTTCCATAATGTTACTAGAGTGCTATATTTGTAAAGCAGCATGTAAGCCTCATAAAAGGGTAATGAGTTCCTTAAGTGATAGTAAAATAAGCTTTCATGTAGCGATATGCTGAGGTACTACTGTTCATGGGCAGCAGTAGAGTCACATTACCTATTTTGTATTGCAATTTTCACTAACAGAAAAAAAGAATTACAGTAATGGTCACATTTTCCTTTCTCTGACATAAAAAAAAGGACTTTAGTGAAGTTCAACTAAGTAGAGAAAATGATAAAATCATATATAAAATTTATACTTATTTGGTTGTTCTTCTTTATATAAGCATGTCATTTGAGTTGACTAGGAGTAAATTTATCTTGCTGGCCACAGAATTACCCCCAGATATCTCTTTTCTGGTTTCTGCTAGATTTATCAGTTATTACAGCTTCATAAAATATGCATAGGTTCTTTGACACTTATATTAAGTAACACTTGTTCTCCCTTCCATGTTTGCATGTAAAATAATAGTTAATAAAAGAAATCAATGAGTATTGCTGAAATTGTTTTTAATAGGAGGCATGTAAGAAGTTTCAAAAAGTTTCTTCAATCTAGTTTCTTTCTTACAGGAGAAACATCTTGTCTATCATATACAGTTATGCACTGCTCAATGACAGAAATACATTCTGAGAAATGCAGTCAGGCAATTTCATCATTGTACAAACATCACAGAGTGCACTTACATAAACCTAGATGGTATAGCCTACTACTCGCCTAGGCTACATGATGTAGCCTATTGCCCCTAGGTTACGAACCTGTACAGCATCTTACTGTACAAAAGAAAATGAGATTAATTCAAGTACAAGAGAAAATGATCAAAAGACAGTAAACATGAGATGTATGAAGCTACTGTCAGGCTAGCAAAGCATACTGTTTTAGAACAAATTATTTTTATAAGTAGAAAGAGTACAGCCTAAAACAATGATTAAAATTATAACATAGTAGATACATAAGCCAGTAACATTCATTTATTATCAACTATTATGTGCTATACTGAATTGTTTGTGCTAAAGTTTTATATGATTGGCAGTACAGTAGGTTTGTTTATACCAGAATCACCACAAACATGTGAGTGATGCATTGCGCTACCACATTATGACGGCTATGATATCATTAAGTTATAAGGCTATTTCGGCTCCATTATAATCTTATGGGACCACCATCATATATACTGTCTGTTTTGGACCAAAATATCACTATATGGGCATGACTGTAATTGAAATGCCCAGAGAATGAAAACTCCACATTAAATTCTATTGGCTAATTGCCTATAAAACCAAGAATGCTATTCCTTCACCTATCATAATTCTTAATTGGATTTCATGCTCTTTAGCAGCAAGAGGAAATAGATGTTTACAAAATTCAGAAATTTCCAGTAAGTGATAGGTACATTAAATATATTAATATTTTGTCATATTGTTTGGAAAGGCAATGTGTAGAGTGAAGGGAGAGATTATATCTAAGAAGCTTGTATGGTTCTAAAGGATTCAAATGAATTATGACTTCTGAGGCAGACATCTGAAAATAAATGTTTTTGAATGATGGCCTCCAGACAAATAATATAGATGACTGTGGTGAGGAAAAGCTCTCATTCTAAAGTCTAAAGTATATATTTCCCCCAATAAAAGCACAACCCATAAAAACTACAGAATAGAATTTTCTGTGGTTTCATAGAAAGCTTAGCCCATTAGCACCAAATTATTGAAGTGTATTCCTCTAAACAAATATTTAAAATTTCTCATCAGTAATATCAAGGCAAAAAGTACTAAGATGCTAAATTCTGTTTTCATTGGACAGGGTAAATGTATATTTCTACCATTTAAATTATACTTTATTTAATAGAAGAACTAGATGAGAAAATTGATGATGCTCTGTAGCCACTAATGTTAAAAGTCTGTGCATGTTTGAAAACTAGCAACATAAAGGCAGATCTTATTAATTCTCAAATCTGAAACTAGTTTTCTGGTTGGGCTATCTGCTCAATCTGAGAGAAACTAGTTCTTCAGCACATAGTCTGAGGCGAGACGATCATGTGAAGACTAAAAAATATATTTTTTTGTGACAATGACATAAATTACTTTCATCAATTATTCCACCTAAACTTCATAAAAGCATGGTAAGATAAAACTATCCTTTCCCATATATTGCAAATTGAAAATTGAGGTACAGAGAAGTCAAATAACTTTCCTAAATCCTTACAGCAAGTTAAGTGCAGGAGCTGAGATTTGAATTCCAGTAGTTTAGCTCCTTGGTTTGTGCTCTTAACCACTAACCTAAGACTTTAAGAAAGTAGGGAGGGAAAAAGTATTTTAATTATATTTTTAGGCAAATGGCTTAAAGAGAGCCTATCACACACCCACTGTCCCCATCCCAATAAAAACTATAAATGGCATGAGGACAGTACAATAATTCTTCTGTGTCCAAACATGCAAGTAGTGAAGGAACACAGATGGATGGCCCCATCATTCTTCTAATGTCTGGTGGGATCGGCACAGTAGTAAAATTATTCCTTGCACCTAAAAGGGGCTAAGCACTAGTAAAAAACTGTAACTAAAGGTATTTTCAAATAAGGAGAAAGGATAAAAGAACTCTCAGAATTTTTGTCAAAACAAAACTAACTCTGTCTCTGTTCCTAATCTACCAATACAAAAAGTACTCCTGAATATGTCTCATATCTTATTTTAATATTGAGATAAAATGGATGTTTTGCAAATAACAGGATTTAAGGCATTATTCTCATTAGGCATTTTGCATAAAGTTAGAGATTTTATAATTTACTTTGCATATATCTATTATGGGTTAACTTTCTGAAAAAAGGTTTTAGAATTAAAAAATAATGGATTTTATATTATCTATATATTTCAATTATATAACTATGAATGGATGGTTGAATATCATCAGTCTAGAATATGAGAATCTGGAAAATTTAAATAATTAAATTTAAATAATTAAATAATTTGAATAATTTTATCGTAATTGTTTTAGTACATAAGTAAAATTTTAATCTACTTGTATGCTTTATGAGTTTTATAGCTACATATAAATTTGAAATCTACATAATATGTACACATATCTTTTCTCGTATTGTCAATCTTATTTTAGTATATCTGTCAGCAAAAAATATATATATAAATAAACAGTGTTTTTTTTGGAAAGACCAAACAGCAAGTGTGCATTGCATTTACACTTGTGTTTTAAGAGACCAGTTAAGAATGAGATCATATATTAACTCCATGTAATGATAAAATGACGCCAGAATGCTTCTTAGTTTTAAAGTGAAATCTAGAAATTTTAGAGCTAAACTTAGCTGTATATCTTCAGATTCATCACTTGGTACCATATGCTGTGTTTCTGATCACAATTCTCATAATCTGTGGAGTGGCTACAGATGTCTGCTTTTAAATAAAAACAGCAATTCGTTTTCCAAAGAATGGACATAGGCCACGTTTCTAATTTTAAGTTGGAAAATTTGTTCCATGTTACGGATTTATTTTTACTCCTGCAAACTCCTAACAAATTTACTATACCTGACTATTCTAGATAGTTCATTTTTATCAGTTTATCCATTTCAAGTAATATTTTTCAAAACCCCATCCTGAGTCTACATTCTGAAATTTTATGCAGTAATTACTTTCACCTATTATTTTTAAAAAATCTTTTAGGACAAGTGAATTCATAATTTTCTTTTTTATGGTTATGACTAGATATGAGTGATTTCAAAACATTTTCACTCTTTATTCTCAATTGTGTATACCTATCAGTGAATGAAAAAAGTAGACTTTATATTTTACATTCATTTTAGACATTCCTAAAAATTTAATCCCACAAGTTAGGGATTGTTATTGAATAATTCAACAACTATTATTGAGTAATTCATTTAATTTATGAATAAAGAAGCTAAGGCTCACAGAAATTAAGTGAGTTGGGTCAGAGTACTAGAGAGGGGGCAAATTTAGAGCTGAATTTAGAAAATCTAATTCACTCAACTAAGTCAATCATCCCCTTTCATTGTTAAAGAAGCAAAGAGAACATATGATTTTTTAGACAGTGTTATCTAACACAGGCATATTCTACATTTCCATTTCCAAGGTTCCAAACACTTTATATTTAATTGTTTTAGTAAGTTTAACCACTCCCTTGAATTCTCAGCAGGTATGAGGTGATGCTTTCTATTTTAAAAAATAAGAAGTACAGATGTGTACATATATGTATAGATGTTGAACAGTAAATAACATTGTGAATCTTTCCAAGGCATAACTTTCAGAAAGTATGATCCACAAATCCATTTACACAGAGGTGCAATGAAAGTAAATGATGTGTCCAGACACTGCCACACCTATTACTAAATACCTTGATTTTGCCTAATTTTATTGGAATACCATACTGGTTATTTATTAACAGTTGATTTAGGATCTCTTTCTTTGTAGACCATCTTTTTATTCTTATTTTTTTCTAGAAATGTATTTTCCTTCTCATAATTTCCAATTCATATTTTTTTGAGTCGTTACATAAACAGATAAAAATTGAGTCCAGAGAGAATATATTAACTGGCCCAGGACACATTTGATACTCCAACTCTATGATAAATCAAGAAATATATTAGGGTGAATAAAAATGATGTGATTTATCTCCAGTACTATTGATTTTCTTTGGTAGTTTCTTAGAACTATCACATAGCTGGATATAATAAATACAATGACATAAAATGCAGGATTTCCAAAAGTCAAGTTCATACAATTCGTTATAACTTAAATAAAGTATCTTTGACATACACAATTGCTGAGTTCACTGGATGCATTTGCCTTAAACATTTTGTTGCTTATTAATTTATTCATTCGAAAAACCAATAGCGAGTGTTGGCTGCGTACCAAGTTTTTACTCTATAAGGTGCCACCTGTTACTCATATCAAAGAACTCTTAGCATGGTGATCATTATTAGCATGACAGCATCATTATGATAATAAATAGAACTGCCAGTGGTGCTTTTTGCAAGTTACTTTCTTCTTGCTCACATGCCTTCCATCTTTACTTGTAAATATAAAAAAATAAAGAGGCATTTGATTTGCAAATATGGGAGACATTATTAATTTATCACATTGCTAATTAGGACCACATTCATCTCTTTCCTATCAAAGATATGTTTTACTCAGCTAGTTAGATGGTACTTTGGTAGATGAAATAACATTTCCTTACTTGTGCCATTTTAAAAGCAATTTATGAAGTCTATTGATAAAACAAAAGGCCATTATGCTCAGTACTAATTCATTGTTACTAGTTAGCAGTCAGATTTTGTCCTCAGAATCTTCCTTACATGGTCTTTCATTTTATCAAGATGATGATAGAGGATAAATGAATAATAGTATTTATATTTAAAATATAAAAGTATATAAATGTATCCAAGACTGCATTAGCAACACATTACAGCAAAATTAGACATATCTCAGAAATGGAAAAGTTTAAGGTTAGGTGTTATATAAATATACTCTTCTTCAATATTTAATAGATTTAAAAAATTGTGGAGAAAACATACTCAAAAAAGTTCAACATTTGTTTATGAAAAAGCTCTTGGCAAACGAGCTCTACACAGAACTCAAACTGTTGAAGTTATAACTCCAGATGTGATTTTAAATGGTGCCTTCTCTTCAAAACTAGAATCAAAGGCCACTGTCACAGCTTCGACATTAAATCAAGAAATTCTAGCCTATAAGTATTAAAAACTTAGAAAAATACTTCCATGTTTGGAAATTTCATAAGTGAAATAAACAAATTAGAAGTGATCAGGGATTTCAGCAATAATGCTGAATGCAAAATCTTTATATAAAAGGCACTGTATTATTATGCACCAGTGACAAAATATAATAGCAATAATATAATTGAGAGAAAAATATTCAAGAATATGAAAATTCCATGTAAAAAAATCTATCAATTTTCCTTGGATTAATCCATAATAAGTACAATTCTAAACAAAACCTCAAAAATAGTCACAATGTGATTGATTAAAATAAAGCAAGAACCAAGAACACCCAAGATAATTTTGAATAACAAGGTGGAGATGTCAAATATCTAACTATAAAAACTATAGTCATTAAGATGATATTCACACAGAGACAGATAAACCAATGGAATGTAATCAAGAATCTAGAAATTGACCTATTTAATATGGAAATGGAAATCATGTATGAAAAACATGGAATTACATATTGATGGTAAATACTAAGTTTTTACATCTGTAATTTTAAGTGAAAAGACAATGACTTAGTGTTTATGTTGCTCTGATCTGAATGTACTATAGATATTTAAAATAATTTTAAAGTCCTTTTTTAATTGTTTTTAAAAAACTAGGTAAATTGAAATGATTGTTTTGAAAATTTTTAATGCTCAATATTAACTGTGTAGAACTCATAGGATTATTTATAAAAGCAGTTATTAACTTTTAAATACTGATATGTTTAATGAAACATTCTGGAATTTTTTTCTATACAAATTTTGTTCTAGGAAAAATATCAAGTTATCTTTTTTATGTTTTTGGAATAAATTTCTAAAATGTTCAGTTCTTCTCAATCTGTGCTTTATTACTTGTCATTGAAATTTTTGGCCTTATGGCTCCTCTTCATTCTTTTTTATTTCCTCAAATTTTGCTTTTTCTCTGTTAATACCTCCATTATATTTGTTTAACCTATTTATTTTTATTTCAAAGTAATATTTTCTAGCTTTATTCTTTTTATTTAAGGCTATGACTTAACTTTATAGCAAAAATTCTATAAATTTTTATATGCAGTTTACGGTATTGTTTATTTCTGTTTCTACTAAAGAATAGTTTTTGAAATGTAAATTTAGAGGTGTATATTTCCAAATTTATAAAGTTCATTAATTTCCTTTTTACACTAAAGTCTAAGATAATTTATACTGTAGTCACATGGGGCTGTCTATATAGCAGATTCTTTGATTTTTGTTGATGTTAATTTTATGCAATAGCGTGTAGTCAAAATTCAGGAATACTCTGCATGTGCTTGAAAATAATGCATATTTAGATTAGTGTGTTATTCAAACATTCTATATCCACTCAAATATTACTTTTTTGACATACTAATACTGAGGAAATAATTTAAATATTCAGCTCCAATGGGGAATTTGTGAATGTTTCTATAATAATCTTAATTTTTGTTTATATATTAATATCAGATATTCATTTTATAATGTTCTATTTCTCAGATAAATTGTGTGTTTAATCATTAATTAAGCAGGCTCAATAATTCTTTCTTGTCTTGAAGTACATTTTCCCTGATGGAAATTTTTTCTTTAAGTTAGTATTTGCTTGTTATTGCTTTTTGTATTTTTATTTTCAATCTTCCTATTTTTAAGTTTTATTGCTAGATTCTTTAAGAAGGAGATAAATATATATTTTTCCAGTTTGTCAGTCTGGAAACTTATTACCAGTAATTGGAATTTTACATTATATTACTATTACTAATAGATTTTTTTAAATCATCTTAATCTTGCTATGTACCATGCTATTTCCAGTTTTTTTCTTTAGTCTTTTTTAAAATTAATTTATCTTTAATTCCACTTATTCCCTATATTATTTTGGTAGTTAATTATATTTATTCTCTTAGTGGTTACTGCTAAAATTTTTAAATGCATACTACACCTTAAAAATTAAAATAACATCTATATTCTCCTCTCAAATACACAGGCCTTAGAATATTTTTATTTTTAAGCATTCCTTTGCATTATATTTCTGTATTTATGACCATATCCTCTAAAGTATTTTTTATTTTTGCTTTATTATAAAGACATATAATGTATATCTCCTTTTTACTAAGATATAACTTTTTAATCGTCTCTTACTCATCTTGCTGAAATTAACTGTTGGCTCTTACACCATTGGCTCTTAAAAGCAAGCCTCTTATTTACCATGACTGGAAAATATCTATAGGACAGTTGTAGTTTCAGCTTGAACTTACTATCACAGATGTTATCCCACTATTTATTTCAGGCTGTTTAGCCCTGTTTCTAACCCTTTAGTATTTTTCTTCATCGCTTACTTGAGAGCTTTGTTTATTAGGTTATTGCATTCTTCCTACATGTTTAGATATGTGCAATCATTAAAACACCTGCAGGAACATTTTCATATTTAGAACATCAATTTATCAGATGTAGTAAACCCATTGTTCTTTTAAAAGTACATTGCATTTGATTTCTAGCATCTATATTCTAAAATGGTATCGAGCTGTAATTTTTACTGTTACATTATTTTTTAAATTATGCTTTATTTCTAATATTTATGTAACTATCTCAATGAATACAATTTTAAGTGCTTTAAAATATTAATTTATTTAATTATAACATATTAGGAGGTAAATAGTATCATTTCACAAAATCTAATAGAAAACCACTGCAAAAATATTAAAACTTATGATAGATTATACACCTTGTAAGTGCTAAAGGTAGGATTTAAACACAGGCACTCTAGCTTGAGAATAATTTTTCCCAAATTTTAGGCTACGTTTCCTACCAGGTGTGTACCATGATGATCAATATTTTTAAATTATATTTTTCTTAGAAAACTATTCCTCTCTATAGAGTCTTAAATTTATGACTAAAACATCTTTCATGGTATTCTTATCTAATTTTCATATCTCCTTTATTTCTGTATTATACTCATTCACCTAACATTAACTTTTCATTTGTAATTTTTCCCTAGTTACCCATTATATTTGAAAAAGCAAAAGATGTTTTGATAATTTTATTGTTTTTCCTTTTAAATGTTGGCCTTTACATTTTAAGAATTATATTTTCTACTTCATAATTTTATAATTTGTGCTTATATCTTTATTAGGCTTTGCTTTTTTCATCACATAAACGTTTCTTTTTAAATGTTGAAAAACAGATAACCAAAAGTTTGCAACATCAGTGAACCCTGTGCGTTAATTCTCAAGAATCAGAGAAGATGGAGGTAGGTCAAATTCAAGCATATGAGCGACAAGAATAACTGAATAGAAACATTCTCATGGTTAGATTTTAGAACCACTGGTAATCTTGACTACATAGTGTCCTTGGTATCCACCTGAAAAATGGACTGATAACACTGGAATTTTTTCTCTAATGGCTTTATGTTAAAAATTCAGTTCTAATCTATTCTTTAAATGCCCAATAAAAGGTCTAAAATTTTCTGAGAAGCTGTTTGAAAATAACTAGAAAATCATTTGAAGCAAATTAATTTGGTACGAATTTCATCTTTAATTCAATAGAAAAAGCAAAGAGTTTTTAAAAATGGCTATCTTTTCCTGAGAAATCATTTCTAGTTAGAAAGGAACCATCATGGGGCTATCTTTTCCTGAGAAATCATTTCTAGCAGAAAGGAACCATCATGGGGTTTTCAGAAGTTATAAGGGAGTTTCCTTGAATTTTGATTTTCATCTCCCCCCATCCCTTGATTTCTGATTTAGAAATTTCCAACTTGGGAAGAAAAGATGCAGGAATTGTTAAGTATAGGCAAATACGACTTTAATATTGCCTTGTATAATGCAGACTTCTCTCTCATAGTCAGGGAGCAGTCTAGATCCTCTGGGGACCTGAAAAGAAGCCATCTTTCTGATGGAGACAAATAAATACACAAAGCCTTTTGAGATTCATGAGCAGCAAGCTTAAAGATTATTCATACTTTCCTGCTCTTTGAAGTACTGGTGTGGAAATAGCCTTCCTCTTAGATCAAAATAAGAAAAAATAAGGTTGGTAAAAGAATAGTTAAAAACAATGGAAGTTTAGAAAATTAATTTATACCTATGTTGTTAAATTTCTTTAAAAATTTGTTTAGATTGTGTAAACACGAATCTTATAAAAATGCCCTTTATTCTTTTTTCTTTTTAAAATAGTACTATTATTGCAAAAGGAATGGCCCTTAATTTTCTACGTGGTCAACAGAAGTCAACATTGACTGTTTTTTTTTTTTTTTAATTTTATATATTGTGGTAAGAACATAATATGATCTAACCTCGGCAAATTTTTAAGTGTACATTTTACTTTAGGTACAATGTTGTACAGCAAATCTCTAACAATTATTTATCTTGATGATTGAAACTTTATGCTGTTGATTAGTAACTCCCCATTTCCTCCTTCCTCTAACTCCTTACAACTACCATCCCACCCTGACTTTATGAATTTGACTATTGTAGATACCTCACATAAATGGAATCATGCTGTATTTTTCTGTGACTAGCATATTTTACAGCATAATGTCCTCAAGGTTCACCCATATTATCACATATTGTGGAATTTCCTTCTTTTTAAAGGCTGACTAGTACACCATTGTGTGTGTGTGAGTGTGTGTACATGTGTGTATTGCATTTTCTTTATGCATTCATCTGTTGATACATATTTAGGCTGTCAACTTATTTCTACATTTTGGCACTTGTAAACAGAGCTACAATGAACACAGGAGTGTTGATATCTTTTTGAGATCCTGATTTCAATTATTTTAAATAAGTGCCCAGAATTATGATTGCTGGATCATGTGGTAGCTCTATCTTTATTCTTTGTGGATAAACTGTTTTCCATAGAGCTGTACCATTCTGCATAGCCACTAACAGTGCCCAGGTTTCAATTTTTACTTCTTCGCCAACACTTTTTTTAAAAAATAAATTCCCTCCTGACAGTGAAGTGACAATGAAGTGATATCTCATTGCAGTATTGATTAGCATTTCCCAATGTTTAGTGACATTGAACATTTTTTCATATAGCTGCTAGCCATTTGTAAGTCTTCTTTAGAGAAATTCAAGTCCTTGGCCCATTTTTAAATCAGATTATTAAATTTTTTGCTATTTAAATAGAGAAGTTGTAGGATTTCCTTATAGGTAGATTAAGCCCTTATATATATGGTTTATAAATATTGTCTCCCATTCCATAGGCTGTTTTTCAACTCTATTGACCATTTTCTTTGCTGCGGGACTTTTTGGCTTTATGTAGTCCCCCACTCTGAGTTGACTTTTGTATATGGCATCTACCAGGTCAAACCACCACATCTATTCTCCTCTAGGCAGCTACACTGTGCAGAACCTGTTAGAGCTCCAAGACTGGCAAGACAGAAGCCATTTCCCTAGGGAGCCCTACCAAAACTGTTGGGGTTTTGGAAATGCAAACCAATCCATCCTCTTTCCTATGTGAAGCTAGGAGCTGGGGACATTTTTTTCCTAATCAAATCCTGTCCCAGGGTGGGGGACACTGTCCCAGGGTCGGGGACACTGGCAGATAGTGTCCATAATCTCCCTATAGGCCCTGGTAAGTCTGATTTCATGTTTTTCCAGGGTACAGGAGCCTTTCAATTAGTTTGATTTCTCACAAAAGGAAGTTGCTCATAAGTTGTTTACTTGGCGTGTTTGGGAGGTGGGAGGTAGGAGGCGATGGCTCTGGGCTTCCTATTGCACCATCTTGCAGATGTCATTTTTATTCTGCTTTCCTTTTATATTTCTTTGACTGAATCTTTAATTAATTTCAGTTCTTTCCAAGTTTTAATTATGAGAAAGTAAATGACAAAAGACTGTGTTTCAAAATATACTTGAATTTATCAGTTTTTTGTTTTGTTTTGTTTTTTTTAAATAATGGTAACTTTCTTAATAGTTTCCTGGCATACTTACTATTCTCCTCTGGTGTAGTTGTCCCATTGTTGTCTTATTGATGTAGGAAGGAATTATTATAAATTTTGAATCATTTAAATAAAGCCATAGAAACTTCAAAAATTTATTTTCTTCATAATTTTATATACAATAACATATAAAATTTCTAAGAAAACCCATGTTTAAAGGATTCTGCCTGGTCAGAGCATGGTGAAGTGAGAGATGTCCCCAGATTTCTCCCCTTGAAACAATAATAAGCCAAACATCTAAAACTCAACAAAAAACACCTAACCTGCACACAAGCACATCTGAGTAAGGGATATGCAAATAAGAGCTACCACAGGAATGAATTGGATCTTGGAATTCGAGAAGTTAACAGAAGTCCAAATTATCTCAACCCAAAAAGGCCTTCTCCAAGACACATTATATTAAAATTAATCGAAAATTAATTACAAAGAAAAAATTCTCAGGGCACCCAGAGAAAAGAAGACAGTAACCTATAAAGAAAAGCCCATTAGATTATCATCACATTTCTCAGCACAAACCTTACAAACAAGAAAGGAGTGGAATCAAAAATTCAAACTATTAAATGAAAGGAACTACCAGCCAAGAATAACATACTTAGCAAAACTCTCCATTAGATATGAAGGAGAGATAAAGACCTTTCCAGACATATAAATATTGAAGGACTTCTCCACTACCAGGCTTACATTACAGGAAATAATGAAAGGGGTAGGCTCACCTAAAACAAAACAACAAAAAATACATAACTATGAGTAAGGCGACTTGCAGTCAGATAGAAGAGGAGGAATGCAACCCTTATTAAGAACAGTGAATTAAAAGCTTAAACAATAAGAAATTTGCTATAGCAAGATAGTAATGAATGTTCAGCATACATAGGGACAAACAGACAACAATAATAGAAAAGCGAAGGATTCAAAGATCCAAATTCTCAAAGGGGAATGGAGATAAGGCATACACAGAAGAAAATAGACTACTATATATGTAACTATCCTTTACATATTTGCAATGGTAACCACATGTCAAAGATTCAGATTTTCCACTTTAATTTCCAAATGGAGCTGATCTATTGGAAGCAATTTGGAAATAGCCTGAATGAGATAATAAATTTTGAGGTCAGATTGGATACTCTCTTGTTCTGGGCCTTCTTAGATTTTAGAGGCAACATATTCCTCACAGGAGTGTGCTACCCTGGTCCATTTACTGAGTGATCCAAAAAGATGCTATTTTTGAGTGGGACCTAGAACAAGAGAAGGCTCTGCAACAGTTCCAGGCTGACATGCAAACTGTTCTGCCACTTGGATCATATGATCCAGCAGATATAGTGGTGTTTAAACTGTTATTGTCAGATAGGGATGTCATTGGTATCTTTGGCAGGCCCCTATAGGCGAATCACAGAGCAAACTCTTAGGATTTTAGTGCAAATCTTGCCATTCTCTGTGGCTAACTATTCTCCTTTTGAAAAATAGTTTGGCCTACTACTGGACCTTAGTAGAAACAAATGCTTAATGATGGGCCACCAAGTACCATGTGAGTTGAACTGCCCATTGTGAACTGAGTGTTATTTAATTCACCAAGCATATACAGCAGGACCTTGTCATCAAAGTGGTATGTAAAGATCAGACCCAAACAATCCCTGAAGGCATAAGTTATATGAAGAAATGGTCCAAATCCCATTCCTGCCATAATACTTTCTCTCTTCCAGCCTGCACCTATGGTTTTATGGGGGAGTTCCCTACCATCAAGTGACAGAGAAAGAGAAAACCTGGGCTTCGTTTACAATGGTCATGCATGACATGCAGTCACTACCCAAAAGTGGACAGCTGTGGCAAGAGTCCCTTTTAGAGACATCCCTGAAAGACAATTATAAAATGAAATTCAGTGGTCAAAATTTAAAGTAATGCACCTGGTTGTTCACTTTGGAAAATGGACAGACATGTAATTACATACAATTAGAATGTAGACTATGAAAAATTAATAATGCATGTTAAAACCTTACAACTACTACTGAATTATAGTAGAAATAACTCTAAGAAGGCACTGTAGAATATACAACAAGAGACATTTTTAGAGAAAGTAAAAAGGGAAACAAAAAAGAATAAGAATACATGAATGAATGGAAAACTAATACAAAAATAGTAGACTTAAACCTGATAATATATAAACTATAGTAAATATAAATGATCTAATTACTCTAATTAAAACATGTAGCTTTTCAGAATTTATACACTAAAAGACAAAACCCAACTACATCCAGCCTTTAAGAAACACACTATAATTATAAATATACTGAAAGATTAAAGTAAAACTATGAGAAAATAGAGCATTCAAAATACAAATCATAAGACAGAGTATCTCTATTAGTAACTTACAAAGTTAGCTTTAGAATAAGGAATATTATGGCACAAAAATACCATAATAATAAGGGATCAATTAATTAAGAACACATAGCAAAACTAAATGTTTACAAATGGGAAAGTGGGTACACACACACACACACACATTTAAATATAGCAAATATGATAGTCTCCCTGTATCCAGTTTCACTTTCTGCGGTTCTAGTTATCTGTAGTCAATTGTAATCTGAAAATATTAAATGGAAAATTCCAGAAATAAACAATTCATAAGTCTTAAATTGCAGGACATTCTAAGTAGCGTGATGAAATCTCACACCATCCTGCTACATTCTATCTAGGATGAGAATCATCACTTTGTCCAGTGTATCCATGGTGTATATGCTCTCCACCCACTAGTCACTTAGTGGCCCTCTCTGTTATCTGATCTACTGTCATGGTATCGCAGTGCTTGTGTTCAAGTAACCCTTATTTTACTTAATAATGGTCCCAAAGTGCAAAAGTGGTGATGTTGTCAATTCAGATATGCTGAAGAGAAACCATAGAAAAACAAAAGCAATTGTATGCTGAGGTTGGTAAAAACAAATCTCATATTGATGAAATTGTGAAGAAGGAAAAAGAAATTCATGCTAGTTTTTGCTATCATACCTCAAATGCCAAACATTATAGCCACTGTGCATGGTGCTTAGTTAAGATGAAAAAGTCATTGAATTTATGGATAGAAGACATGACAACTTTGTGGCTCAAAGCTTGTCATTCTGTCATACCTTCAGAAGGTCAATAGCAGCCTAACACTATGTCACAATGCTTATGTCATTCACCTCACTTCATTTCATTATGTAGGCATTTTATCATCTCTTAGTATTACAAAAAGGGTGAGTATAGTACAATAAGTTATTTTGAGAGACAGACCACATTCACATAACTTTTATTACAGTATATTTTTACAATTGTTCTAATTATTATTATTGTTAATCTCTTACTGAACCTAATTTATAAATTAAAATTTATCATAGGTATGTATGTATAGGAAAATACATAGTATATATAAGTTTGGTACTATCTGCAGTTTCAGGCATCCACTATGGGCCTTGAAAATTATCTCATGGATGGGAGGAGAATTGTATAGCAAATATACATATATGTAAATATATGTATATTGATATATAGCAAGTACTATAGGACTAAAAGAATAGACAATTTTGTGATTATACTAGACCTTAAACTCTCTCAGTAACTGATACTATAAGTAGAGAAAAAATCAATAAGAATACAGAAGACCTGGATTTATAGAAAGTAAAAAATAAAATTTATAAAACACTACATCCAATAACGGCAGGAAATACATTGTGTTATTGTATATGAAACATTCACCAATATAGAACATATGCTGAGCCACAAAAAAACTCAACAAATTTTAAATGATAGAAATTAGAGCATGTTCTCTAATCACAATGGAATTTTATGAGAAACTACACAACACGAAAAACTCCAAAGATCTCCAAATCTAGAAACAAAGCACTATATAGCAAAATATCCGTGGTAAGAGGAGAAATTTCATCAAATTTAGAAAATATTTTGAAAAAATGATTATAAAAATGCAACATATGAAAATCTGGAGGACAAATCCAAAAGTATGCTTTGGGAAGAATTTTTAGCTTTAAATAATATATAAGAAATGAATAATTAAAATCAATAATGTAAGCTTCTACCTCAAGAAATTGTGATGGACAAATATAGAGGACAATCTGGTGACGGCCAGAGGGGAAGGGGTTGGGGGGCTGGGAGAATGGGGTGAAGGGTTAAAGAAGTACAAATTTGCAGTTGACAAATGGTCACTGGATTGGGGAGCACGGCGTAGAGGATGCAGTTAGCATTAATACGTTGGCTAGGCGGAGGGTAAGGGGAGGGAGGGAGCAATTGGGGCGATTGTTTTACGAACTATATAGATGTCTAACTAAGGTA
>NW_006436298.1:22115556-22119104 GCF_000325575.1 Pteropus alecto | reverse complement strand
AAAATAAAATAAAGTAAAAATCAATGGAAGGAAAAAAAAAGAAGTCATGATAGAAAAAATTAATCCCTAAGTAGGACACAATAAAGAGAAGAAAGCAATGACCTAGCCTATAAAAGAAATGGGGGGAAAAAAAAGAAACCGAAAGTTATTTGAAAAAAAAAAAAACACACAATAAAATTCAAAAACCTTTAAACTGAGCAAGTAAAAAATAGAGAACAAAAATTAACCAATATCAAGAATGAAAAAGTACCATCCCACTGAATCTATGGGTGTTACAGTAATATAGGAAGAATATTATAAATAATGAATACTAATATAGTCTGTTTAAATGGAATGGACAAATGCTTGTAGAGACACAAATGACTAAAACTGCCAGAAGAATAAAGAGAAAATATAAACAACCTGTTTTTACTACAAAAATTGACCTTATAATTTAGAGTTTCCACAAATGAACCCCTGGGACCACATGATTGCACTGGTAAATTCCATCAAATATTAAAGAGATAATTTCAACCTTACACAAATGTTTCAGAAAACAGAGGAGAAAACACTTCTCAAGTTACTTTTGGATACCAGCACTACGACCTTGATATCAGAAAAGGACATACTTGATACGCAAATCAGGCATGGGCATTATAAAAATAGGAAATTACAGACCAATGACCCTTACAGATATAGATGCAGAAATCTGCACAAAAAAAAATATTGGCAAGTTAAATAAAAGAAAAACATATAAAATACATATCTCATTCCCAAATCAGTTTTATACTAGCATCTGCACACTGAAAATTATAAAACATTTCTGAGAGAAATTGAAAAGAACCAACAATTATCCAACAATTATGAAAACACTTACCTATACAAAGCCTCAGACATGAATGCTCATAGTAGCGTTATTCAAAATAGCTGAAAAGCAAAAGAAAATTTCATCAATAGAAGGATAGATAAAGTTTAGTATGGTGTATAATACAACATCATGTTCAAGAGGGAAAAAAAAAAAAAACCTGCTTCATGGGAAAATTTGGATGTAACTCCAAAACATCATTCTGAGCAAATCAAGCCAGACTAATAAATAAATAAATAAAAACTGAATTATTTCACTTATATGAAACTCTAGAATAGGCCTAACTACTCTCAAGTAACAGAAATTAGAGCAGTGGTTGCCAGATTCTGGTGTTGGTGTTGGGAATATTGACTGCAAAAAGTAACAAGGCTACTTACTCATTAGGATGATAGAAATGTTTAATGCTTAATTATGATGATTACACTGACGTACACATTTATCAAAACTCATCAAACTATATACTGTGTGCATTTTTATTTTATGTTAACTATCCATCAATAAAGTTCATATTAAAAGAAAATAATAACATTAGTTTTTTTTTTATCTTGGGAAATTATTAGAAAATATTTAAGGTAAAACTGTTGAGTAAATAGAGACCTCACTCATAAAAAAGATTCTCTCTTTAAAAAAAATACATGAAAAATTGTTTACCATGATTTTATGTAATAGTTTTTTAAGACATAATGACTAATAATGAGAAACTTGGTAAACTTTAACATCTGAAACTCTGAGACTAGATGAGTTAACTTTCCAAAGGGGATCATCTTGAATACTAATGTTCATAGTCTTCTGTAGCTCTGATTGGGTACCTAAAAGTAAAATGATCGATTTTCACTTAGAAAAAATTAACAAGTGTTAAAGTCATCAAGATCCATATGACTTTAGGGAAAACTAGCCTGGTTTAAAGACTGCTGTTTTAGAAATCAAACATTTAGATGTCTTATTCAGACATAATACATTCTTGAAAAGAATGTTGTTTTTTTTTTTTTTTTACTGAAGTTTAAGCCTTTTCAATTACTACATGAGGCTTGTAACTTATGTCTAATTAAAAAGTATTTTTATGAAGTTACCTATGTTAAATACATCTTTACATATAAAATGCCACATTTATACACACATAAATAACATATCGACATTTGAACATCACTAAAACATTTAATATAATCATTCTGAGGAAAGAACTATAAGTTAGAGCTTATCTTTAGGAGAAAAATATGCAGGATGTTTCTAGTCAAGCAATGAATTTTAAATAAACTTTCTAAGAGGTCTCAAATATAATAAAATTAATGAAAATTAACACAATGTGAAACAGCAGAAATGGAGTCTGACCAGCATAAATCGATATTAAGTCCAGAAGTTCTAAAAAGATATTATAATTCTGAAAACAATTATCTTAAGAAGTCATAATAAGAAAAAAAGGCAATAAATCTATTATGGTCACTCTCAGGAGTGTTCCCCTTCACCTTATTATTGAACTGTTAAAATAAAACACAAAACTGTGCTGTAAGCTCAGTGACCTCTCCATCAGTTAACACAAATGCTTTGTGTTCTGAGGCAAGGTCAAAACTCCAAGTCAACTAAAGATCAAAAAGGTCTTGTGGCATGAGTAACATATCATGTAATTTTCAAAGAGGTTGCGACCTGACTCAATTAAAAACAAGATATAAAAATGGATTTTTTATTTGCTTTCAAAATATTGTGGATTAATTTTAATACAGTGACCGTAATCTCCTTTCCCATATGTAGTTCCATTCCACCTCAATTTTCAAAAATTTTATCAGAAAACACTGGCTTCACATAAATAAAATAATTCCTCTATTCTAGTGTACATGCGCCTAAAAGTCTTTCAGTTGTAAATGAGCATTTTTATTTCACTTTGAATGACTGATATTCATGGTCCATATTTTTACAGATAGCACATTGCTAACTTCAAAACTATCACCTATTTGCTGAGAAAAAAGGCCTTCACTATTCAGGGTTCATGTATTTACTAATCTTGCTTGAGTGGCTTATAAAAAAAGATATATATTTTTCTCTGCATGAGATGCATACCTTAGCAAGTTTATGCAAAATGATTACTTTTCATATTCAATTTAAGAAAAAAATCTCCACAATATTTGTTTTTGGATAATCTAATGAAAGTACGATTTCTTTTCAATAGCAAAATATTCAGATCTGTTTTTATACCTAAGTGAGAAACTATTTATGAAAATGCAGTCTCATTTAGAAAGTGATATTTAAGATTGTGCTCTTTCATACTCTGAAGCAAAATTAGCTAAAACTAGGATTTCATAAAACTACCTTTGTAAGTATTACTATGTTTTTCCCAGCCACTATTTTGCTTCCCTTTTTCAGATATATCACATATATTATCATAATAATAATCTAAAAATAGAGTGAAAATTGGCTGGTAAAATTGCCTGTAGGCTGACATTATTGTGAAACTATCAAGAATGAAATGCTGAACCAAGGGATACGGGATAGTGTCTTCTGGAAATTAATTCCAGTTGAGACTTTGTGAAACCTTAATCACATAATCCTGACTTACCAAAATCATTTTTAAGAAAATTTAGTGCTCAGGATAACTTCTGAGAATAAAATTTTATGGTAATCTGTAAGCAAGGCAAAGGCAATGTAAGATGGACAAGCTTTTTCTCCATCTGAGCCTCAAAACTCTAATAACGGCTCCAAGGACTGAGAAGGT
>NW_006436298.1:22043056-22110556 GCF_000325575.1 Pteropus alecto | reverse complement strand
GTTTACCCTGTTGAACAACTAATGGGTAAGTTGTAAATCATGGCAAGAGTTATTCACATCCTATTTTTTTAGTTCAACTACTAGTTGGTGAGAAACTTTAATAGACTTCTCTGTAAAAGTGCTTCTATTTAACTTGAGTGTGTTCAGAAGCAATTTATATATAATTTTAGAGAAATATTATTAGTTTAAAATCATTTTCTTATTTAAGTGTTGGATAGTATGATATGAAATTAAACTGAAGTTATTTAAAGTTGTCAGATCTAATACTTAGCATTAATGTTAATCATATTAATTTACGTTAAACATAAATTTTTAATGTTAATTTTGAGTAACATATTTAGTTTTGGCAATTGGTGTTGGAATACTGATCCATAAAAAGTTTAGCTAATTTTTTTTCCACTCAAAATTGTAAGTGCAAACATTCTTACTCATATAGACTATGACAAAGTAACTATTGTTAGAAAATTAAAGTAACATATTAGAAAGAAAAAGGGTAATAGAATTTAGAAATCAAGACTGCCTTTTAGCTACTACTATAATTTTCTACATTTAGAGAATGTATGAGCATTTAATCTCTGACTCCTTAGTATTCCCAAGACTCTGTATGTCTATTTTTTGGTCTCTAATACAGAGGCAGAAGTTTAAAGACTAGTGACCAAAGCACACCAGCCAAAAAGTTATATTCTTTAGCACAGGATGAGGTTCCTACTTTCGTAAAAAAAATTAAAAAATAAAAAAAATAAAGGTTTGCAGACAGGGAATTCTCCTAGGGTTATTGGTCTGCTCGTATATATCTTGCAAATCGTGAATGGCTTTAAGAACTACAAAAAGAGTACTTCTTTTGGTGCAAGTTGAAGTAACCTACTCCTGTGGATCTGAAGGCACTTGCTTTCTCCAATGAGAAATGTGATAAGTGAGAAATAAGTTATAAGTGAGAAGTCAAGGCTTGGAGTATCATGAGAGCCTCACAATAGGTAGCCATACTGCCCTAGATTTGGCCTAATGCAAAAGAAATGAATTTTGGTCAGATACAGATACTGCCTGCTTTGTCAAAAAGGAAACTTTCTTACATCCATGCAGTTATCCAAGGAAACCATGCAATTTCCATCCCTCCTATTTTCTGAGAAAATGAAGTCAATAGGCTACTCACTTTTCAGTTTACTGTTTTTTGGTTTCTCCCTGCGTTATTCCACTGAAACAGCTCTCATCAAAGTCCCTAATGATTTCCTTGGTGCTAAATTAAACAGATCATTTTCATAGCAGTAGCAAAAAAAGTAGAGGCTACCCTAGCTCAAATCCTTAATGTTTCACTTACTAGCTGAGTGATCTTGGGGATTTCCTTCATCTTTGTTCTTCAGGATCTTAGACACGAAATCGTGACAATAATAGTATTCATCTCTTAGGGTTTCTGTGAGTATCAAAAAATTAGTCCATATAAGGTGCTAAGGAGAGTTTGTGGCAACTTGTAAGCATTAAACAGGGTTATTTTTAATTGTGGGTGCAACGATTCCATCAGCTTTCCACACGGATCACTATGCTTCTTAAAATACTCTCTACCCTGACTTTGCACTAAGCCAGTTTGAAACCATAAATGTTTCTGAATTCTATCTATATCCAATTTGCTTACTCAACTTCAGACTATCATTGACTCTGATGGGGTTAGAGCAGGCTTATTTGTCTCTATATATCCACATAGCTCTACCATTTAGACAGAATACTCTTGTTGCTATGCAATCTGATTATTCATCCCTTTATTCAAATCTGTTTAATATTCAATTAGTCTTACAATAATGTACAAGCTCTCTTAAAGTGGACTTGAATTGTCCCACCCAAATCTACATGCATTCAGCCTCTTCTTACTGTTAGCTAACCTCTCTCTCTCATTCTTTCTTCTTTCTCACCCCATTCACAGGGGTATTTCCTTCAGTCCTTTATTATTTACTTTCTCCTCCCATAGGGTTATACACAAAATGCTTTTCTCTTCGTTGACTAAAAGACCCTTGCTCATCCTTTAGGCCTTAGCTCAATGACCACACTTTCAGAGAGATCTTTTGAGACCTTTCTGTCTTTTGTAAATAACATTGTTACATGGTCTAGGAGAAACATATATGTTTCCTTCAAATCAATTATCAAATTCTCAACTTTAAATTTTATTGGTATGAATAATTATTTGTCCATTTGCACGGCATGGTAGGTCCCATGAGGACAGGATGGTGTTGGGTTTTGATCCTTTATGCTAAAATCTAGCACCATGCCAAATGAATGCATAGGGTATCTCTTGCCTTGTCTTTGAATTTATGAAATAATAAGTTGAGTTCAGCAGATGTTATATTATCTATTATATACTTGTCATATTCTACCTTGTATAATTTCCACGTACACTCAGCTTATTTCCTATGTCAAAATATAAATTCTTTGAAGGCAGGTATTGTTGTGTTTTTCACATTTTGAAGATGTATTAATTTCTTATTGCTGCTATAAAAAAATTGCCATAAACCTGGAGGCTTTGGACAACAGACATATCTTACATTCATGGAGCTCAGAAGTCCAGAATGAGTCTCACTGTGGTTGTAAGGATTATGCTCCTTCCAGAGGCTGGACAATCCATTTCCCTGGAGTTTTTTTTCTGATTTTTAGAGGTTTTCCCCCATTAACTTGTGGCCCTCTTCTATTTTTAAAGGCAGAAATGCCCATTTGAGTCTTTTTTCACATGGCATCACTCTGATTCTCACTCTCTTGCTTGTTCTTTCACTTATCAAGACTCTTGCGATTATACTGAGCTCTCCAGGATACTCTCAGTCAGCTAATTAGCAACCTTAATTCTACCTGCAAGCTTAAAACCCCTTGCATGTGACAAAATATATTCACAGGTTCTGAGAATTAGGGTACAGGTCATCTGGGGATCATTATTCTGCCTACTTTACACCTCAACTGCACTTAACACTGTGCTCTGCATATAGCAGACAGTCCAGAAATATTTGCAATCTTTGACAAAATTTAGAATTACATAATCATTAAATCATGTGACATTCTAGAATGAATATTTAGTGGTCAATTAAATCTTCAATTCTCAGATAAGAAAACAGAAGAGGTTTAAGGAAGTAGTACTGTATGTTACATGTCTCATTAATGGCAAAAGCCAGTTGCCACCATTGTTTATCCCTAATCTAGGGTTCTTTCCTATGCATTATTAATAAAAGTTGGAAAAAAGTGATATCTCATTGTAGCTCATAAAATATTAATTTTTAATAATAAACTTGTAATTACTTGAAATTTTCTCAAAATAGAAAAATATGTAACAGGCCACCTTATATAATAGAAGAAAAAGAAAAAAAAACCCTAAGTTTAACTTGTAAATAAAGAAATTTAAGTGACAGGTAATAATCATCCTCTTTAGTAAAAACTTTTGATTCTTCCACCTGATTAGTGAGATCTTTTCACATAGAATTCATTGTAGAAGAATTTCGAGGATTATTGAAATTTTAAGAATATTTTAGATTAAAGTAATCTACGTAAACACTTCATATTCACAAGATTTTAGGCAAACATCGATGACTTTTATATTTTCCAATGGGCAGAGCAATTATTAAGAATTGATGTCAGAAACAAAAGAAAATTTACTGTTTAAAAGAAACACTAGAGCATCATGTAAGTAAGAGAGAACTGTACAATGATGTGAATCATAACTCACCCATCATTTATTCACCTCTAAAGCAGACATGAAATCATCTGCTTCAAAGGGGTGTTATAATTATGAAGTGAAATGTTGTACATGGAAACGGCAAGAGTGCCTAGTTTGTGGGAGGCACTGAGAAATTTCTAGTTCCTCATTCTCTTTTATATCTAAAAATGAGTAAAAAGCTCAATATTGACAATAAATATTTTGCTTACAATAAATGAGTGTACTTCAGCTACTTGAAACCAAAAGGGACTTGACTAAAACAATCATGAACCAAATATCCAACTCTTATCAACCATGTCCCTTTTGCACTGTCTTTGAGCCAATCATTTTTTCCATTTATAAGCTTCTTGCTTTCTTGTTTCTGTATTTTGCCAAATCTATTTTTCAATCACAGCTCTTTGTCAGAAATGTTCTTTTTTAGTTCCACATCTCTCTGCATATAAACATAACCCCTTTTAATCACCTCTAATACAATGTTTGTTTGTTTGTTTCTGGTAATAGAACATAACTATTTCTTCTAAACCTCATAACCTATGTTCTTCTGATTCTTCATATTATCCTGACCTTTATTTTTACTTTGCCCCATTTTTTTCACATATATCTTTATGAGACAACTTGAAACTTTTTTGTTCTGAGAAGGAATACAAAAATCAAATACTTAATGATAGCCTTACCTTCTTGAAATTCTGTCTTGTAACTATAAATTCCTTCAACATATGTGCCATATATTATTTTATATTATCTATGGACAGAATAGTGCTTTATATATCATAGACATATAAAAAATTTGCTAGTTTATTCACTTAAATAATATTCATAAGCACCTTTATGCTTTTGAAATACAGATATAAATTATTTAATTGGATTCATGGCTAATATACATAAAGACCAATTTTCTGTTTCTAAAACAGATTCAGGCACCAAATCTTTTTAAACAAATTGGTGTTGTTATAAAGGATTTGACTCTCTAGCAAGGTCTCATTCTTGGCATCTTAAAGACTACTTACTAGTTTTTTAAGAGATATGACAATGCAAATGCAACTTTTCCCAAGCTTCTTTTCTCTACTTTCTTTCTCATCTAAGGCCACTTAGAGAGAAATAACCAGATTATTAATAATATTTATTGAATGAAAAAATGATAAAATGGATTTATCTGCTGTTTGTTTTTCTGATAACTTTTTGTTTCCGTATCTAGAGCAGCTTTTGTCTTAGATGTCCATATGTGATACTATAATCATCTCTTGCCATATCTTCTATTTCTCATCTTCCTAACCTATAGAGTATTTTGACTTGCTTGATCACCTCCTTAAAAGAGTATAATAGCTAATTTTTATCCCTACAGAAAGCAAAATGTATTCAAGTTGACAAGTTTTAAAAGGAATCTGAAAATGTCTAAGAGTTGTGTCATTATGTTTATATATAACTGATATACTACTTTTTGTTTGTAGGCTAAATATGTGTAATGAAAGAGTTTTTAACAAATTGTTCCAGTTACCTTTTTCTGTAAAACGAAGTGTCCTAAAATTTAGTGATTTAAACCAATGACCATTTCAGTATTTCTGGATGGGCAGTGCTCAGTCTGGCAATTCTTCTCATCGTAGTATTAACTGAGATCACTTGGTCATATTCGACTGTCAGATGGGCTAGTCTGGAGGGCCTGTATTTTGTGAGGATTACTGAAAGGCTAGCCTCAGCACCAGAGAGGCCTTTCAAGTGAGGCAGTAGCGAGAACTCTGACGGATCTGAGATTTTACCCAACTCGTAAGTAAACAAGTTAGCCTGTCATGGTTTAATGAACCCCTATCAAAAACACAAAACTCTTAATCACAGATAAATAACTTTATGACTCGCAGTATAAGAAAAAGCATCAGCATATTTGTGTCAGTTCTCCATGCCTCCAAATCCCACAGGGTAAGACAGGTAGGCCAACATACACAGTGAGTTTTGTTCTAGGAGAGAACTCCTTAGCTTGGGTAACTTGAATTTTTAATAACTGTTGGTAAGCATTGCTGCCATCTGGTCTGGAGGGAGGTAATATGTGTATCCTTCAAGACTGTTCACTGTACAAATATCCTTAAAAAAATAAAATCCCAAGTGTCAATCACTGTGACTCTGCTCACGAGATATGCAGAAACACTAGAGATCCATGACTAATTTTTTCCCAACAGATGGTCTCAGGATAGTCAGATTTCTTAATGTGGCTGCTTAGGACTCAGCGAAATTGTTCAAGATGCCTGGTAGAAGCTGAAAGCCTTCTTATGTCCTAGTCTTATAGGTCCCATAATATCACTGTTGTCAAATTCTATAGATCAAATAAGTCACCAAGTCCAGCCCAAATTCAAGGAGAGAGGAATTAGGGTGCACCTCTCAATTTGAGGAATAGCAGAATATTTGCACCATTATTTAGTTACCTAACAAGTTTTATGTTTGGCTATATCAAGTAATATTATAATAATATAATGTAAGTAAACACTAGGCTGATGTGTTCAAAACAAGATATTCCCCTTAAAAATCCATGCATATATTTATCAAGAGACACTGACCTAATGCATTATAGCAATTTCACAGATAAGATCACTGGAATGAGGAAGATGGAAAGGCTCAGCAAAATTCATGTGTTGAAAAGTCACAGAGTCAGAAATAGAAATCAGGACTCCAATTTTTCTGAGGTCTTCTCTATCACACATTACAGTGTGGTAAGACATATTTATTTTATTAGATTATAAATAATGTAGCCTAGTTTTAAATCCTGAATCCCATGTGCTGAGAAAATCTGTTGAAGTTTAGAAAATATATCATTAGAACTTTCCTGTTTTATTGTGCCTCTGAAAAGCATTGCATTATATCTAATATGTATTGTGTAATTTAATATTTAAGTGTAGTTTAAGAAGAGGTAAGAATAATCAATAATTTGGATCAGAATATATTTGTGAGTATAAGAAAATATCATATTTTATTCATGTGAAGCATACAGATCATCTAGAAACTAATGACAAAGCTCTAAGTTTGTAAAACAAACAAAAATTTAGACTTAAGAATTGCTTTCTGAACCATTCACTTTGACCATGTCCGCTAAGTATCATAATTGATTAACTCCAACAAAATAGATTCTAAATATTGTTATATTATTGATTTGAATAACTGAGTTGGCATAAATCTAGTGATATTAGTGTGTGTGAATTTTGGTTATGATAATTTCCAAATATTGGCAGTTTACTGATAAGCAAATCTGAGTTACCAGAAAGGAAAAGTAATTGATATTTGATGTTTTTGCAAACTTTCAAAATTGGATCTTGAATAAAGAAAAAAAGAAGTATGAGTCAAATGAAGCTATGCAAATCAAGAGCAGTAATAAAGTAGGTAATCTCAAAGCTTATCTAATTTTATTATCTAATATCATTAATTCTGGGATGTATTCTAACATAACACAATTGTTATGCATTTTTCAGTGTCTCAAATCATCAAAATCAACATATTTACTAATCTAGTTCTCAGTACTATGAAAATTTTCCAACTACATCTGTACAAAAATAATAGTAACCATAAGTAACATCATATATAAGCACTGCCAACAATATAAAAAAGAATGTAGATGATTACTACTTCGGTACATGATTAACTGTTACTGGACTTAACCATTAACATGAAAAACAACAGACAAAATACATAAAGCAACTGTTTACAAACACCAGACACATAGCATATTACTATTATCCTTGAGATAAAGCAGACAGACAGGTAAAAGCCCATGCTCAACAGACAATATCTGAAATTAATTTACTAGATATGATAATTTAAGATGAAGACTGTAGAAAAGGGTCAATGAGCTTGAGGACAGAATAACAAATAGTACTTAATGTGAAGAGAGAAAAAGAGAGGAAAAAAAAAGGAAAAGAGAGGCCTAGTAACAAAAAGTAATATCAAGTGATCAAAATTTCAAGTATGGATTTCCAGAAAAGGAAAGAGGGAACTGGAGGGAGAGTGGGAGAGTGGGAGAGTGGGAGAGTGGAGACGGAGAGAGGGAGAGAGGGAGAGAGGGAGAGACGGAGAGAGGGAGACACACACACACACACACACACACACACATACACACACACACGAACAATCAATGACAAACTTAAAGCAATAATAAAATTTCCCCAAAATTTGGTAGAAAAATAAACAGAATACAAAGAAAAGCACACCTACTCACTTCACAGCAAACTTGTGCAAATGAAAGACAAAAGGAAAATCTTAAAAATAGTAAAAAAAAGAAATATTTCATTTAGAAAAAATGGTGATATAAATGATACTGACTTCTTAAAAAAAACATATATTGACTTGAAGAAAACGGAATGACATCACCAAAGTGTTAAACAAAGAAAACTGGACCCTAAAATTTTGTATCCAGTGAAAATATCCTTTCAAACTGAGAGTGAAATGAATACATTTCAGCAGAAAGTAGTTGAGAAATTCAGTGAGAAATTCAGTTGGAAATTCAGGTTGATGGGAACAATATTAAAACACTGGGAATGTTAAACAGATGGATAAATGTAAGAGAATATATTTAGTATCAAAGTAGACTGTGCTACATCAAGGAAGTATATCATAATCTCAGCAACCATTAAAAAATAATGCAAATAGCCATATTTAAAACAAAATAAAGTAATTAAAATACTAAAACTTACTAGATTATCTAAACAAAAGCAAGAATGAGGAACAGAAAACAAAGGATGGGATTATTAAAAAAACAAATGGGAAAATGGCAATCCGTAATACAAACACCTAATTATATTTAATATTTATGTACAAAACACTCATTAAAAGAATAGATTTTCAGATTTAAAAATAAGATATAATTAAAAGCAATCTATAAGAGATATAGTTCTAATATGCAGGTAAATAGGTTAAAGGGATGAAAAAATATATCATCAAAACTATAAGCATAAGAAAGCTAGGTAGCTTTATTAACATCAAACAAATTAAAGACAAAGGGGTTAGCAATTAGATGTGTCAATGTAGGATCACTAACTGTAACAAACATACTACTCTAGTAAGTGATGTCAGTAATAGAGGGGGCTACACATGTGTAGATCAGGGGTATATGGGAAATCTCTTTATCCTCCTCTCATTTTTGCTGTGAACTTAAAACTGCTTTGAATCTAAATTAAGATTTAAAAAATTGACAAAAACTAATTTGTACAGCAATATCACAAGGAAAGATATACGGTCAATAAGCACATAGAAAATACTTGATATCATTAGTGAGCAGGAAAATTTAAATCACATTAAGACACCATTATACACATGTTAAAATAGCTAAAATTTTATAAACTGAGAATCCCAAAATTTGGTAAGTGGAGCAAGTGGAATTTTTATACACTGCTGGTAGAATTGTAAAATGGTACAATCACTTTGAAAAACTACTTGGTAGTTTCTTATAAAGCTATATTATTACACCAGTCCTATAACCCAATAATGACACTGCTCGGGATTTACATAAGAGAAAAATATAGATATTCACACCAAAATATTTGTATGTACATTTTACAGCAGTTTTATTAATAGCCCCAAACTAGAAACTACCTGTCAACATGACAATATGAAAAAACATTACAGTATATGTATACAATAAAGTACTATTCCACAATAAAATGGATAAACTATGGATTCATGCAACAACACGAATGGCCCTCAATACATTATGTTTAGTGAAATAAACCAGATGAAAGAGTATGATTTTATTTATGTGGCATTCAAGAGTAGGTGAAACTAACCTATGGTTAATAGAAATTAGAACAGTGGTCACCAAGAGAGGTATAGGGAATTACTGGGAGGAAGTATAGTATATCTTGATTGAGATGTTGGTTGTACGGGTGCATACACATCAAAACTCATGAAATTGTCCACTTAAGAATTGTGCATTTTAAAGTATTTCGATTTTACCTGAAAATACAAAATTTAGCAAAAACAATGAACCCCTTCATGACTACTGATTTGGATATTTTGCATAAATATCTCAGGTTAAATATTAAGTTATTGAACATATTTTTCACTGCATGTAGCCACTATCAACAAGTATTTCTTGACCTATACTTTATTCAAATTCTTGTGATATAAAAGATTGTACTAACATGTTTACTTTTAATATGTGTTGGCCACGAGGACAGTTGGCTAGTAAAAGAACCTTAGTTCCTTCATCCTTTCCTTTGCTACACATTTCAGAGAAATTCTCTCTACAATTCTTACAGCTCCCAGCTGCTGGTTCTTGCTACATAGCAGCAAAGCATAAAATATTCAACACAAATACATATTCATTTGAGACATAACTCTTCACAAAAGATATGCTTATTGTATGATAAGACTTTCTAACTTTTTCCACTATTTATCCCAAAGAGGTTTTAAGTTCTTAAAACTCTGGGGTGGGGGAGTAGAGGTGGGGGGAATGGGACATAACCCAGGACAGAATTATTTCCTGCCTGCAGAGGCTTTTGGCTGAAATGCTGTAAGAGAAAAGCACCAGTTGTTCTGACTCATGCTGTACATTTTAAAGTCAATAGATTTAAATATAGAGTCATATCAACGTTTGAAATTGTTTCTGTCCCATCAGTATGTGTGATGCAATCTCATTTAAGGAAGGAATTTTTATCTCTTAATTGTAGAAGGCGCTCTTTCGGGCCATTATATTGATATGTTCATTAGACTGATATGGTTTTGTTTTATGTTCCAATCTGAGTTTTCAGCAGAAGTCACAGAACTCTTAAAAGCTGATATTCCCTCAAAGCAATGCAAATAAAACACCTGCCTCTCTTACATATTTCTTAGTAGATAGGTTATTGAGAATTATACAAGCATTAATAAAATTCAGTGAGGTCATTCACCTTTCTGCAAAGGAGATACTTATGTATGTCATTTTATAACTATAAACTATTTAGATTTTGAGAAGACTCCAAAAAGAATGGCTAGACGTTTGCACACCAATTTTACAGTTTAGAGAGATACATTTATTTTTCAGCTCCTTTCCCAATATAAGCTCAGATAAAGAGAGCAAAATGACTTGGGAATCTAAATTCTTAGGATAATAAAAAGCACTAAGTTTTCTTTGACTTATAGAATAATAAGTACTTGATCATCTTATTTTCTACTATTCTACATAATAATTTTATGTTTGCTTTTACCATAATATTTTTGATATATCAAACAAGTATAAATAAAAGGTAAAAGCTCTACTTCTACATAGACATGCACCAAAAAACAATAATTTCTAAGATTTTTATATGTATAGTTACAGATATTTACTTTGTATATATTTGTTATTGTAAATAAAGTTCCTATCTTAACTATTAAGATCTTTAAATAGGCTTTTGAATTTTTCCTTGTCTCAACTCTTGATTGGAAAGTTTTTGCAGTCTAAGACTGCAAAAAATTTCTTACGCATTTCCTCTACTCCATATTTCTTGTAATTTTTCCATATATGTATTTTTAACCCTATAAAAAGATTGTTCCTATGTGTTTTAAGTATGGGTAGACTACCTTGTAGATTAATCTATAGCTGCATTTACTTGTCTTATAAACACTTGTTTGTTGACAGGAATAGTATAAATTGGTTGATTATCTCAGTATCATTGATATCTTACATAACTGATACAGCACAATCTGAAGTGATCTTCATCACAATATATCCCCCATCAATGGTTCATTTTCTGAATCTTATCCCCTCTATTTCCCCCTGTTCTACAGAGAGAAATGAAAAAGATATTGTTGCTATTTCACAGAGGCTTCAACAAGTTTGGGCATATAGCTATTTAGAAAAGAGATTTAAGACATGTGAGAATAAGGTAGAAAATAAATTCACAATTATAGTCTTAAAGTGGCATGGTGTATATTACAAACTAAATAGCTTTCTAGAGCAGGTGTTAAATGAACTCATTTTAAAACAAAATAGTATTACCTACAATGTTATAGTTTCTTAACAGAGTAAAGCTGCATCTTAAGTTTTTTTTTCTCAAAACAGAATTGTATTGTGAATATGATTACCCACTGTATGCATTAAGTTATTTCACAAGTATGGAAAATACTTAAAACCAATAAAATGCCATTTATGATATATTTTTAATTACATGTTGCAAACATGCACAAATTTGTGGATATAGATGTAAGTTTCCTAAAACTTTTACAAATTTAAGCAAGTTTTTATCACATTGTAAAGTTAAATTTTCTTAAACTATTTAAAAAAACCTTTTTTTTGTTTTCTCTGCTTGGCTTTGGGGAACACAATATCTGCTTAATTACTAAATTCCAGTTGAACCACCTGCCAACTTGATATTGGTATTTCTCTAATTAAAACTGTAATTAAATTTGTGACGAATATAATTAACCTAAGTTTTCAGCCAAATTCGAACCTTCCACTTTGCCCAGAAGCCCCGCTAACTTTAAAGATTCATGCAAAATTCTAAAAATTAGTAAGTGTGGGTTTTATTCTCCCTTAGTTACTTCATACTCTAAGAGTTTACAGATCTACTAAAAAGAATGCTGGGATTGTTTGTTTTGCTTTCTAAAATATTATCTGATCATTTTCCCTTGCCAATAAACTATCCAAAGGCATACTTTGCTCAGTGAGTTCTCCTTGAGCCCTGCACATTCATGCCAATGAAATATGAGATCCTCTCATGAGTAAGAAAACATAGTTGGAGTCCTTTGGACAAATCATAGATAATGGGCAACAGGTATAGAAAGAGAATGTTTTTAAGGCTACACAACCCCCCTTAATTTGATGAAACCTCATACATTTGTGCAACCTTTCCTCAATTAGAACAAAAATTAGATGCTGATAAGGAATCATTTTGAGATACTCCTATGTCTGCGAAGTTAAAGATCTAATAACATTTAGATTATATTAATCTTTATAATTAATATTTATAAAACTATACTCAATTACTCAATATTTGCATGATATTGATATTGATTTTAATTTTATTGAGTATAAAACTATACTCAATATACTCAATATTTGCATGATATTGATATTGATTTTAATTTTTTTTTAAATAATAGATAGCATCTATCAAAACTATAAAAGCATAAACGAACTATCAGTCTTAGGAATGATAAGTGAAAAACAGATAGTTTGATAGTGTGATCAAAGAAAGAAGGGAAAATATATGCACATAATTTAAGAAAAACCTTTAAAATAATTTTAAAAGTTAAAAATCCACAAGGATGGATATGCTTTATTTTTTGTTTTAAATTGTGACCTAAAACTGAGCATTTAAAGACACTGTAAAATTCCTATAAATAGGATCCATGTCTTGACTTTCTCAGATGAACCCTGATGAAATCATGGCTCCCTGAAGGATGTCAAGTAAGCACCCTAGTGATGTGAACACAAAAATGATGTTTTATAATAGATATGCTACTCCCCACTGCATGAAGTGACCCCCAAACCTCAATTAGGATTCACCTATTATTCTGGGCCAAAGAGTGCTGGCCTCATGTGGAAAGGAAGCATGAGGAGTTGTGCAAAGTGCCCCAGACTTCTTCTGAGCCTTTTGGGTGCTTGTGATTCTGAATGAGATCTCTAATTATTCTAAGTTGATTTTTGACAATCCAAATCTTTCTAAATTCACTCTCAACAAATATTTGTTGAAATAATTTGTTTCTCCCTCCCCTTTGAATGTAAAGTTTATAAATATCTATTGGATAGATTAATGTATCTTGCTTTCTTGCTTTATTAATGGGTTAAAAGTATCAGTGTTTTATTAATATTTTAAATTAATTATCTTAATCAGGTAAGAATTTTAGGATATTTTCCTACTGTGTCTATAATTGATATTTTTAAAGAATATTAAATATGTTTGAAGATCTCAAGACTCTGTCAATAAACTGATTTAACTTCTATGTTTTTTAGGGATATCTATGGAAAAAAAAGAAAATATTCACTAACAAATACATGATGTGATTCAGGCATCTGAAGCCATGGCCAAGGTCTAACATCTTAAGAGGTTGGTTGACACACAATTCTCATGATTCCAAGATGGGAATTCTTTTCCGTCTCAGACATGAGTATACTTCCACTTAAGATGGCTTTTGGTAAATCTGTAAAGAGACAGAGTTCACTGATATTGGCTAAAACAAAAGTAAAAATATAATTTTCCTGTGGAGTTCCACAGATTCATATTTAAAAACTAGACTCTATCCCTTCATTTGTAGGATATTCAGTAAAGCTTAAAGGAAAGTTGAAATTCTTCATGCTTCCTAAAGATGTTGCCAAAAATGCTGGAACCTCAAGAAAAAGTGTTGGAGAAGGTCTCTTTGTGGCCTAGTACAATATTCACAGTTCATCTGCCTCTGGCAATGCCAGGAATATCTACGGCACATGAACAAAGAGGAGTGGGAGCTTGCAAAAGTAAGTAAAGAACAAAGAGAAATGTAAACAATATTTTATTAATCTAATATAAAGAAGTTATAAAAATGAAAGAATCTCAGGTCTAGAAGAGACTTTAAAGCCAATATTATCCAACCTACCTTCAAAGTTTGAATCCCTTCTGCAGCAACCTCTCTCTGTATTTGTAGATCAGTTGGGATGATGGGCTTATTTCATCCATATTAATTTTTTTTATTTTTAAACAAAATTTATTAGAAATTATTCTCTTTTAATGATCCCTAAATCTTCCACCAATAAGGGTGTGATACATTAACTTTTCTGGAGTCAGTCTTTCTGGGTTCTTCTGCTTTCTAGCTATACACTATTGAGCAAGACACCAATGAGCAAAACAGGATAATAATAGTATTTGTCTTTTACAGTCCTAACTTTCCTTCTCTTTATAAAAATAGAGATAATACCCGCTTTGTAGGACTGTTGGGAAGAATGAATAAGATTAATGAATAAAGTGTCTATTTAAGTCAGTGCTCAATACTGAATTATTTTTATCAGATTAGTTCTCTATATTATTCTATTTTCTCTGATCTCATTCTGACTCATTTATTTAAGAGATGGGCTAAGAATTGGATATGAAGCTTTGGGTATTGTTAAATCGTACAAATGAGAAGTAAAGCAAACTTATATCACTTATTTTTGTGAAATAAACTTCTAATACAATCCGCAAATTTATATTTGTTGTTTGGTCTGTTATTCATATCATTATTATGTTTATTGTCAATATTATTCTGAAGATTTGAATAAATTTTTTATTTAAAATATAATCTGTCCACTGATGAGATCTCACACATCATCTAGAATGCCACTGATGATCCAGAAAACTATGTGGACATATATTACCAAAAACAAGCACTAAAAACCAACACTAAGGTCCAATTCTCTACCAGAATTTCAGAAAAATTTTAATTACAAGTATAATAAAATATTTTTAAAATTGTCACTGTAGGCCCATTTCTGTTTAAACCACTTGAACAAAAGTAGAAATATCTTTTCCCCCAGCTCCAACATCCTTAGGCAAAAAGTGCAATATCAGTGCCAATTAGAACATAGGGTCTCTATCTTACTGTTGATCCAGTTTTTTTTAAAAACTGATGAGTTTCTCATAGTCTAAATTCTACAATTTTTCCTTATCAGATCTACTTCTGCTAAGGATGTTTTATATATGTTAGAAAGCCTACTAGAAGCTGGGCACTGAACATTAAATTTCTGATCAAACTAAAAGAGAACATACCCCTATTTCTACATCAACTTTAAGTCAGGAACACATGAACATTCTTAGGCAAGATGGAGATATGCTGACTGTATCATAAAATGTGTAGAACACTTTACGAGATAAGATAAACACTATGAGTAGTGGTCATTCTTGGGATGTTAGCTATTTTATAGGCACTGTGACCCATTTAAAGGAAAAATTTGCCTAGCAAAACATTACTTGATTAAAGCCAATTAGAAACTGAAAATTAAACATCAAACTTCTAATCAAACTGATAGACAATAGGCCCAAGGGAAATCATTATATCACCCCTTGTTTAACTGAGGGTAAATAAAGAGGGACAAGTAGGTAGGTGGTCTGCATTCACTCACACACACACACACACACGCACACGCGCACGCACACATACGCACACACACTTTCAGAACAAGGGAAAGGAGATCTCATATTGAAGAAAATGAGTTTTTTTTTAAAATGAGTTCTCAAAACTGGAAAAAAGATTAGAAAACTATTTTGCATTGTCAATTGGATAGGAAACCTTGGCATCTTTGAAATAGGAGCAAAAATGCATCAGAAGATAAAAGACTGAGAAGACAATGAAACAGAATGTTTTTAAAAGGAGATAAGTTATGAAAGAATTTGGAATAAAAATTTTAAACTCAATTTTTAAAAAACAAATTTTTCATATAACTGCAAAGAATTCACTATATTTGCAGATGACCATGTCAGTTTTCTTGGAATTCAAAGGAAAGAGTAATAATTAAACAATAGGAAAGAAAGAAGTGAGACATGAGCAGGTCAATAATAAAATATAACATGGGAATAATTTCTGTTCTGAAAGAAGAAACCAGAAAACATTACAGAAGACAATATTTATAAACTAGAACTATGCACATTTAATGGGATTACTAAATTATAGTCAAAATTAATGAAGAGCAGCCCACTGTAAGAATCATATTGATAATCTAGTTTTCACTACAAGAATAAAGGAGAATCCAATAAGCATTCAGAAAATAATACACTAAAATTTGAACACATGAATAAGATATTTCAGGCATTAGATTTTTCTCTTGCAGTATCTAATTCCAGAATTCAATAGAGAAACTGGTAGTGAATTTGAAAAGAAAACTTTGTGAAACTTTACTCTAATTAAAATTTATTTGATGGTAACATGACTAGTAATAGCAAGTGTTGGGGAAAAAGGAACTCTCATACACTGCTGGTAGGAATGTAATTGGTATAGCCACTATGGAAAACAGTATGGAGGTTCCTCAAAAACTTAAGAATAGAATTGTCATGAGACCCAGCAACCCCTCTTCTGAGAATCTGCCCCTCCAACTTAAAAACATTTATCTGTAAAGATATGTGCTCCCCGATGTCCAATGCAGCATTATTCATAGTGGCCAAGCCATGGAAACAACTGAAGTACCCTTTGATAGGTGACTGGATAAAGAAACTGTGGTACATATATGTGGTACATATATGTGGTACATATTCTATTGTGGTACACAGTAGAATATTACTAAGCCATAAGAAATTATGAAATACTGCCATTTGCAACAACATGGACGGAGCTCGGGATAATCATAGTAAGCAAAATAAGTGAGACAGAAAAAGCTGAGAACCATATGATTTCCCTCATATGAGGGATATAAAGCTGAAAGCAACAATGAACAAGACAAACAAAAGAAATCTCGGACAACAATATAGTGGTTACCAGAGGGAAAATGAGGTGGGGGTAGGTAAAAAAAAGGAAAGGGGGTCAAATATATGGTGACAGAATAAAATTTAACTTTGGGTGGTGAATATGCAATACAATATACATATAACATATTACTGAATTGTACACTTGACACCTATATAATTTTATTAAGCAATATCACCCCAATAAATTTAATTTAAAAAGTTTTATTTTATGTGAGGGACACAGAAATATAAACTGATATGAAACAATGAATTTTATTAATTACATAATATCCAAGGTGCCATAAAAATATTTAAAAAGAGCCATTACTTTAGCAAATCATACTTGATTTTCTATTCTAATGTACTTATACAGTACTGTAAATGTACCTTTTCTAATGGATGCTGTCTGTTGCTTAAAAGCAAACTATTTAATGTTATCCTTATTATGGAAACCAGCATGGGTCTATTGAAGATATTACCCTGTAAGAACACTTGAGTAGTCAGAGTTTAGTATTGTTTAATATCATAGCAAAGTAATCATCAGAAATTAAATATCATATATCTGTATATATAGACATTATATAATTTTATATATGTAATTTATATGTAATTTTAAACTCATGTGAAACAACTAGGAAAATAGCACATATATAAAAATGAAAATGTTGGATGATATAGAAAAATAAAAATTTGTATGTAATATCTAAAAACAAAGTGTATCAAAATATTCTAGCTATTATTGTTGGTCTCTTTTCTAAATTTCTACATTGTTAAATCTTCTTTGATAAACATGTGCTATTTTTAAAAAGATAATAATTCATAAAAATTAGTTTTGTCAAATCACTCTTGTTAACCCGTATTACTCTATCCTTACTGATTTGATTGGTTTTTAGAACCAGTTAAAAATAATGTTGATTTTTATTATATTAGATTTGGTCCATTGTTCTAGTCGAACTTTTTTTCAAATAGTTCTTATTCCTTAGTGTATTTACTACTTTTTCCAGCTATGTACCCCACTAGTTTGATGAGTATTTTCTCAATATTTCCCTCCAAACCTTAAGTTAGAGCCAAGAACAGAGCCAAGAGAATGTCATTCTAACTTGATGTAAATGCTTTATGATCTTTTGGTTTTCATCATTCCACCAGTGACTAATTCACCCATATGCCCTTGATTCACATTCTCATTTTTCTCCTCTATTCACAAGATTATAATGAGGAATTGAACCTAAAACACAACACTGAACTTCAGTTATATTCTTTGCTTTTATCTACTATTTGCTATATTTGATTGGACTCAGAGTAGGCCACCCCAAAATATGCTAATGAGAAAAAGCCAGTGAAAGAAGTATACTCTGACCCTCCTCTTTGTCCCTCTAAAAGCAGGAAATAAATCTCCCACATGAAATGCACTTCTTGCACCAGGGATAGAGAGACATTCTCATCTCCGAAAGTAGGAAATTCAGGGCTGAGTAAAAAGCTGAAAAGCAATGTTATATAAAAACCTAGGTCAAAAAACAGTTAAAACAAGGGTGAGGGAAATACAAAAACACTCAGGGCAAAATGGTCTACTCCATGTAATTGTTGTTGATCAAAATCCACATAATAGAGATGGAGCCATAAAACCTTTTATAAGTAACTCAACCTGCATTATGATTTAGAAACAGGTAATTCATGAGATTAAGGTGCCCTTTATATATCATCAGGAAGCAGTCAACCTAAAACGTAATCAGTGTAAAATAAGCCGTAAATTTAGAAAGTTATGGAAGTGTACTGAAAAAAGAATGATTGAGGCTGTAAAGATGAGTACAAATGAACAGTGGTCATCGAGGAGCTTGTCCGGAGATGTGTTGGAGCGGAAGGATCTGTCAGTGTGTCTCCCTCACTGTGGAGTTACCTTTCCATAGATGGTATCAACTTATGCCTGTGAATATTTTACAAACTTTGCCATTCGAATTTACTAAGAGAGGAAATGAACTCTGGATAAACAAGCTGGTCTGTACTGCATCCCTTTTGTCTGGCACAAAGGCTTCCTAAAAATGGAAATTTTATTTTGCGTTCTATAAAAATACTTTCTTGCATTTTGAATTCCTCTGCATACTTGATAATATAATTGTGTTTAATACGAATATTTTAAATGCTTTAACTGCTACTGATAAAAAAAAAAAAAGTAAGTCTTGCTGTAAAACTGGTGCTCTAAGGCAAAGCACCATGTAGTTACACATACACCAAAAGTACTCTAGTTTCGAAATCATAGTTAAGGCTCTTCCGGCTGGCGTAAAGATATATATTCTCCTAAGATATATATTCTCCTATATCCACCAAGTAGATTTGTCAATATATATTTTTTTATTTGCCTTAATTCTTGGAACAGGAGCCCCTGACACGGGACACCAATGTTTTGTCCTAGCAGGACTAAAGTACCAGATGCTCTAGGCCATCGTTTTAGAAGACTATCTCGTGCAGCTCCTCTTTAAACAGGCTACTAGTTTGCAGTTACTTCTTGGTTGGCTTCTTTGTTGTGTGGAAGAGAAAACCCCATAAAAAGGATGAGAGATGACAATCTTTAATTCAAACCTTTAAATCCTAAGCTACTTCATCACCCCCTCATCCAAAAAAAAAGTTCCCATTCCAATCCCAACACCTTATGCTTCCTGGCTCCTTTACATCTCTGCTTGCTTGCATGTGCCTGAATGCTTTCGTGATCTCGTATCCTCCACACTCTCAGGACCAACCAGTCCTTTTGCCTCCTTTACTTCCCTGGTTTCCTCTCTCACCCTGAAACTCAGTGGTTTTGTTCCATTTTGTGCTTGGTCCTCAGAATAGGTGAATGTCATTCAAGGACTTCTGGTTCTATTACTAAAGGAGAAAACAGGCTGTGGATCCTGTTTGTAGGAAAAGGTTAAAGAAAGAGACCCTGCCTTCGTTACCCTTGACGAAGCCCTCTTTTTATTATCTTATTCTTAACATGTGATAGAAAAATATGGAAGTAGAGTGGGAGTGAATGGGAATAAATACACCAATATATGCCTACATACGCAGACTTTTTTTCAAAATACTCATTTTACTAGTAATCTTAAAAACAAACAAACAAAAACAAAAACCAACAGACCAAAAAAACCCAAAAAACAAAAAACAAAAGCAAAAACACACACACAAACCTGTGATGCCAAAAGCACTAGAATTAGCTTCTGTGAATGGAAGAAAAATTCGAATAGGAAAGGTTTGCCAGAGTCTTGTTGATATGTTTTAACTTCTCACATCATCACTCTAAAACATATTTTAAGAAATATGGCCAGCAGCTATTTCAAGATGCAATACTTCAACTGCTGAAGTAAAGAATCCTGGAACCAGAGATGTAGGTTTTATTTTAAACAAAGTACCCCCAATGAAAAAGTAGTTGATGAAGAGCCTGTTTGCCAGCTGAAAGAGGGACATATCTTCTAGAACCTCTCAGTGATATACAGGTTGGTTACTTCACTGCCACTTGATACCATTTATTTGCCTGAAACTGAATTTAAGCATCTGGTGACTAAGCAGCTTTACATTTATTGTAGGATTAAAACTAGAATGATGGTTTGGGAAGAGAGTGTAATGTAGACTCTTTTCTAATAAAATACAGCATTTTTCATGTAGAAAAGAAAGGTTAAACATGTTTCACTTGGTTAGGACAGCCAGATTTAAGTATAATGTTCCATGTAAAAAGTTCACTCTATCCCAAGTACAAGTAAACATTTTTAGTACATCGTGAAGGCTTCTATTTACCTTGCCAATTCGACTTCAGACATATAATTACATAGTGACATATAATATTTGCTAAACATAATTGGTAAAACTATTTGGTAATTCTTTGTGCAAACTCATAGTAGAACAATACATAAAAAGGAAAGATATGGATCTATAACATATGTCACATATCAGATGGTCAAATTGCTAATGAAGGCAAAGATAAAACATGCTCACAGCAGCAGGTGATTTACATGGTGTTTAAGGAGATATCTGACTTCATAGCTAAAGAACCTTAGATTCTTATGCTCGAAAGTAGACAATTTCTTGATAACTCATGAATGGATCACCACATGGCAGTTTATCTCAGAAAGTCATACTTTCATGTATGCTGATCATTTGTGGATACTTTTCTTAATTACCTACATATCTAGGAGATATTGGACTAATGATTAATAGCATTTAATTTAATTGTGTTATTTTCACTTCAACTATTTTTTATTTCCTTGGCATAAAATGTGCAAGAAACTTTTGACACAAATACTTCATCAACTTTCAAGGGGAAAAGTCTAAGAAAGAAGAGACTACCCTGCCTATTCTCTCCACTGAGGAGACTGTGGGAAATGGTTGCTTAGGAGAATTAAATGCAAAAACGAGAGTTTCCTCAGTACTGCTGAGCCAGGTCTTTAAAACACAGAATTCTAGAACTATGAAATTTAAGAGCTATTAGTTAATTTAAAATTAATTCCAAGGACATGTGGCACAAATATGTATTAATATTAGTTTAAAATTAAATATAAAAATAAAGCACCAAATTTTGATATAAAGGTGGTTAATTAATATTTTTATTTTTCTACTCTTGCTTGTGTTCATGAGTACCTGATATTATTTATTTCTCCCTTTTAAAAAGCCTCTTACTCCTTACATTCTGCCTTCTCTCTGTATGTATATGCACATCTGTATTTCCTTCTATGATCACATTTTTCTTAAGATATTTTGAAACTATTTTATATTGAAAAATATTAAAAATTTTGAAAATAAATCTAGTAGATGATACATCTTTATGCACTAATGTTAATAATAATTAAGGCAAAATAATTGTTATATCATGGAAAATAAAATTTCCTCTAACTATATCTAAACTTCAGAAAACATGATATCTGAGAACTAAAATAGCATTTTTTAGTTTTCCATAGTCGTTTTTAAGTATACAATTCTTACAGTAATTATTAAAGAAATAGTGTTTTATCATAACAAATAAATCTTAATTAAACATAACTAACTTTATATTTCTAAAAAAAATAAAACTAGAATTATCTATTGGTATTCCATTAAATTTGATATTCTGAATAGCTGAGCATTACCACATATTCTTGGAGTTCTAAATTTCAAAAATTAGAATAAAATCAATCATTAAAATGATAATGAATACTCTTTCTTTAATTGTTAATGAGGCACTTCAGGATGACTAGTTACACAGAACATCAATTAGCATTTTTTATATGCTAATGTTGCCTGATTTTTTTTTTTTTTTTTTTTTACGTTTAGGAAAAATAGTGAGTTACTATAACAGCAATTCAAAATGGCATGAAGATGTTTTACCTTTTAAATGATATTAACCACAGTTTTTCTAAAAGGAGGAAAAAAGACTTCATTAACAATGCTACAGTAGAACAGGAGAGGTTAAGGTTAATAGGAAGCAAGGCATTTTCTTATTTAACAAATGAAAGAAATGTCATCCTGATTCGAACTGTCATTTTTTTTTTTTTTTGAACTCTTGTATATCATTTTTGGAAACTTCTAAAATGTCTTTCTTTTCTAAAATATTCTGGCTGACATTCAGCATCTTTTATTTTTATGTTATCTCATGTGACTTTTTGTTAAGAGACACTTCGGGATATTTTTCATAAAATGTCTTCACGTTAGAGCCTCAGGTTTATTTTATTTTTTACACTAATGTGGCATTATCTTTGCTCTCCTTACAAGAACAAAAATATCTTGAAAGAGTAAAGCTTCCCAAGGTCATTGGCCTGTGTCTTTCCGACTCCACAACCAGGTATTCATTTTTCTTAGTTTCTTGTCAATGCACCGCGATATCTTTCACATCTGTCTGTGCCTTTGCTTTTATTAGCAGAAAATACAGCTATAGCTTTAGTGTCATGTGTACTATAAAGACAGGATTTTCAAGAGATTTGACAACTCTCATATTTCCCGAAGTATTCTCAATGTAACACAGAAACAGTTTATTACTGTTAAGTAGTGACTGTCTCTCCAGCTTGAATAATGAAGTTCTCTAGGTCAATATTTTATACAATGATACATTTAAGGAAGCATTCCTCTTCAGGTTGGCACTAAAACAATGGCTGTCATAACACAGATCTATGTATTATCAATCTCACATGCCACCATAATCAATCTAATTCGTGGGGCAGGGAAAGTGTAATATGTTACTGAGTTAAACCAGGAATTTTCTCCTACCAAAATGTTTATAAAGGAGCATAATAAAATTATTTATAGAGATGAGCTCCTACCCTACAGTGTGGAATAAATTTAACCTTCTGCAAAGAGTGCTCACAGCTGTAGGTGATTTACCTGTGTGACTGGGAGAGGTCTATCAGGTATGAAAGCCTCAAGCCTGAGCTTCACAAAGCCACTCAGAGTATTGAGACAGGAGAGAAAAAGGCAGATATGCATTAAAAAGTCTGTCTCTTGAATCCAATGACTAAAACCCAAAACACAGCATAAAGCATGTTTTATGGAATCATTAAAAATCAAAATCTTGCCCATCTTTCGTTTGAATATTTCATGACAAGAGACCATTTCTAAGGGAGAAATGTTTCCTTGTTGGTCAGATAGCAGTAGGTTTTAGCATGGAATAAATTCACAAACTTTTCTCAAGAAAGAGAATTTAGGCCATTTCAGCCTACAGAAGCCAAAGCGTACATCTGCATCGATCCTCTTGGCAGCTAAAAGCAAGTCCCTTTGAAGCTTTAAGTTTGTACCAACACCTGTTAAGACACTGCCTGCCCTCAATTCTATTTTATATCTGGCAGCATTGCACGTGTACGCCAATTGAAGATGCTTCCATAGAATAAAGAAAATGTACTTTAGCCAGAGATGTACATTTATTCTTTTCTTTCTCATGTTTTTTTCTTCTTCATATATACTCTGTTCCTGTTGCTATGGGTGAGGAAAAACTCACTGGTTTGTCTTCTCAGCTCTATGGGTTGGCAAGTATATTCAATCTGATTTAAACTTTGACCTGCATTTTCTATTGAAGCTTTATGCATTATCAAGCATGCGCACACACGCACACACACACACACACGCACACACACATATATATATATAAAATTTTATTTATATACATATATATATATATATATGTGTATATAAATAAATAAAATCTCAATTAGTTTGGAACCAGAAGAAGAAAAGGTGCACCTCAGAACGAAGCACAATAATGTGCTCACAATTCTTTTCACTTCACTTACATGGCAGACTGCTTTGTACCAAGATGAGTACACCTATATATATTCTATCCCACATGTTTTTCTTTAATGTGATAGTACTACTTTTCTATCAAGATATGAATCTATATCTTTTCTTTGAACTTGAGTGTGTCTTTGTCACTGCCTTAAATAGAATTTGGTGGAAGTAGCTCTCTATGACTTTCATGGTTATACTACAAAAAGTGAAAGGACTTCTGCCTCGTTCTCTTCCTCTCTCTGTTTGTGCCCAGACATAATGTTGTGAGGGAGACTAGGACACATGGAGATACCACATTAAAGTCTTCAAGGTACAGTCCTAGCTAAGACCCCAGCCAATCGCCAAGATCAACCATCAGACATGTGAGTGACATGCCTTCAGATTATGCCAGCATTCAACTTTCAACATTTCCAGCTAAAGCCCGAAACGTCATGAAATAGATGAGCCATCATCACTATGCCCTGTACACATTTCTAACACACAGAAACCATGAGATAATAAATTATTTGTTTAAACCACTTCATTTTGGATGGTTTGTGATATAGCAATAGACAATGAATATAGTCCATTGCTTCTTTTAATTCTTATCTCAAAATTAGTCAGGTATTTATTAGCATCTACAAAATTGTATCTGCAAACTGTTATACCAGGTTCTATATGCTAGTACTTTCTCTCAACTCTGGAACTTTGTTTCCTGCCAAAACCCTTCTCAGGAGTGACAATCTCAATTTCAAAAGAAACAGACTCTTGTTCCTTCATTTTCCCATTGCTACATCTGTAGAAATCTTAATGAAGTAATTACGTACTTCCAAATATACTGGTTTGGGACCTGAAAAAATAAAAATGTGCCTCAGACACTTTCAGAATAATCTGTCTATAAAAATGCCATGGGCCAAGTAACCTTGCCCAGAGCATGAGTAACTCGCCCGAGCAGAGGCCTGGAGGATTCAGTGAGCTACTAAGGACCTCTTTCTGTCTCATCTGCCCAGGGCATTGGAAGCCTGAATGCAATTGTCACACATTGCACACTACCAAATCCACATACTATTCACATATATCCAAATGGGGTTCTTTGAAACAAGACTTTCTGTAGAGAACCAAATAACTGAACTGATGCTAGAAAATGAGAAATTGCTATATAATTAATTCTAACATAATTGTATTCAACAACTACAAATACCAAAGTTATTTTCAGTTCTTTTAGTCACAGAATTATTCTTCAGATAGAATCTTATAATGGTGAGCCCCAGACATAAAACAAATGAATAGCTCAGGTTTAAAGTAGCAATCGAGAATGCAAAGCCCCAGTTGCTCTGTCCTACTTTATTCTCCACTTCAAAAGTCCCATTGCTGCAGAAACCCCAATGAGACACAGGGGAGCATAGTTTGTAAACCACTGTTATAATTCCTTAATTCGTCTTTGATATAAAACTAGTAAAAAAAGAAAAAAACCTTAGTTTGTTATGACTCGGGAATATTGTCACAGGATCTCGATGAGATTATCCTATGTACTATGCTTTTCATATTCTGCCCATTTTCTGTATTTTTGTTGTTGTTGTTGTTTACATAAGCATAAACTAAAGAACTCACTTGTTAACACAAAGGACCTTATCATTGATTTCATAGAATTCTATTGCCTTCTGTAATTTCTCAAAGTACAAATTTTAAAATCAGAATTATCTGTATAGCAAAGAATCTTTTGCTTTTTCTTTCAGCAATCTGATCATTAACTATTACCAGGGAAAGTATTTAATCCCATGTATATTTGACTGCTCCCAATTCTTTGTCCCAATATTCAATCATATTCCAAAGTTCTATCATTTAATCACCTCATTTTTATTACCTCCTTCTTACTCCTACACAAACTGCTACAATCTATTCATTCATTACCTCAGACTCAGTCTTTTACATTCTAACTGACCTCCATGCTTTCAGTTCCCTGCCCTTTCTCCTTTTTAAATGTTGATACCACTAAAATAGTGAACCATAGGCCCAGTTCTTCCCAGCTCCCACAGAGAATGTTGTGGGGAATAAGAAAAGACGCTATGTAAAATGCTGCATGTCTTGGGTATGTAACCACATTTCCTTCTCATTTGACACATATTTTTTTGTTCCCTGTTCTTGACCTATTACTGTGATTCCTGTGTCTGTGACTGAACATTTTTGCTAAATCTGGTGAACTGTTGTGAATTGTTGGGGGAGAGGGGATGTTTTGCACTAACCTGCTGATCTTATCCAACCTCCATGCTCTACTCTGCTAACTCTCTTGATTCCAGGGGTGCCATGAGCTCTAACAATCCTGTCCTAGCCCTACCTTAGCCTCTCTTTCTCTATATTTTCCACAAGCCTTTCAACTATGGAAAGTGTCTATGTCCCTGCCACTACAAGCCACCTCACAAGACCCCTCTAATATGCATACACTAGTGGAAATCTGAGAAGGTGGGAGGTAGGTTGTTTCCCCTGATTTTCAGTACTCATCCTACATTCTCCTTAAGGAAAACTAAAAGTTTTCAAATAAATCTGAACTCTCTCACATCTTGAATTTCACAATCACACTAAAGAGAAAGCCAAACTTCAATCAACTTTCACCTCAGAAGAAAAAGAAGAAATCACTAATTTTCCATAATACTTTTAAATATGTGACATTTCAGAAATGTTGCATTTTTATGCTCTATATTCAAAATCCCTGACACACAAAAGTGTTGCACCCCTTACTGAGATATTTCTACCCATTTTAATTTTTAAATTTACACACGTTTCAATCTGCTCAGGTTCTGACTTCCTACACGAATCGTAACTAAGCTCCATAATGTCTGTGATAGAGCCCTTTTATACTGCATGTGGACAGAGTTCATGTTTTAACATTATTTTGTGGTTTTCCTCCACGTTGATTTAATATTAAAGTGCAATTAGGAGGCATGCAAGATGTGGGTACTTAAATTATGCCATCCAGAAAGAAAGCACTATAACGCATGTGTGTTTATATTAAAGTAATAATACTGTGTAGTATTATATGTAAGGAAATTATCTTGCTGAGAATTTGCTATGATGCTCTCAATTTCTGGGTTGTGTCAGAAGCTCAACAGCGAAGCTCTGGGTAAGGCTTCATCACTGAAAAGAAAACACTAAAATAACATCATTTTCCCCATCTTTAGTTTCTACAAAACAATGTAGTAATTGTTTCTGAGGAGGGAGAAAGCTATATTAATATGAGAATTGTATTTAATGGAGATGAAATGAAAATGAGGTAATAAAAATATGCTGAAAGGAAAATGAATACTAAATATAAAATGTGACTGAAGATAACCCCTAAACACTCTCCAAACCAATATAAATTAAATATTTCATAGAAGGTATATATGAAATATGTAGAAATATATAAATTAATCATACTTTAATTCAGGGACTTTATTAAGATAATACTATGGTATTAATAGACACTGTTAAATGTCATTAAAAAAAGTTTCAGGTATAGTCAAGATATGCAAGTGTATGCTGTACTCAAAATGACCCCAAAATCTCAGTGGCACATCATAACGACTTTATTTCTCAGTCATATAAATTCCACTGTGGGTCCAGACAGCTCTCCAGTGCTACATATAGCATTCCAGGCTGCTCTAAACTTATGGAATCTCCCATATTGACAGATACTTTCACAATTACCTCAGCCAAACAATGTACACCAGGGAGAATGACACAAATTATAACACATCACCTCAAATTCCATTGGCCAAAGCAATCCATATGACCACAAATAACTCTAGGGAGGCAGAGAAATACAATCCTTTTTGTGTCTAGAAAGATATTTAGTGAATAACTATAATATTGACCACACGAGTCATCTAGATTTTCATAACTGCTGACCAATGCACTTTGCCTCTGTTAAGGAAGTCAAACTATGATCAGATCACTTTGTGAACACAGGATAAGAACAGGGTTGTTAGATAATTTTCTTCTCTTATGCCATCAAGTAATTCTGTCTATACTAGTATATATGCAATACAGACCAAGTATTAATATAAATAATATCTGAGTTTATAAGTAGCTTCTAAGAATGTAAAATGAATGAGATTTGCAGTCAAAATGTATTACCTGAGAACTCATAAAAAAAAATAGCAATGAGGCATGGACAAAGCCTCAAAAGAAACTATTGTCATATACAAATAAAATGATAGGCACAGAGTTCTTGTTAAGATGTGCTTGCATCCTTCCATGACTGCATTAAAATTGCAACTAAAATATAGAACCATCAACCTGGAGAACCACCCAAAGACTAGATGAACAGAAGTCCTCTAACTAAGGATATAAAGAAGCCATCTAGAGACTAGTAAGAGGGGCGTATATGCAAAAGGGGTTGGCGCCACACCCACATGTGCCATCCAAGAATCAGGAGGGATATCTTAGCTGCAGAGGTCCACCCTGAAGACAGAGGGGCCCGAGCCCGACACTGGGCTCCCCAGTTTGGGGCACCAATGCCAGAAAGAGCAGCCCCCAAAATATCTGGCTGTGAAAATTGACTAGGATTTTGTCTGTCCAGGTGAGACAGGAGGCAGCTGGACACCCAGAAGTTACCTGGAAGGGCCCACACACAAATTCACCCCCAGGTACCACACACAAATTCACCCCCATCAGCTCCAGCAGAGGGATAGTGGCTAGGGAGGTGCCAGAGACACACAGGGAGAAACAGTGATGTGGCTTCCTGTGTTGAGCCCTCTTCCCACGCAGCCAGCAGACAGATGCCAAATGTCCTGTGTTGAGCTCTCCCCCATTACGACCAAATCTGAATAATCACTGGTCTAGTGAGCACCGCTCACTCCACCCTGGTGACTTGAGATACCACTTTACCCAATCTGTGCAATACCAAAGGCTTTTTTTGTGGCTGTCAAGCAGCCATCGTTAGCCCTCATTGAAGGTTTTCTTAGACAGTCTCAGGGTCCGTGGGCTCCAGGTGGGCAGTGGTTAGCCTTGGTGGGCTGAGACTACTGCTTCCCAGTTGCAACACTGGCACCAAATCTGAACCTGCATTAACCCACTGAATACCACTTACCCCACACTGGTGACTCCTGGAGACCCTGCCCCACCCAACTTTGTACTACTCATACCACCCAAGGCTCTTTCAGTGGCTGAACATTATGGACAGCTGGCAGGCAATAGCAGGCTTAGTGGTTCTCTGGGTCTTTTGCTGAGATACCTCAGGCCCAATACTGGTGGCAGTTGGCCTCAGTTCACTGTGTGGCCTCTCCCAACAGAAGACTGCTTTGTAGCTCCTTCTTGGTAGCCCAGACAGTCACAGGCAGTGGCTGAACTTAGCCTGCCCTTCCCAAGGAGCTCCAGAACAAACACACTCAGAGGCTGGCATCAGACAACAAAGCACAACCTGATTAGTTCCACAAGCAGCACACACAGAGTGGTCTCAACAGGCTCATGGGCGCACTGGGACAAATCTCATTCCTTGGAGTCAGCCCTGACATAGCAACTCATATGCTGTGATCGTGGCCAATTCTCACAGCCAGTCAGCCTGAGAGTTGATCTCACCTAATGACATACCAGGAGCAACCAAAGCTTAACTACAAAAGGAAGGCACACTCTACCTACACAAGAGACTCCTAGAGCACCCAACACAGGTGATCAGAAAACTGTGCACTGGGCTACAGAGGGTACCTACTACATAAAGCCACATGACCAAGGTTGGGAGATGTAGCAGATCTACCTAATACATAGAAACAAATACCAAGAGGCAGCCAAAATGAGGATACAAAGAAATATGTCTCAAATGAAAGAACAAGAGCAAGTTCAGAAAAAGAACTAAATGAAATGGAGGCAAACAAGCTATTAGATACAGAGTTCAAAACATTGGTTATAAGGATGCTCAGTGAACTTAGAGGAAGAATAGATGATCTCAGTGAGGGCTTCAACAAAGAGATAGTAAACATAAAAAAGGACATATTACCCATAAAAAAGAACCAGTCGGAAATGAAGAATGCAATAACTAAAATGAAGAATACATTAGAAGGAATCAATAGTAAATTAGATGAAGCGGAGGTTAAAATCAATGATTTGGAATATAAGGTAGGAGAAAACATCCAATCAGAAGAGAAACAAAAAAAAGAATCCCCCAAAATGACTATAGTTTAAGGAACCGGTGGGACAACACCAAGTGTAATGACATTCGCATCATTGTGGTACCAGAAGAAGAAAGAGAACAAGGAATTGAAAACCTATTTGAGAAATAATGACTGAAAACTTTTCTGACCCGGTAAAGGAAAGAGACATACAAGTTCAGGAATCACAGAGTCCCAAACAAGATGAACCCAAACAGATCCACACAAAGACACATCATAATTAAAATGACAAAGGTTAAAGATAAAGAGAGAACCCTAAAAACAGCAAGAGAAAGGCAGCTAGTTATTTAAAAGAAAGCTCCTATAAGACCATCAGTTGATTTCTCAACAGAAATTTGCAGGCCAGAAAAGACTGCAATAAAATATTCGAAGTGATAAAAAACAAAGACCTAAAATCAAGACTACTCTACCCAGCAAGGTTATCAATTAAAATTAAAGGTGAAATATAGAGCTTCCCAGACAAGAAAAAGCTAAAAGGATTCATTACCACCAAGCCATTATTATAAGAAATGTTAAAGGTATTTAAGAAGAAAAAAGGGGATGGAGGAAAAACATAAATATGAATAATAAAATGGCCATAACTATGTACCTATCAATAACCACTTGAAATGTAAATGGATTAAATACTCCAATCAAAAGATAAATGCTGAATGGATAAGAAAACAAGACTCATACATATGCTGTCTACGAGAGACCCACTTCAGATCAAAAGATGCACACGGGCTGAAAGTAAAGAGATGGAAAAACATATTCGATAAAAATGAAAATGAAAAAGAAGCTGGGGTAGCAAAACTTAGACAAAATAGACTTTAAAACAAAGGCTATAAGAGACAAAGAGAGACATTATGTAATGATAAAGTGCTCAATCCAATGAGAGGATATAACCCTTGTAAACACTTACGCACCCAACAAAGAGCACCTAAATAAACCAAGTATTAACTGATATAAAGGGAAAAAGTGACCGTAATACAGTCATAGTAGTCAACTTAATACCCTATTGACACCAAGGAGCAGATCTTCCATACCGAAAATCAACGGCAGCCTTAAATGACACAGTAGGTGGATTTAATTGACATTTTTAGAGCATTTCACCCCAAAGCAGCAGAATATTATTTTTTTCAAGTGCACATGGAACATTTTCCAAGATAGGCCACATTTAGGCCACAAAACAAATCTCTATAAATTTAAGAAATTTGAAATCATACTGAATGTCTCCAATCACAATGATAAGAAACTAGAATTCAATCACAAGAAGAAAAATGAAAAACACACTCATGCATGGGCTAAGAAACATGCTAGTAAACAATGAATGGGTTACAAGGAGATCAAGAAAGAAATCAAAAGATACCTTGAGACAAATGAAAACACAATGACCCAAATTCTATGGATTACAGTGAAAGCAGTGTTAGGAGGGGAATTTATAGTAATACAGGCCTACCTCAAGAAATAAGAAAAATCTCAAATAATCTAAATTTACACCTAAAGGAACTGAAAAAAGAACAACAAAGTTCAAAGTGAGCATAAGGAAGGAAATAATAAAGATCAGAGTGGAAATAAATGAAATAGAGTCTAAAAGAATAATACAGAAGATCAATGAAACCAAGAGTTGGTTCTTTTAAAAGATAAACAAAAGTGATAAACGTTTAACCAGACTCATCAAAAAAAAAAAAAAAGAAGAAGAAGAAAACAGAGGACCTAAATAAATGAAATCAGAAATGAATGATGAGAAGTGACAACTGACACCACAGAAATACAAATTACAAGAAAATACTACCCAAATTATGTCAACAAATTGGACAATCTGGAAGAAATAAATTCCTAGAAACACACAATCCCCCCAAGAGTGAGTGAAAAAAAAAAATCTGAACAGACTGATTTGAATCAGTAATCCAAAAACTCCCCACAAACAAATGTCCTGGGCTAAGTTTTAGGGGTGAATTTTACTAAATATTCAAAGAGCAATCAATACCTATCCTCGCACTATTCCAAAAATTTCAAGAAAATGGAAGGCTCTCAAGCTCAATTTACAAAGTCACCATTACCCTCATTACAAAGCCAAACAAAGACATTACAAAAAAATAATAATAAAAGAAAATTATAGGCCGATATCTCTGATGCAGAAATCCTCAACAAAATATTAGAAGCCGAATGTATCAATACATTAAAAAGATCATATACCATGATCAAGTGGAATTTATTCCTGTGATGAAAGTTTGGTTTGATATCCACAAAACAATTAATATGATATACAACATATCATGTCAGATGGTTGGTAGACTTATTATGGTGATCACTTCTTCAAGTATATAAATGTTGATAACTATGTGTGCACCTGTATCTAATACAATATTATACATTAGCTATATTTTAATAAAAATCTTTTTAAAAAAATAAGCTAGGCACATACTATGTAGTAAATCAAAAATGGGGAGATCACAGAAATGTCAAGATCGAACTGTTTAACTCCTTCATTTTACGAAAATGTTATATAATTTAAGGAAACCCCAACGATAATGTGCTAAATAAAGTACAAAAACTTCAACTACATGACATGCAGAGTTGCTTAATTTCAACGTTACTGAAATGAGTGGGCATAGCTAACCAGTCCAAAGTTTTCAGAGCAAACATGCCTTCCATATCTGCCCTGAACCAGTTAAAACTTTGTGCTATCTGGAATGCACATTTTAATTTAAGTGTACATGGAGATGAAAAAAGTCCTGTGGCTTTGTGATTTCTAGTACAGTGGACATCATTTTAGTAAATCCAACGGCTAGTAGATGTACATTTTCTAAGGTCACGGAGTCTGGGTCAAGAGAACACTCGGATTAAGGAGAACTGCCATTCTCTATCTCCTTCCCCCATGGGGGCTGTCTGCTGTTTCCCCATCCAGCCTCATTTTCCCTGTACAACTCTAACACATCCAGCAATTAAAAAATTTAGCCTACTCTGATTTGAAAACAGGGTTAGATGGATAATGGAAGCCTATAGAAAACTGCATTGTACCTATCTAAATTTCTAATATTTCAGGTTTTGCTGTGTTTATTTTTTTTTAAAGTAAGCAACTCTGAAAGTTATAATGTAAAAAAATAGAAGTCTCTCTCTTGTCTCCACCCCTACCCCACTCCTCAGACAAAACAATTCATTCTAGAAGTTCAGATATGGGGCACAGAGGGTTTGAATATGCCATTCAAAGTCATAATATTATTTAATAAAAGTATTAAGAGAACAGTAGAGGATGTTATCTTTGTATAAAATAGTATTAAAGGGGGTATATATTTTGCTTCAATTTTTGCAACCAGAAAATATAAAAATTAGTATCTAAACACAAAATAAAAGTTTAGAAAATGTAGTATTAATATTTGTGGTAATCGTCACTAATTCACAAAATACCTTAATAAAGTACAAAAATACCTTAATAAAGTACATTTTAAGACTTGGATTTCCACTTTATGTTCTAAAATAAACAAACAAGTGCTAAATATTTAGTATACTTTGAATTTTAATATTTTTCAACCTGCTAAAGCTTTTACTGCTACAACTCTCACTAGAATGCTATTAACTTACTCAAAGGGGCTTACTCATTAATAGTTTTTAATACTCAAAATTGGACATCACCCATACGAGTTTCCAGTCAATTAGTCCCAATAGCTCAACCAGTGATTTCATAAATATAACTAGCTTTAAGCAATTATTGCAGTTTTACATATCACAAGTATTTTATTTGATTTTTATCCTGACAAATTAATTTATTTCTAATAGTTTGTCCTGGCTTTTGCACAAAAGGTCCAATTCAGTAACCCAGTATTAAAACTCCTCTTCTCTTGTTGATTCTGCATTATTGGTTCTATTTTAAAAAGAAAGAAAGAAAGAAAGAAAGAAAGAAAGAAAAGGAAAGAAAAATTAATCCCCAAACTGAGATACAGACATGTCATTCAACCACTAAAACTTCATTCGGTACTCTCTGTAGATCAGATAAGATCCATTTTTCTCATCGTTATCTATAAGCTGTTCTTTACCTCCTCACCAACTTCATCTAGTCCCACTCACCCATTTGGTCACTAGGCTCTAGCCACACAGATAAGTTTTCAAAGAAAATATATGGGAAACATCAACATACTATACTGCATTGAAAAGATATTTTCTAAATAGTACTCCAATGATTAGATATAGCTCTTGTCACTTCAAAAGCTACACATCTTATTCTTCACTGTTTACCACCTGAAAAATCGGCAGCAACTTAATACTATGCATTACAGCGTCCTATATTTTACTCATTTTTATGGTATTTCTAGAGGCATCTGCCATAATGTTTAAGTGGAAAAGGATTCAGTTTCTTCCCTACGACTTATACTATAAGTGTATGTACGCATCCCTTTACTATCAAGTTGGAACTTAAATTTACCATTTCTGAGATTATATGCTTTTAAAATTTAGAGTTCACAAATATAAGGCTCTACAGAGAAAATTAATTTGAGCTACATGAAACTAGAAGTTTATGTCATAATTTTGTAATTATTTGTATCCCCTTAATTATTTAAACCAATTTACCTGCTAACTCTATATCCTTTTAATAATATTCTTTATACTAGAGAAAGCTGTTACCCAGGAAGATTCTTAGCTGTTACTCTAGCTTCTCCTCAGGGCCTTGAGAGATTTAACATGTCAGTCTAGCTCTTGTAAATGCCCCGGCTACAGCTCTTTTTATTATGTTCTCAAATAATCTTCTCATGTCAAGGGTCTTCATTCACTTGGAGCATACTTTTGGGCTTAGGCAGAGACTCTACAGACTCAGCAAATTTCTGTATTGTATCTTTGAGACCTATTACTGGGAGAAACTTGAATAACTGACACAAAACAGCCGTTAGATGACACACAAAGGATTCTATGAACTGGTTTGATATTCTCTCAAACAAATTTTAAAAACCAGAATTCGAACTCTACTTCTAAGTAACTGAATTAGAGAAATATATTTTCTTCTTCCTTTTAATGCTAATGCTATATTTATCTTTGTTTAATTTGTTTAATAAAACCCAAATTACAACATTTTCTAATATGACTCAAATGTATTTGTTTATAACAATCATATACATAAAAAATCTGAAGGAATTCTTTAAAAACAAAGAAGCAAGCCATTAACTGGAAGAAAATATTTCACATTACATATATTAGACAAAAAGATTTGTATCTAGACCTGCACGGCCCCTTTTGCTACTAGCTACATGTAGCTATTTAAATTAAACTTTACATTAAAAATCGAGTTCCTTTGTCATATTACCCTCATCTATGGCTAGTGGCTGCCACACTGGACAGCATATAAAATTCTATTGTATAGAGCTAGCCTATATAACAAAAATAATTCCTAAAAAACAATTAATGAACATACTATGCCCACAAACTAGAAACAATCCAAATTTTTAATCAATCGGTAAATGAATAAATGTATAATGTATTTTTATATAATAAAACACTTTACAAATAAGACATTTTATAAATATAAAACATGAAAAAATTGCAAAGATCTATGTTGAGCCCAAAGAGCTAGATATACATATCATGAGATTCTACTGAGATGAAGGGTAAGAACTTATAAAACTAACCTGTGGAGTTAGTTTTATAAGAATGGAGAGAAATTTAAAAGAATAGAGAGGGATTGACTGAAACAGGGTGTGAAGGAACATTCTAGGACTTCAATAGCCGACAAACATGCACATATATAGCCAATACATAAGAGAAGGTGATCACTTTCACTGAATATCAAATAAATGCACTAACCTAAATGGCTAAAATAAAAAATGCAGTTGCTAATTCTGATGAAGCGTTAAGTGAAAATGGAATATGAATACATTGCTTGTGGGATTGTAAATTGATACTGATACAGTTTAGCAGCATCTAGTAAAGTTGAATATGTGCATATGAACTGCCAATTCCATCCCTAGATATTTATCCCAGAGAAATTCACACATCTGTTTGCCAAAGAAATGTAGAAGAATGTTCATACCAGCCTATTTATAATACAGTTGTCTCTTGATATACGAGACATTGGTGCTCAAGTCCCTTATATAAAATGTCATAGTATTTGCATATAACCTATGCGCATCACCCATATACTTTGTCATCTCTAGATTATTGATAATAGGTAATACAATGTAAATGCTTTGTAAATAGTTGTTATACTGTATTGTATAGAGAATAATGACAAGAAAAATGTCTGTACATTTCCATTATAGATGCAACCAGTATAGACCTAACTACATAGTACACACCAGCAACAGCCTAACATTTTTTTCAAATATTTTTGATTGCAGTTTGTTGAATCCAAGGATGTGGAACCCATAGGTACAGAAGGCCAACTATAACTCTAAACTGAAAAAAACCTCAATGTTTTTTAACAATGTAGAGATAGATAATATATCTATATGATGAATTTTTATACAGCAATAAAAATGAACAAATCACAACTACATGGATAAATGTTTGAATCACACAATTATAATGTTAAGTGAAAAAACCTAAGAAGAAAAACAGTACATAATCTATGATGCTATTTATATAAAATTTAACTACAGATAAAACTGTTCTTTGGTGTTAAGATAATGATTATCTTTTTGATGGCAGTAAGAACAAAAAGTGGGATGAGGAAGACTGAGGTACTGATAAAGTTCTAGTTTTCGATCTAAGTGCTGCTTACATGGTAGGTTCACTTTAACAAACCTCATCACTTCTGTACAATTCTGATATATGCCATTTTTGCTATTTGCTTTATACTTAAAATATTTGATTTTAAAAAATAACTTATTGATCATAAGATACCATGAAGAAAATGAAAAGACAGAATGCAAGAATATATTTGCAGTGCATAATGTTTATTGAAAGTGTCCTATGAGTTAGTAAATGGCTCCTTTAACATTCATCTTCTCAGATAATCTTAACAGCAACTACATGATTAACCCCATTTTACTGAAGAGGGGACTGAGGCTTAGAGGGTTTGAGTGACTTTCCTTGGGGCACATCAAACCATGTTCCTATGCTCTTAAGTCAGACAGTAAATTGCTATAAGGATTTGGCAAGTCATTCCTCAAGCCGTAATTTCGAAGTATAATATATATAATTAAGATAGATTTTTAAAGGTACGTGTTACTTACAGGTAACATACTCACTGAAGTACAAAGAAGCAATACAGTGTAACAGAGATCACAAGCTTTGGAATTCCATGGAAGTCTGATCCTATTATATATTGTGTGGTCATGGAAAGTAACTTCTCTGAATCTTGGTCTCTTTCTCAGTAGAATGGCAGTATTTCTGTATATATCTAGAATAGTGCTTGGTATCATGGAATGAATGAATTCTCCTTTAATGTGACAAAGAGGGTAAGTACTTGCAATGATTATTCTTTCAAACATGTTAAAATGTCTAGAATATTTATTATATGCACTCCAGTGTGGTGCACAATTTAAGTTGAAGCTGAGTAATTTTTTGTGTGTGTTTTAATATGTCCTATAATATTCTGAAAAGGTCTATTATGTATTAATAAATTGAATATATTATATGTAAGAAAAAACAACTGCTAGAAATATAAACAAAATTTCTTTTTTATAAGATGATCGTATAAATGTAGAGCATATTTATAATTATTTTAGACATATTTTAACTTCAAAATAAAAACTAAAATTAAAAATGAATAAAAGCTTCATAGCAATTTGTTACTCCTCTGACTTAGTATCAGAAGGCAAATTGAATAGTGTCAGTCCATTTTCATAATACTTAAATTTTTAGTCTTCGAAATTCCAGTTTTAGGAGAGTAATTCAGGCCATCACTTCCATTTCTGGAACCTGATTTCAGTATAGAAAATGTGGACATGTTATTCTTTTCCAAATGAATTAAAGCACATATTTGTGTAACTATTTTTTGAATTTATTTGCAGAGATTTATTTAAAGTATTTATTCAGATGAATTTTAACACCAATAAAAAAAAAGTCAAGTCTTTGATCCAGTCTTTTCTAGTGAGCTGAGAGAGAGATTTTCCTTCAGATGATATTAACAAGTTGCTATCTTTCATTGGTAAAAAGCATCTCTTAGTGTACTATGTCATATTGTCTTCTGCTCTCTCTGTAGTACACCAGACAACTACATTCACCAAGCAATGCCTTAAACATACTATAATTTACATCACAGAAGACTTAATTCAGTGATAATAACCACATCCATGATACGTTCCACTTTTAATATTTTACCTCCTGAAAAAGATTCCTAATGAATAATTCAATGAAGAGTACTATGTTCAAAATAGCATTACCTTGAATTTAATTTTTATAACCAGACTAGATTCGATAGCAACCAATGAAAAAGAAAAATCTTTTGTAGTCATGCTTGATAATTCGGACTGGTTTACAATAACTTTTCAAGACATTTCTTACCCCATATACATATTTTTTTTGTTTGTTTTCAGAGTCACTAGATCAAAAATGTCTTCCATCACATTGTTATGGGTTGAATCATGTACCCATATTCATATGTTAATGTCCTAACCACAAACCTCAGAGTGTGGTCTTGTTTAGAAATAGAGTCACTGCAGATGTAAGCAGTTAAGATGAGGTCATACTGGAGTAAGGTGGGCCTCTAATCCAATAAAGCTGGCATCCTCATAGGAAATTTGGAGACACACACATAGGGAGAACACCATATGAAGACTGGAGTCATGCTGCCATGAGCCAAGGAACTACCAAAGCTAGAGGACAGGTGGAACAGTTCCTTCCCTAGCACCTTCAGAGAGAGTAGAGCCCTACTGTCATCTCAATTTCAGACTTTTGCATCCAGAACAATGAATGATACACTACATTTCTGTCATTTAAGTGACTCAGTTTGAGACAACTTTATTATAACAGACTTAGTAAACTAATACCTACATCATATACTTATTAAAACCATTAGTAATATTAGCTAACAGAAATTAACTAAAATGGAAGGCACTACAAATAATTTCTCTTTCGCTTCTCTAAGTTCAGCTGTATCTGCATGACTAAGTGTAACAATACTACTAGTTAGTCTATCTTTGGAAATGCTTCTTTCTGTTTGAGACACATTATTCCTATATTCCTAGTCTGTAAACAATATTTTGTTATGAAATTCCTAACATAAAAGGAAAATTAAGAGGTATTTGACATAAATAGAACCAAAGATATATTCTCTTAGCACTCTCATAAGCATTGTCCAGAAAAACAATATCTTAAGGACAGATGTGAACCTACCTCTAAAAAGATGGGGTGTCTCAGGATGACATACCCTAGTGTCAAACTCTTGTTCTTTTGAATACTGCCTACCAAGTAACACTCTGATTATAATTTGGCTAACATGGCCTATAAAGGGAGAACACATCTGCCAGAAATAAATGTTTGTAAGCATCTTCCAACTGCATTTAAAAAGCTGGAATTTTAAGGTATAATAATTAGTGCCAGATAGTCTTCCTGAGGCCAATCGACACTGAATGATCAAGAGTACTAATGACTGACCCAATAACATGATGATGATGAGGCTAAAACTGGAGGCTTACCATGAGCCAGACACTATATTAAGAATTTTAAGATTTTGTATTCTACCCACATACCATCCCTATAAGGTAGGTACTATAATATATCCATTTTACTGATGGGAAAATTAAGTTTCAAAGTAGTTATGCCACTTGTTCAGGGTCCTCAGAAAGTAGCAAAGCACAGATGCAATTACAGGTCTGGCTTTGGAGCCTGTGCCCTGACTTCACTTTACTCCTCCCCAAGCAATGCTACTACAGGAATGACCTCTTGACCTCCCTGACCAATTTTTTTAAGATTTCCACAACTAGTGTATTTGAGGGTAAAAAGGTATGGTAGAAATTTGGGCTCTTGTAAGCCAAATTTCCAATCTAAAGCAACTAAATTATAGTGTTACAGATAAGAGTTTTAGCAGAGGTAATCAAAGAAGACAGGACATGGGCAAATCTTTTGTTATGTGTTCATGTTGCAGAATAGTAAAAGCCACTGATGGCCCTTCCTGAGTTGTTATTTTCTGTAACTGAAGCACTTTAGTCTTCATGGATGTCAGTCTTCACAAGCATTAATTCAGCTTAAGAGAAGAGCATGGCAGCTTCATCAGTCTCCTGAGACATTGTATTATGAATTGCTACAGAAGCACTTTGCATTTAAAATGTTCAGAAACATTATGCTTTGACTATAAGAGTTAAAAAAGCTTTAAACTCTAGGCTATGGCAACTAACTTAAGGCAGTGAACATAGAAATATAGTGGCAGTACCATATGTGATACTGATGGATGATCCTTTGAATCAAAATATTTGCTAACAAGTGTATTACATAAAATTCTATTTTGAGAATATACTAATAAATACCTAGCAAAGGACAGGAAGTAAATAAATTCATGTGATTAGGCCTCTATGTTTTCAACTTCATAATTCATTTGATGCTATCATTTGTATCAGCTATAACTTCATCATACATTGTTTAAAAAATGTTTTGATATTCATTGGTCTCCTATCTAAATGCCATCAGTGAAAGGAATAATTATAGATAAAACTGCATCTCCTCAACCAAATATTCATAACGAATATATCTTTGAAGAGAAGAGACAAAATTCTAAATGAAAAAGAGTGTTAAATCTTTTTGATTCTGGAGTAGAGACCAGAGGAATAACAGGTCAAGAGCTACTCCCCAAAGTTCACGACAGAATCTGTTTCCTAAATTCACCAATGTTATACTTTGAGCTGAGTTAGGAAAATGCCACAATAACGTAGTAAGTGATAGTAACGGCTTGATATTAATGACATGTCAGGTCGACATTTTATTTGGAACTCCAAGAGGTACAATGTTTGATAAATATGATTGAACATGAATCATATTTTCTCACTGGGAGATTCAAATATGTACCCATTCAAAAAAAATCAGCAGCAGCATCACATATACATATAACGAATGAAAAAATTAAAATGCGCTAGGTCATTTTCAGGGAATTCAGAATCTATTTGGAAACTGGCTTACATATGTAACGGAAAAAAAAAAACACAAAATAAGCAAAAATTACAAGTATTTAAGTGGAGGACAGCAAATGGTTGACAAGGGAGATAATTTGATACAAGTATAAAAACTGGTAATCACTTGTAACCAAAGAAGCTAGAAGAGGTCAATTCAGAAAGACGGTAATGATATAAGCAAAAGTATAAAGATGCAACATCTGACATTTCTCAAATGTCAGTAGTATCGGAAACTAAGTTATCACAGTAAGTTTATATTACTTCGCTTAGTTCTTATGAAACACTGTCAAGTAGACATATGGTCATTTTATACTTAAGATTCAAAGAAAGTTACTTGCCTAAATCATACAAGTAGCAAGTAATAGCTAATTGGTAATAAATTACATGTATAGGGGTAAAATGAAATTCCTTATTCTCTTGGATATAGGGAATAAGGGAATTTCAGAAGAAGGTAGTGTAGCAACGAGGACAGAGTCATGGATCTGTGCTCAGAATTTGGTTTCAAATTCTGGCTCCATTAGACACCAGCTATGTGACCTTGAGGATGTTTGCAGATTATAAAATTTTATATGTTTATAAGTATATATAGGTATATATCACATATCTTACATATGATATTAACACTAATTTTAGTTTTATTGAGAAGAAAATTTGAGCATATTTTATTAAAATATGTACACCGAAGATGTTTACTTAATGAAACGATGTCTCAGAAGAAGCTGATGATCACTGCATAAGAACTATACAATTCTTCCTTTGACACTGATGCAAAGAAAGATATATATTTTGAAGTGCATAAGTACAATTATGGTAAAAAGAAAAATGTGTAGAATTATCTCAGGATCATGGAAAACAGATCATCACCTAAATGTAAAGGTATACTAGTTGGGACACCTTTGGTTACTCTGTAAAACCAACATCTACAATATCTCAGTGGCTAAAAACTACAAAGTTTCCTTCCTTTTTGATGAAAATGAGATCTGCTGACTCCAAGGCAACTAGCCTCCACACTTCCATGATGATTCAGGCTGACAAAAACTTCACTACGTTGTAGCTTCACGATTTGGATAAGGTCGTCAGGTCAAAAAAGGCAGGGGAGGAGAATGGTGAATAGTCTCCACTGAGAGTAACTCAGAATCCGTTTCTATTCAGAACCCTTGGCCCTACCTAACAGAAAGGAGGTGGAGGAGTAAAATCATCCTTGTGGAAGAGAGAAAAACCAAACGAAACAATTATAAACTGGCCTAGAAGTCTACCACAGAGCATGAAGAGGTGGGGTTTTAAATTTAGAAAGTGTAGAACACGGTTGACAGGCATTCAGAAATATGAAAGAGAGTCAGGAACATTTAACAAAAGCATGGTCAATTAGCACTAAAGGCCCAATTAGAGATCATGAATTTATGACAGTTTCATTCCTCATGTAATTTTGATTTTTGGAATGTACGAGGAGAAAGAATATGAATTGATATAGTTGGGAGTCAAGGGGGGAGAAAATCACAGTTCAATCACATGGAGAATTTAAATAATTTTTTTTATAAAACATTGGGACTGGGCTAAAATCCTGGGCCAAATAGATTTTGGTGGTGGTTGTTGTTGTAGGTGCCTAGACATATGAGTAGGTAAATTACAGTAAAGCAATAAAAAGAGCCATTTTCAGCATCAGCATCTTTTCTGACCAAGGGTCAATAGCATCTCTGAACTCTTAAATTTAGAAATAAAATTGTTCCATTGGATGAATGGATGGTGGTAAAGAAGCCTGTGTACTTACTGCCTGCCCATATGAGCCTAACAATGACCTTTTTCTAAAACTGCCTCTTTTGAGTAATGCGTTACTTTTTGCATGACAGGCTGCCTCAAATCTCACTGCTGAAGCTTTTTCTTTTGGGGATGAATTTATGGTACTATTTCACAGTCCACTAAAAAGGAACAGTTCATACTTGAAGTTGATGTTTATATGAAGAGAGTATTATGCCAGAAAAAATGCATCTTCTAAATTAATGAAAATAATAGCACATCTAGAATTATCTTCTATTGGTTGGCCTGTAATGAACAATAACAACAATAATAATGCAAGAAAAGGAAGGAGAAAAAGAAAAACTCCATAGCCTCAGAGACGTCATGAAGAAATTAGGAAACAGCAATTAGTATCAGGATAAGGCTATCTTGCCTTTATTTTATTGAAAGGAATGACATCCATATAGTTAATCATAAAACCATTTATAATGTCGACGGCCAATTTTCAATTAATTATCACTGCCATTTGTTGAAAAATAGAAAAGAGTACTCATTCAAAATATCGACTCCAGTTCAATTATATTTTCAGATTAAAAAACTACTTAAAGTCAATTACTTTCAATAAGAGAATATTAAGCATTTTAGGAAAATATAGTGTCAGATCACAAATATATCATTGAAAATATACTTTTTGATTTTGTCAGTCAGAAGCATTTAATCTTGAATTTGTAAGCTTTGATTTTGAGTCATTATCCTACTTAAAACTTCCCTAACAGTTGTGTCATAAGTATCCATCTCAGCAGTTAAGCAGTTATGTCTACTGTAAGCATATGTGGGTTTAGTATCTAGTTTCACTACTAAGTATTTAGTGATTTAAGCCAAATTCAGTGTCATTAGTGTGCATGTCTGCTTGATCCTTAAACTGGCCTATCTGTTCAATATTTGTAATTAAAGCCCAGAGAAACCTCCAGGTCAGATGTACAAAATACTACACGTATGATACCAAAAATGTAAATCAACAAAATTATCATATAATTTTTTTCATTATTTAAAATTGAAATGAAAATTGTGATTTAACATTTAGGAAAATATACTGAAGAATTCACAACTTTCCCTTTGACATTTAAAAAGTCTGCAGTGAATAGATGCTCCAAAGGGTGAGTATAGATTTAAGCTTTGCCTTCCTCTCTAATCTGTTTTCTTGTAAGGGCTGAAAATGCACATTTTTTGCTCTACCTCTCTAGCCTTTTATACAATTGATACTAAATAAATGTTGGTTTGATAAACAATCACATTCATTAAGCAATTCTGCTAGATGTCTTTCTATATATAGTATTAGCCAAAAGGTAATTTTTTAAACATTAAATTTATCCTGAAAAAAAATATTTAATTCTATATTTTAGTGAACTCTCCCAATACAGTACATTCTTTTGGTTTCTATCATAAGTTATGCTTTATAAACTACAGCTTTGTATTAGACCTATTGCATTTTAAAAATTGCTTTCCTTTAATGTACATTGAACTCCTATCATGAATCTTTTCCTTATATTTTGATTATCTTGCACACAAAACACATAGTGGATACAATATATTTAATAAAAAATGAGTAAATGAATTTACTTATGTGCTTATTCGTGTTAGCTGCAAATAGGAGACAGGACTGGTGAATTTTGAACTGAATGTGCTGCTAAAGAGGGAGCAATGTAAATTTCACATATCCTTTTCATGCCATAGGGTAAACCTTAAACATTTAAGGCTCATAAGAAATTAGTTAAATATATCCTATTGGGCAGTCAATTCAGATGATTTATACAAATAAATGGATTGTTAACGCAATCATTCATTACTTGTGAAGTTAGTTGATTTCAAATTTCAATACAATAGGTTTTGTTCTGTTACACTTATTAAGTAAAAGTGATAAAAATAAAATTTCATTAAAATGGCATTTACTCGAAATAAACTAAGTAATTACATAAATGTTTCCAATGACTTTGGATATCTAGAAGTTGCCATTTTCATAAAAATAATGAAGACATTTGAAGGAGAAAATTCAGGTTTTGAGGAAATGTCTTAGCTATAAACACAGGGCATAGGAGAATGATTGTTGTGTAGTTCACAAGAGTTTATCTTTGCAAATTTGTCAGCCTATAGGAACACCAATGTCATATCAGGCTCTTGGATTTCCTTCAGTTAAGAGATCACTCATGATAGATTGCCCTGACTTCATTTTGATTTTAGGTCCTTCATATGAAAATCTTCTCCACAAAATTTTATGCTCTTTTGTTTATTTACAGTCTTGGAGGCCACTTGAGTAAAGTCCTTGAGACCTGTTGAAACTATAATTTTTCTTTAAGAAAAGTAAATTATCACTGAGTCCCCCATATGCATAGACATATAGATATATGCAAACACAATAATTAGAGATTATATTCTAGACACACTTGGAAATTTGTTTTTAGTATATTTTTATGATATAAGTAAATATTCTTCTCTTATTTGCATTTACAAGAAATAAAAAAATTATAAATACAAGAGCTAAGTTTAGAATCTGCAAACATACAGCAAGATCATTTGGAGATTCAACGTTTACACATTGATAGATACTGATAATATTTATTATAAACAGTATGATTTTTTTTGGCTAAAACCACAAAATTTGTAATAGTTTTACATGTTAACGCATGTACTATGCAGACCATTAAGAGTTAACAGCTCTAGGCCTGGTCTAAGTCAGTATTATATTCACACATCTTGGCTTTTTTTTTCCCGAAATCAATAACTGCAAATAATAAATGAGATCCCAGAGGGTTGAGTTAAGCTTCAACCACCACAGAGCAACTCTGCAATTGGTCATTCACTCAATAATGTAGGTGAGTGCCACACTATAGAACATCTTTAGCACACTATAATAGAAAATTAATAGCATTCAAATCAGACTAGATTTACCCTAAGGATTACATAATAGCTTGAATTAGAACAATCACCTAACTCTAAGAAGTAGAAACTGCCATTAAAACTGAGAGAAATACAAAAGCTCCAGCATTATGCTTAACTTGCTACATGTACATTGTATTCTACTAGGGCAAAAGGCTTATGATAAACATGTCATGTCAAAAAAAAAAACAATGCGCTAATAAGTTACATTGCAGTGGTGCCCATGGTGTCCAAATGAAGTTCATAGATCACTGTACAGGGATTTGCATATCAGAACCTATGTATTATGAACATTCTTCCTCAAAGTTAGTAATAAGGTAAACATTATACACATTGTCCTCATACCATCATAACACTTACAAAGGTAAAATGTTCCCCATGAGAAGCGAAAGCTTTATTTCCCCTTTCATATGACCTTCCTTTCGTCCAGAGTTCACAATGATGCCCTGACTGTAGATTCTCAAAGTAAATTCAAAAAGGAAAGCATAAAAATCAATTAAAGAATAACTTTCATATATATATATACACACATATATACATATATATATGTATACACACACACACACACACACACACGCACACACATATATATATATATCTTTATAGAGCAGGACTAACAAGAGTCAAGAAATTAGACCCCTACAATCCTAAAGTGATATCAGAAAATTTGTGAGCTGCACAGCTCCTTGTGTAAGGAGACAATAGCATGTGATAAAATATCAATTATTCATTTATCCATTTTTCAAAGCTAGAGCAATCTATGGATACAGAGGGCCCAAAAATAAAACTTGGAGGGTTTTCATTTCATGTTAAAGACAGGCAGAGAGTAAACAAAGTATTTCTAAGCTTTATAAAGTTACTGTTTCCTTGTATTATTTGACATTTTAAAAATAGATCAGTTCACAAAAATACTTTTCACCTCAAAAGAAAGTCAAAAATAAATCAGATTGTTAAAAGAACAGATATATCTTCTAATTCTGCTTGTGAAGTAAAATATAGGGCTTAAATGTATATTTCTAGGTGTTAGATACAGAATCCAAATTATAATAACTACATCTCAAACTCTAAGATTAGCAATTATCCTTAAGTAAAAATTAAAACCAAAGCCAAAACCAAATAAGACAAAAAGCATAACAACAAATATTCCTGAGAAAACATAGCCGCTAAAGGATAGTGGAGACTTACCCACAGGCTGCCAACATCCAGTCATTTCCTACAGCTTAAAGCACATGGCATTTTCTCCCGCAAGCAAACTTGTCTTTTACTTTTCAAAGGAGTTTCGTCACCTGGTTTAGCACTATTTAACGTGGTAAAAAAAAAAAAAAAAAAAAAATCTTCCTTCTTGGTTTTTTCCTTCTAGTTCTTTCTCTTAGTGGTTTGTGCCACACACACAAAATGGCACCTTGCTTTCAATGCGGAAGCAGGCTTTATATACCAAGCATGTGTATGTGAGTGTGCCACAAAACACCGGTTCCTTATCATGCGCTTGTTAGCTTGTCCAATCTATGGCAATCACTTCAGTCCCAGGGGTTGAAAGACACAAGACGCAGGGAAAAGGGAAGCAAAAGCTGAAGAAAGATCAATACTGCACTGTGAAACAAGAAGTGTAGGCTATTTACTTTTCATTGATCTGATGATGCAGGAGAAACACCTCAAACTGGCATTAAATTGAAGGAATACATCTTCTGTGTTTTTTCACCTCAAGGTCAGGAAGGAGTGAAAAAGAAATCAGAACAAACAGAAACTAATCACAAGAGTACAATAAAACTATTAATCCACATTACAAATCCACATAGTAACGTAATTAAATTTCAGGTTGAATGAGATTCACAATAAAACAGATACTGTGGAGTTTTTTGTTTTGTTTTAAATTGTTTTAACTTGTACCTGGAACAGCTACAAAAACAATGGTATATGAGGACTGAATTGGATCAACACTTAATGCCTGCTAGAGGCCCAGCATTACTCTGCAAAAATCCCAAGGCAAAATAAATGCCCAGAAAATTAGAAATAAACTCTATTCCAGCCACAGAGAAAAGCACTGAACTTTAATTCCTAGATTTTAAAGATCCCTCCGAAAGATCACAAATGGTTTTCATAACAGGTTATCCTAAAATTCTGTGCCATTTTACCATCAGGTTAGAAAATTCTAATATATTTAGATTAAAAATATTTGAATATATGCAAACAAGAAATAGACTAACATCTGAAACTCCTATAGTGATATTTAACTGGACTTGGGAGACTGAATATAACTTTGACATCAATGTTACGTGAAAAAAATTCTGAGCTTTGATTTATCTGTTCACTCACTCATTCATATGAGTTTCTATGAGGGTCACGTATACACACATATATACACAGATGTATTTTTACTATAGTTTTCAAGAATATCCTGACTTTATCTGGATCAAAATTTCAGAATTAGAAAATTCAAAGCACGGAAGTTAAATTTTAAAGTTTGTGTTTTGTGTATCTACTATAGGGTTTTTGCTTTGTGGTTACCTCAAGGCTTATATAAAAGATCTGACAGTTATAGTAGTCTATTTTAAGCTGATAACTTCAATCACAAAAAAACTCTACCCTTTTTCTCTCCTCTCCCACATTTTGTATTTTGGTATCACAATTTACAGCTTTTTATATTGCATACACTTTAACAAATAATTGTAGCTATAGTTATTTTTAATGTTTTGTCTTTAACTTCACATTAAAGTGATTTGCACAACACTATTACAGTATTAGAATATTCTAAGTGACTATATATGAGTTGTATTTTTTTACCAGGGTGTTTTATATTTTTGTATGTTTTCACATTACTAACTAGTGTCATTTCAACTTGAAAAATGCCCTTGAGCATTTCTTATAAGGCAGGTCTAATGATGATGAACTCCCTCAGCTTTTGTCTGGGAAAATCTTTAGTCTTCCTTCATTGCTGAAGGACAGCTTTACCAGGTAAAATATTCTTGGTTGGCAGGTTTTTTTTTTTTTTTTCTTTTCAGCACTTTGAATATATCATCCCATTTTCTTCTGACCTGCTAAATTTCTGCTGGGATGTTGGCTGATAGCCTTATGGGGGGTTCCCTTGTATGAAAGAAAATTTTTTTCTCTAGATGCTATCAAAATTTTCTTTTTATTCTTGATTTTTGAGTTTTATTATAATGTATCACAAGTAAAGTCTTTTTATGGTTAAATTTGTATGGGGATCTATAAGTTTCATATACCTAGATGTCTCTCATATTTGGGGCATTTTCTAGGGGGTAAATACTTCACAATGTATCATCAGGTTGTAAAATTTAATATATACAATTTTATTTGTTAATTATGCCTCAATAGAGGTGAGAAAAATAAAATTAAAAAAATGATAACTCTGATAGTAGAAATAGTTTATCAAGTCCATTCTGAATCATCTAAGATATTTATTCTCTAAACTCTAAATTCATGTTTTAATATTTAATCACAATTATGACTCATGCACACTTTATAAAAAGTATCTTTTTTGGACTTTCTAAATGAGGATCTTGGCCATTGTAAAATAAATAAATGAAAGAATGCAGGGCCAACCATGACAACTATACAATTTCATCAAGACAGAAGCACTCTTTTTGCCTACTATAACAGCCTCGCTCCATTCTCACCAAGTTTGCCACAAAACTTTGTTTTTTTAAAAGTTTCTCAATACAATGGTTATTTCTCAATACAATGGTTATTTCTTTTCTTGATCCATAGCCAAAGATGATACATTCTTAAAATTGATTTTATTAAATGAAACAATAGTGAAGTTGCACCTAAACTTTTTTCTAAAATGTCATCATAATTTTCCTATAAAGTGCTGAAGTACATAGTATTTTTTTCTATTTATACATATTAACTCTAAGGCTTAAATTTTCCTTCTAAAAATCTTAATGATTATTTTATTAATTCCCAAATATAATAACTTCTAGAGATTCTAGCACTTATCTCTGCTTTAGACAAATATTTTTAATTTGAAATAATTCCTATCTTTGCTAAATATTCAAAATATAAACAAGTCTAGAAAAAATAATTATAGAGATATTTTTGAAAGATATAAATATGTGAAAAAACTCATGTATTATTTTCTATGGACATCTAAATAATTCCTTTTATATTTAGAAATCTTTGGAAAGATATTTTAATGTTCTTATAAAATCTTAATTTTGTACTTATGAGAAAATTGAAGAGCTTTCTCATTATTGCATCCTCTTCCATATAACTCATATTTTATAAAAATTTTTAAAAGTTAGATACTCGTTATACTGGATATCATTTGAGTTTCTTTTAAGGTTCTTGGTTTATCAAAATTTATAGTATTTGAAAAAATCAGAAAGTGAAACTTTATCATTTTTAATTGAAGACATGGGAATTATTTCATCCTAAGTCTTAAATTACCTGGAAACTAATTATGGATTGAGCCTTTACAAAGCATAAATATTTTTACATTCAAATATTTTCTTACACAACTTCGCTTCAATTGAATGACTTTAAGGATATGTCACTATTCATCCTGTTTGGCAGAAGTCCAGAAAGCTTCTCTGCTAGGTCAGTCTGCTAAGAGCATGTTTGGCTAAGAGCATGTTCTGGTAAGGAACAAACGATGTAGTCAGAGCAGCAAGCACAGTGCTGTCTAATATAGCCCAGTCCAAATTCATTCTCAGAAACTAAGGCTAATCATGGCTGGCAAAAAAGACAAAGTGTCAATACCGTGTTATGATTTCTTAGGTGGTATGTGATGGAAAATTGTTGTTTCACCATACATTCATCATTTTAATTTACTTGGGATAATAATTGACAAAGTTTTCTTTTGCTACATAATCAAAAAATTGTTCAATGTTTGAGTGTCAAGAGAGGTGAGGAAGAAATAGGAGAAATTATCATTTGATATAATCTAACAATCTAATCTACAATAATCTAACAATCTAGATCAATCTCCATCTTTATTTCCAACATGTTATTCCTACAAATTTGAAGAGTTTTAAAGAATCAGCATAACTTTTGTAATCTGTTTTCCTATAAAACACTTTTAAGGTGGAAGCATTTTATTTTAAAGTTTTAAAAGATATATATTAAACTTTGTTTAAAAAGGATCTAAGATTCACTATATGGAATGAATCTAAAGACATAAAATATTTCACAGTGTTTATTATTCTCAATCAGTACTTTTTTTAAGGTATATTTATTATTCTCAATCTCCATATGTTTTTTAAGGTTTCTTGATTGATAACGTGTTTTAAGGATATTAAAATATTAAAATACCTATAAGAATATAATTATTTTAACAAAATTATTAGGAAATTATTAGGAAATAAGAATTAAATTATTAGGAAATAAGAATTAAATTATAGTATTTTTGAAAAGGTAAAGATCATTTCTATGTTACATTTCCTAACATGACAGAGACCATGATACCAATTCTTGGTCATTTTCAATCACCTAACTGAAGTATTATATATATCAATTAATTTCACATCCATTGTAGGATCTTTACACAGTAAGTATTGCAAGTCACTCTACTGATGGTCAGACCCTTCAGGCAATAAGGAATTAAGAGGCTTAGTAAAGACAATCTAGAAGTAACTTTATGAAATTTAACATGTCACATGGTAGTGTGAATTTTCCGGATATCATTCCTGCCCTTGTTTAGAATACTAACAAACAGTATCATTTAATGGAGAAATTTTCCATACATTTTTACTTTTTATTCCTAACCTACACCCCCCCAGCTCCAGAAATATGATCTACATTTGCCCACAATTATGCCATATATTGCTGTCAAAACCATATGTTTATTAAGTATTTACAAGCAAACAGTATAATTCTAATTTTTATTTAAAGAAACTAGAGATATTCTATAGTCTTGAAATGTGTAAAGACATCATGAAACAAAGTAGCCATGTGTTTTAAAAAAAGGAAAAAGAATTACAGATAACAAAAAAAACATTTAAATGTTATATAATTATTCATTAGTTATTACATAATTTTCAAAGTTTTTATAATCTCTTCATTAATCTTGTCCATATCGACACATTCCAATCCAGCAGGTAGATATTAAACAAGAAACAGCCCTAATAATTCATCACTGGATTGATACTCAAAGTTCCTGAAATTTGCTCATCTTTCATTTTCTAAAATCTCTGTGCAAAGACTAAAGATGCACTTTTTGTAATTTAGCATTTACATGATATTTTCTATTTAAACGTTGACATGTATCTTTTTGAGGGATTCATCTTGACATGCCTGTCAAGCTTGCCTTCTCCATTTTTGATAGGGTGAATAATAGGTGATAAAGGTTGATTAGAATTGAACCTGGAGATGCATTTTATTAAAATTTTGCTTCCTTTTACACACAAGCAAGCAATACAATTTTTTGCCATTAAGAACTCACATGAAAGGAAGATATTGCTTCTTTAAAATTTTGAATTAAATATATTTTAAGATGTGTCACACTTATAAGATTATCAAATATAAGATTATCTTGAAAGTAACGTGGTCTTTTTAAAAATAAACACATATTGAAAATAGTAAACTTATTCTCTAATAACATTTCTTCCTTTTCAATTAGTTGCCTTTGAGATTAATCTTAATTTGGACTGTTCTGATATAATAAACCGGGCACTTACAAATCCTGAAAACTCTTTCTACTACATGAATTTAGAATTTATCAGCATTTATTTATGATCCTTGGGTATTAATAAGATTCCAGATATTTGTTAATAAATGTATTTAAATTTCTCTTTATAAACAGAATTTTTTAAGTGAATCATCAAACTCAATTCCTCCTTACAATTCCTTTCATTGAAACACTGCTAATTCTGGAAACCAGGTCTTTGAGATGTCTTCCTTAGTACCTAAGTGGAAGGCAGTAATCAAGTTGCTGAAGCCTAAATGTCAACGCCAGAAGAAATCTGTCTTCATCCTAGTAAAACGGAAAATAGTGAAACTCTACTCTCACTCTCAAAGAATAGGGAATAATCTGGAGTTAGATGCTATAGACGCTAATTGTTTTAGACGAGAAAATAAAGATATAAAAGTGTTCTTCCTCCTGCAAGGAAGGGCAACGATGAAAAAGGAGGTAATAGAATGATGGTAAGTAAAGAGATAAAGAGCTGAAAAGGGGGCAAATCAAAAAACTGTTATAAAAAAAGCAGTTTTTGCAGAGATGACTATTACAAAAATTGAGGTTTGTATTATTGTAATACTTTGCCCCAAAACTCTAATTCTACCATTTATATAGGTGTCTGGTGGGGAGGGGAGAGACAGAGAGAGTATCTGAACTATGAAAAAAGAAGATATTCCACATAATGTTCAAAAGACTACAGAAGAATAGCAAAATGGAGCAAAAATAAACTCATAAAGAAATTCTACTGCAGCACCATTTGAAGCCATTAAGCACAAGGTTTCAAGTCTATTTCATATAGACTTTAATAGGCTGATAGCAATTAACATCTGGAATAAAGAAATAACATCTATAGTCAATAGCCATGAATAAGTTGATGGTATTAGATTTTAAATGTTTTCTATGAGAAGAATATACTCACAGTGATACTTCTGTCTCTGCTTTCTAAGAATACTGATTCATCTTTCTTAGGATAAGAGGCAGAAATCTGCAACGGTAGGACATATGATGTATAAGCCATTCACATCTGAGTCTTCTTTCCTTCTAGGTTCAAGAGGATTATATTTATTTGCCCCTGTGCAGACAACCAGAGCCCTGTGACAGGTGATCAGTGCTGGCCATTGGGCTGTGAGAGGAAGAGTTGTATGCATTATCTATGGGTAGAAGCATTCCATTGCTGAGTGAGACTTTTGAGCTCTCCTTTTCTTTCTCATGACAATTTTTAAGGCTACATGTTCCAGACAGCAGAACCACAGAATGGTGGGGTCTATGGTCATCCTAGATTACTTAGTTGTTTCTAGGAAACTGTAAGACAGTTTCTTTGGAATCTCACCCAGGCCTGCAGTGGACTCTGCAGAAACAAGAAATAAGTTTTTGTTGTCTTAAGCCACTGAGATTAAGATGATTTTTTATAATATATTTCAGTTTGTCCTAATATAGAAATTAACTTCAAAGGTTAGAAGCTTCTGAAACAAAATATGTGACTCTGCCTTACTGATAGGGTGAGGAAGACAATGATTATTGTAATCTGAAAGATAGGAAAGATGGTGATCTTTTACTGCTTGCAATGACAAAGCATGATTTGGGAGCTAGATCATAAAACAAATAAATTTGTAGTCCTAGAAAAAGAGCTTGGAAAACATGTTACTCATGAGTTAATCGTTATCTGCTTTTGACAGAGTACTATTAAAAAAACTGGTAAGCTCAGACAAGAACTGGCTAATTTGCAGGTTAAAATGAAAGAAAATGGAGACATTCAAGAAATTTTCATTTTGAAATGTATGACAAACCAAGTGCTCTGAGATCACAAACACTAGGAGAAAATTGAGACAGTATTTTAAGTAACAAAGGTAATTAAAACTCAACTTTGAAACAGAGAGAACAAAAGATAATGGCTTTAGTACCTTCTATTAAAAGTTTTCAAAAATTAAGGTGACTAAGGGCAAAGATATTATAGATGTGGTAAATAGTAATTCTTTTAATAGGATACAATAACTCAGAAAATATCTACTTAATGGCTGGTATTAAGTAAGAAGCCTATTAAATATTTTGAGAGAGCTGAATTGCCAAAGAAACTACGAGAGTGGATGAAAACTGCCTAGGCTTAAAATACATCTTGGTACTGCAAACTTCTAAGGATAGGAGCAGTCAGGAAAAGCTGCTCTGCCCCCAAAAGGGCGTGTTCTTGATCTCTCTCTCTTGAAGCTGTGACTAAGAAGGGTAATGGAAAAGGAAAACCTCCGAGGAGGAGGGCCAACAGCTATAGAGAAAAATGAACAAGGGAGTTCCTCACAGACAGCAAAAAAAGAATTGAATAAGCCTTCAGATCAAGCAAGAAATGTTAACATTTTCATATAGAAAGGATAAGACAGATGTTACAAAAGGAAAACATCTATTTTAGCTCTGAGGTTGACTATGACATTAGAGTTCATTAAGTCAAAAATTTCCATTCTAGGAACTTCTAGAGTTATAATTATAGATTTAAATATTTGTTTGGGGAAGTTTTTATTTAATGTAAACAAAGTCAATCTTTAAAAAGTTGTACTAACAATTTGTAGAAAATATTTTTTCATAGATCAAGTAAAAATTGGAGAGAAAAGCAGTTAATAAAGTTACCAGTTTTGTGACTTGACAAGTATTTCTCCCCAGTCTTCTTTGGCTACATAAAATCCCAAGGATTGAGTGATCTGGTAGAGGGGGATTATTTGGCTATAATAATGGAGACCAACAAAAAAAGAGAAACTCCATCACTGCATCTTGGGAATGTGAAAGTCATGATTGTCTTGAGTATGCTCTACCTGTGGGATCGGACTTTGTCCACACCCTCCTGTCCACTCTACTCCCTTGAATTTCAGCAGGGTGGAGGTAAAGTTAACTGGATAACTGGAAATGAATATTAGAGATTCAGAGAGAAGGTAAGCACTTTGGGGAGATAACCAAAGAGGTTATAGAGATTTGAGGGGACACAGGAGAAGGGGAGAAAAGGAGAAAAGCAGTGACAAGTCTAAGTGACCAGATAAGGAAGGAAGGAAGGTAGGAAAAAAGAAGGGAGGGAAAGAAGAAAGGAAGAGAGGGAGGGAGGAAGGAAGGAACTAGGCAGTGAAGAAGTTTGGTTGAGTTTAGTGGAATTAAAAAAAAAAATGCTCTGGAACCCTACTCCACAAAGACTCTATAGGCTGTAACATGTGACTTGAATAAGCAGTAGTTGGCTTTAGCCCATTCTTCTGAATTTCTTACAGGTTAACTGGATGTAGTAAGAATTTTAATAGTAAATTATACAGTTCATTGTCCAATTTAAGAAAAAAATATGTAAGTTTCAAATTTAAAAAGAAAGAGAGGAGTAGAAAAGCATTTTGTGATATGATTTGGAAATTTAAGGAGACAGATTAAATGAAAAATGAAGGTTCCATTTAAAATAATGAATCATTTTTAAGAGTAATCTTAGCACTAAAGGTTATTAAATTACAGGGAGAAAAGGCTTTTTGTTTTTTCTTCTCATACTCTTTGGTCAAATATAGAAGCAACATCTTTGTTCTAAACTCATATAAACTGCGTATTTCCTCATTTGATATTCTAGCTTCCCACTCTGTTCTTCAATCTAGCATCTACTTTGACTAAACTCTTATAAAGTTTCTATTTCCTTCACCAAGTTCTACCAAGATTCATATTTACTAGCTTTGATATGCAAAAATACTCTAAAAATGAATAAAAAGGCATTTAATATAATGTCATTTACTTTACATAAACAGCAGAAGCCAAAGCTTTGTGTATCTTGTAACAGTCAAATTTCAATTTGTTCCAATGTGTTCAATTGGCAAAATCACAGGTTTTCCATAACAAACTGTGCTTATCTAAATAGTACTTATTATATGCATCATAATTCTCTATGTTCTTCTCTATGTTTTCCATTAAGCTTGAGCACAGAAACTAATTTCTTTCTCTCTTTCTCCTCTCCCTCTTTCTCCATCCCTCAAACCTCTCTCTTTTTCTCTGGTATGCTTAGGTCAGAATCTGTCAAATTGTGATCACTTGGTAAGTTTTTGTTATTGTTTGAGTAGTAAAACTTTAAATTCAGAGACATGCTCTCTACTATATAACTTTGGGTTGATTTCAGACCACAACTTTGGTAAGCTTTCTTGTTCACTCACAGCACAAGAGAAAGAAATGAATTTATCACGTTTATAAGACAATCGACAGCCTACATTTTATTAGTAATAGATTATTTTAATATTAAAATCTTGATAAACTAAAGAATGACTTGATAATCTGGGTTTAGTCTAGTCATTGTTATACTTTCTATGTTCAGTATTAGAAATAGGGGATTTTAAAACCAGTACTACTTCTGGTTATCTATTTTCTTCTATGGAAATTGAGAGCAAAACTCAATTGAATTTAAAATCAAAGCACCAGATGAACCTTTGACAGGGAGTGAATTGATAAGACAAAACTAGTTATTATGCCCATTAGATCATTTCCCATTCAAATAGTGGTTCTTAGTGCTTTGAGTTAGTGTTAACTGCTAATTTAGCATGCATTTAAAAGAGAAAAGATAGCATATTTATTTTTTAGTAAGTTTATAAAAAATGAACTAGATTGTATACTTAGAAAAACTTTCCATTTTCAAAATGTAATTCTATAGGTAACATATGAACCTATTATCACTAATCAACTAATAAATACTTTGCTTGATTGTGAGATGTAATTAAGAAAACACGAATGCCAAATTTTCCCCATAATTGACTCCATCTTGGCGACAGGGCAGCCATTAAATTAAGAGGGCTAGGACCATAACTTTGAATTTAAACTCATCATAAAAATGGGATGAATGAAGACAGTATTATAAACAACTAATTTCAAATATGGTTCAAACTAGAATAGTTATCTTTAACCCTAAAAAGCAGGTTTTTTCAGGAATGGAATTAAAAGTGTTGCAGCAGATAAAATTGTGTAGAAAAGCAAAGCTCAGGTTGTTAGGAGAATTGTAAGGCAAGTTTAGAATAACAAGAGTGAGAGATATGAATAGTTGCCCACATAATATACAATCTGATGTCTTAATAATAAAACCACAATTTTAATTGGAGCAGCTCTCCCCAATACTTCTCCAAATTGCTTCTAGAGTGTCCATGTGATACATAGGTAGATTCTGTAATGCAGGAATTTCCTTTCCCTGTCCCCTCTTTCCATGTAACTTCCATTTGGCTTATGATTAGAATGCTTAAATATGAAACCGCCATCTTGTGCCTATCCTAACAGGAGCTCTAGCTGACAGTATCAACTACCAGATGCAAAAGTAAATAGACCTCCAGATGAATTTAACACCCAGTTTAGGAGTCTTCCAGCTGAGACCCCAGATATTGTAAAGCAGAAATAAACTACTCATTCCATATCCTCTCTAATTTCCTGACTCACAGAAGTCATAATCATAATACATAGATGTTTCACACTATTAGATTTAGGATAATTTCTTACACAGCCACAGTAACTGGAATATAAGTCACTGAATATACAAATTAGGTAAATAGAAGTAATATAGATTCTAAAAAGATAATAAATATTTAATATGTCTTTAGAAAACATTCACAAGAAAGTTCTTGTCCAGGTTAAATAACATTTCAAAGCTTTGTCTTAATGTATTAGAAACTTTGCTATAAGTTCACTTAAATTTTCTTGAAGCTACAAAAATTAATAAAGATTTAAAACCTATAATTTAAAAGAAGAGGCCAGTCTCATTAAATTAAAAAGTGCTTCCAGTTAGCGATCCATCATTTGAACACCTCATTTTTGGTAATAAAAAATTTGAAAGCCTATATAGATAAATAAAACCTATTAAACAAGTTCATAAAATATTTTCTCAGTATTTCTGGAGAAAAATAAAACTATTTGTGTTACATTGTAAGTTTGAGAATAAATCTCCATATGAAATTTATCTTATTATAGTTATAGAGGAAGATGGATCAAAAAGTCATATTTCCAAAACTTTGTAGAATATACTATTCCTACACTGAATGTTACCATAAATTAAGAATCATACACAAAGAAAAGCTAGAGATAGGAAAGGTCAGTCCTGCATGTGTGCCTTTGCCCTACCGAAATCACTTTCTATTCTTTTGTCCTACCTTTTTCTATGAGAATACTTTCCTTCTAGTTGGTAGGTCACTTAACAAAAATGTTCCTGCAAAATCTCTATTATATAATCACTCAAAAACTCATATTAATTAAACTTGGATTTTTTTTCCATGAATAGGGCAAAAAAAGCATTTCCTAAGGAAGGAGAAATGTGAAACCTTTATATAATCTTTGCAAAAACTCACTTTTAATCGATAGGTTTATTTTTCCATTAGTTATAGATATCTAAACACAACAACAAAGACAATATGTTTTGAAAAAAGATGAAAGATAAAGTCATGCTACTTTTGAACAAATCTTTGAGTGATATTGGTGCACAACAAAAATAGAACTAGAAATATCAAAATTTTGTATGTAATATAATGACCAAATATGATTAGGATTATTTATCAGTAGGAAACGTGACACATTCTTGTACTATATATAAAACAATCCACTTTCTAGACTAAAATAAATTCCCCAAATAAAAGAGAAGATGCACAAAAATTCAGAACACAGTGAACAGCTCCATCTTCAATATGTATTGGCTTCTCTCCCTCTTATACCAAAGTAGAACTATGTTGATTCAAATGTTATATTCAGAAGTATAGAATTGAAAAAAGTAGTAGTAGTGGAGAAGAAGTAAAGCTATAGCATTTTATGTTCAAAGAATTCCAACAGTAAGCGAATACTGGAACAGGAGAAGCTTAGCATTAAAGCAGCAGATGATAGAAGCTCAATTTTCATATTGTACTTACATATAAAATTAACATTATATAAATTAAATTTTACAGAACATTTTAACTTGAATATGTTTTCTATTTAATCATGCTTTCATCTCATTAGCAATAAATGTAAATAAAATTTATAAGTTTAAAAATGAAGAGTTTGTTTCTACTATGCCTTAATTATTAGAGTTGACATCTAAAAAAAAAAAAAGGAAAAAAAAAGCAAATAGTCTAACCTTCTTACCTATTGGTAAACTCCTGTATTTTATATTTCTTACAAAGGAATATTAACAGGGTGTCTCAAAAATATCTTGTTACTGATGCTGAGCCATATTTAAATGGTAAGACACTGAACAGCAAAGACAAGTGGATTGTATTTGGTAAAGCAGCACTATAATTCTAACCTTCATACACAAGTTAAAATTTCATGAGATTTGGAAACAGATATTGCAATAACTTTCAGCTGCAGATGGAAAAAAAAGAACTCAGTAACTGACTTTTTGTAACATTCAATTTCATTAATTTGATTGATTCAGATACAAGTCAGAACCACTGAAAATTTCTTGAAAATATATCACTATGCAGGAAAAATGTTGTTGAAATGGAAATCAATGCACAAAATATTAATGATAGTGGAACAAAGATTTTTTCAGAGAAGCAATATGAAAAGTTAGAGCAATAGAAGAGCACAGATAAAAATAACCACAGTAAGTTAAACTAAATGTTATTGTTACTTGCTATTCCCCAAATAGTATTCTAAATAAATACTCATTTTGAAATCTTAGGCAGAAATAAAAAAGCCAAAACCTTCACCAACCAAGATTTAGTTGAAAAGCAAGTTTAGTACGGACATCTTACTAAAAGTAAGAGGTAAAAAGTTTCTTTCATTTACTCTGAGGTGATTCTGACAAATGAGCCAATACCATTTAATCTGTACATAAAACAATAAGGCAAAAATGGTTTGCCTGCAGTAAAAACTAATGGGGTGAACATTTGCTGTTTCCAACTATATTTAAATCTTATTTACTTCAACTCTAGCATTCTCTTAGTGATCATTCTACTTGATATGGGTTGATTGACATAAGAACATATGGAATAAGAGCAATATGAAAGTTTATGTCATGAGCTCTTAAAAATCTGATATTCTTTTGGATAGTAAATGAGGAATAAAACTAAAAGTTGTACTTGTACATAATTAGGTGGCCGAAGACACTCTAGGATATTTGGTCAAGGGTCCTTAGGATTCCAATTAGACTAACACAAAAGTATTTATAAGTTTTGTTCAGGTGGAGAACGAAATTATTCACAATTCAGGCAAGAAAATCCACCTGGAATATACACTGGAGAGAGTGTAATTTAGAAAAATTTTTAAATTTATTTTTAAATTACAATAACACAATATTATATTAGTTTTAGGTGTACAACATAGTGATTAGACATTTATATACCTTACAAAGTGGTCACTCTGAAAAGTTTAGTATCCAACTGATACCATACAGTTATTACAATATTATTGACTATAGTCCCTATTCTGTACTTTACATTTCTGTGACTATTTTTACAACTGGCAATTTGTATTTCTTAATCCCTTTCACCTCAGAAAGCATATTTAATTCATCTTCAAGGGAAAAAAATGTGAGGTGTTTAATTTATATACCAATGTATTATTTGATTAATAAATCCGTTCTATTTTTTTCATTAAAAATGTAGTTTTGAGACTTCTGGTTTCTAGTTCACCATGTAAAGAGCTTAGAAGTTGCTACTCCATCCTAATGAGAAGTAAAAAGCTAAACAAGCATTAAAAATAGTCAACAAATTGTCTTAGATCCAACAGAGAATAAGGTCACAAAGAAAACTACTGCCTCCAAAATGAGAGAGAAATACAGACGATCAAAACTTACTGGAGCAGTAACTAGAACATAAACCTTTGCAGGAACCTGTACCAGGACAGGAAAGCCTAAATTGTAATTGGCAAATTGCTGGAAGCTCAATGTGGGGAAAACTGTAGTTAAAAATTCCAAGGGAGTCTAGGGCCATGCTACCCTGAACAAGCCCAATTACATCTGATCTCGGAAGCTAAGGAGGGGTGGGCCTGGTTAGTATTTGAATGGGAAACCACCTAGGAAGACCAGGTACTGTAGGTGTAAAAAATTTTTTAAAAAAGGAATTGTAAGCTGACAAGGTCCTTGCAATCTGTGAGGTCAACCAAGGGCTGCCTCGCCTCAAAAAAAAAAAAAAAAAAAATCCAGGGGGACCCAGTCATAAAGGGGCCTCCACTCATTTGTGAATTTTACCTCCAGGAGCTTTACCAGATTCTTACAGTGAATATCAGAAAAACTCCCTCGTACTTTCAGCAGGTCAAGGTAAAGGTAATCATTTTGAAAAATGCCAGAGTGTTCTGTTCTTCTGCCCTCAGAGCCCCACTTGCTGGGGTTTTATCAGAGCCTAACATACTTTGGGGAAGGGATATACCTTACTCCAGATAGCTCTAGTCTTTCACATAGGGAAACAGAAATATTGAATTCCAGCCACCTCTCACTATTCTGTCCCACCTAAAAGGCAAGGAGAAACTGAGAAAGATTGGTGATGTTCACAGTCCAGGAACACAGGCTCACCAAAAGTCTGAGACTTAATCATAGGATTCCACATACCTTAGCACCACATCACTAAAGGCCAATTTGCATGAGTTCCTTTCACTTAGTACGTCACGTCCAGATTTCAACCAAAAATTGCAAGGCATACTAAAAGGCATAAAAACAGTTTGAAGAAACTGAACAACCATCAGATATGGCAAGGATCTTGAAACTATCAGAGTGGGAATTTAAAACAGCTATTATTAATATACTAAGTGCTTTAATGGATAAAGTAGACAAACAGCATGCAAGAATACTGTAGAAAGGCCTCAAATATGAACTTGTCAATATCTGTTGGTGTCTGTGTTTATGTAAATTAGGAAAACTGACATTTAGAAATTAGGTTGGAACTGAGAAGTGGCTGCCCCCTTTACATAAGATTTGAACATTCATAAGTGTATGCTGGAGGAAATTTTTTCTTGTACTGAATATGAGACTCATAAAAACAGGTACTCAAAGTAGACAGATACAAGTGTAGCAAAGTCACAATGAACAAATGCCTGCTAGACTCTGAGAGCCAGGCAAGGGGCTATGCATATTAACATAATCTTCAAGTGAAGATCAACCATTATCCAGCTAGACAGTGTGTGGAGTCAAGGAAAAGTCAGGCACACTTTTTAAACACAATATTTATACTGACATCTTTTTATTTAAAATGAAGAAAGAACAAATAGAAGGAAGAAACGGACACAAATATAAGACTATTGTATATTAAATTATTTTGGAAGACCTAATAAAGTTATTCTCTATTATCTATAAGAAAATATCCCTGAACATTATTTACCATTGGAAAGAGAAATTTTTAGAAAATGCTTTGGGGCTTCAGGCTTAAAATGATGGTAGATAAGATGTGTGTAATAACTATTCCTATTAATCAGCAATTAAAGTACTCATAAAGATTTAACATATAACTCCAAGTGAATCAAAGAAAAGGCTGTAGGCCCAAATCTGGATAAGATTTCTACTTAATAAATCATGACACATTCTTGTACTATATATAAAACAATCCACATTCCAGACCAAAATAAATCCCCCAAACAAAAGAGAAGATGCACAAAAACTCAGAACACAGTGAACAGCTAGCTCCATTTCCAGCATGTATTGGCTTCTCTCCCTCTTTTACCAAAGTAGAACTATGTTGATTCAAATGTTATATTCAGAAGTATAGAAGTGAAAAAAAGTAGTAGTAGAAGAAGTAAAGCTATAGCATTTTATGTTCAAAGAATTCCAACAGTAAGTGAATACTGGAACAGGAGAAGCTTAGCATTGAAGCAGCAGATGATGGAAGCTCAATTTACAGAACTTTACGAATTGCAAATCAAGCTTCGGGTGGGGCTTCAGGCTGAAATATAAGAGGATAAACCACCTACCATTCAAGTGAAAGGAGCTATGAGACATGGCATCTACCCAAGGGCAAACACTCTGCTCAGTCAAGGCAAATAAAAATACATCTATAAATTACTACCCTTGTATAAAGTACATTATACTTAATGGTCATAGGAGGAAAAAAAAAAAACTTTGAAAATAGACTTCACAAGAAAAATAGATATCAATGCCTTTTTTTCAAAGCAAGTAGCAGCTTGTTGTCCTCAAAATACTCCGAGAAAATGAGTTATAGGAAGAAGAAGCCTTAAGGATAAAACTGACTGAGTTACAATGGAAAGGGGCCTGGCAGCATAAGAGTGGCATAATAAAAATCCACATTGGAGGTAGTCCCAATTGGATTTTAGAAAATCAAGTCGGTGGTATGGAGGGTAAATCTGAGAAACAACTAGAATACAGAGAAAAGGAAATTAAAAACTAAGTAAGATAACAGGTGAAAATGTAATGCACAAAAAGCCAATCTAAGCATTAAAATCATTAGTTTTCTAGAGAAAGAAGCAAAAGCATCACAATGTACAGTGGTATAGACAGAATTATTTCTTGATCTTAAAAAAATTTTGAATTTATATAAATAGGATCAACTTGAGGGTGTACCACAACCCCCTTTAGATGAACATTTGTCATCCAGTCTTTTGCTCTTATAAATAGCCTATATGGAAGCCTGTGTGCATTTAACTTCATATTTGTGGAGATTTATCTCAGAGATAGATTCCAATCAGTGGAATTCCTAGGTCAAAGGGAAAATATGTTATCTTTTTGATGGTGCCAAATAATCCTCTACTGGATTTATCTAACTTTTCATGCTTATCAGCAATGCATGAGAATGAATATTCTCCACAGCTTTGTCAACTAAATTCGTGGTCTTTTTGGATTTTGTCAAGCTGCTAGTAAGAAGTAGCATTTCAATGTGTTTGATTTACATTCCTCTTCATGGAAGTGACATTGAGCATGTGTTTATATTTTTATGGTCATTTACTTTTTTCTTTGAATGTATCCTCATATTTATCTCCCCTTTATTAATTTATGGTCATCTCAATATTTAAGAGCTATTTACTTAGAGATTATACTTTTGTTTATGAAAAAACTAGAAATATTTTCTTCTAGTACATCACTTTGATTTTGCTTATAGAGCTTCTCTGAGCCGCCATACAACAGATTTTTAAAAATAAAATGTGTTTGCATTTATCAATCTGATTTATTACCAACTCTGAATTTTGACTCATAGTGGAAAGGTTTTCCATTTTCCAAGATTATAAAGGAATTCGACCTCATTTAACACAAGTAAACCTATGGTTTCATTTACTTTAAATATAGATTTCTACTCATTTATATTTTTCTCAATGGCTATCCAGTTACCTCAACAAAATTTTTAAGGTCTATCCCCAATCCACCCTCACATACACTTATTTGTGAAGCCAACTTTATCATATACTACATTTCATTTTATATTTTAGGATCTATTTCTGGATTCCCATTTTATTCCATCGGTCTATTAATGTGCCAAATATGCACTATTTTAATGAACACTGTTTGGGTAGAAACTTTACATATTAAGTTGTAATATCTGGCAGAATTACCCCTAATGTTTTTGCTCCTTTTTCAAGGTCTTCTAATCTATTCTTGATATTTTTATTGGAATTGCATTTGATATATACTAAGTTGAAAATATACACTAAATCTTTATGATGTTGAATTATCTACCTAAGAAAACAAATGTCTTTCTATTTATTCCAATCTATTATGATATTTAGGTATTTTTGAATTCTTTCTAAATTTTGTGCTATCTTCCAAATGTAAGATAAAGAGAATTCAGGAATTATATATTTAGACTAAGTACAATTTAAGAATCTACAATTCTAATATTTAAAGTTGCTTATTTTGCTTTGAGTATTAGTACTATAGATATTTCAAAATTTAAAATAACTCATTTCAATTATGTATAACATCTCCATAAATGTTACTGTTACTTAGAGTATATATCTAATCACAATAATGATAGTAAAAACTCACTTTGTAGTATTATTGGGAGGCATACTGGAATTAACACTGAATATGGCCCCCCATGATAATTTCGTCCTAATACCTGTAATTATGCACATAATTATCAATAGATGATAGACTAAATTAGGTTCTGATTATTCACCAGTCACTAACTAGATGACTATCTTACTTAACCATTTATTTAAGATGCATACTTATAAAATTCACTAATACTATTAGCAAAATTGTAGGCATTTTTACATACTACCACTAATATGAACTAGCTTATTCTTAATCTGAGTAATCAGCAAATACTGTAACCAGCATGTCACAGTTCAATTTTGCATCTGTCCATATGATTAATCTCTCTCTATGTCCTTCCTGAAAGACTGTAAACTCCATGATAGCAATAAACTATTTCTGGTTTTTCTCACCATTGTAACCCTAGTGATTCAGCAAATGACAAAAACTCAGTAAGTATTGCTTCAATAAAATAAATAAGTCAATAAGTGAATAATGTGAATAGCTACAGTGTACTCTGAGAATCAAAGCATTGAATAACTTTCATTTTAAGCACATTATAGTTTCTTACATATATGTTCTTTAAAAATCCTAAGCTTTCTATTATGTAATAAATATATAGTACAAAAACAAAATAAATAAAGTCAAATAAAAATGTTATTTAAAAGGAAATTTGATAAAAACAGCTAAAATATATTAAGTGCCTTTAAATATCTAAGTGTTGCATTAACTGCTATTCATTCACTAGATTACTCATTTAAGCTACATAATCTACTTGTGAAAGAGATAGCATTTTTATTCCTATATTGCCAATGACTACACAGTCTTAGAGTTTTCACTTTTCAAAAATCCCCCAACTACTAAGCATTGAAACAGGGATTTAAACTCATGACATCTAACTCTAGTCCTAGATTAATCTCTATCATATACTTGTTTTTTTCTCATGCAGGACTATAAAACATATAACCATATATGCTTGCCATTTGTTTGATTAAATAATTAGGAAGTTTGTCCTGATGATGAAGGAAAAGTCTCAATGTTTAACTAACATATTTGTTAATATATTTATTTTTAAAAAGTTTATCTCTGTTGTGATTAAAGACCTTTTGTTAATTTAAATTTCCAGACAATTATTAGTTTCATTGTTAAACTTAGCTTATTAGTGTACATGTCATTTTTATATGTTAGAGTGACTTGAGAATATGCTACTTTAAAACCAAAGGTATAAAAGATCTGGTTTGATACAAGGCAACCATTTACACTATTTTTTGTGGGAAGGTAGTTCATCCTTCTTTGAGGCTCACATACTCCAATCTATAATAATAAAGTATATTCATAAAGTGCCAAAATACTCTGCAAAATATACAATGGGTGCTATCTGAGTTCTAAAGTAAGGTTTGAAATCACTTTTGTTATTATCCTTACTTGACAACATAGCATCATTTTGCTTTGACTCTACTACAGGCACAATTTAACAATGAATTTAATAATTGTCTGAAATTTTATATTATTATTTCTGGATTTGGAGAACCTTGGTTAAGTGGTGGTGTGCATTTTACTTTCCTAGTTCCAAGAACTGTTTACATATGCCTGAGTCTTCTAAACAGAGGTGCTCATCTAAAGGTAAGATCTTTGGAATCCTGTCTCATTCTTACACATTTTTTATATCCATCTTAGTAGACTGGTTAAAGTTACTGTAATTCCTATGAGCTCAATGAGATAAAAATGAAGGTGTGTAAAGAACACAGAATATTTGTACTGCTTAACAATTTCTTGGAATACAAGCATATCAATTATCAACTAATACTTTACTATTAATAGAGGCCTCTCCCTATAAAAGAAAATGTGTTTGTCTACAGCCATGCCACCCCGAACAAGCCCAATCCCATCTAATCTCAGAATGGTTAGTACTTGGATGGGAGACCACTTAGGAAGACCAGGTGCTGTAGACATAAATAAAAAAAATAAGATAAAATAAAAATCAAAATAAAAATAAGTTGAGGT
>NW_006436298.1:22012791-22043026 GCF_000325575.1 Pteropus alecto | reverse complement strand
AAAAAAAAAAAAAAAAAAAAAAAAAAGTTATTTTACCAGCGTTCTTTGTTTTGTTGTTGTTATTGTTTTTTAATATTTAATCTCCTTTTCTTGGATATCTAAGCCCTAAGCCTCACTGATAACTATACTACCATATCAAATAACAATTTTGCTTCCTTTTTCTAAATGTACCATGTTACCCACTATGACTTATTCCAGATATATTTTATTGATCTCCTTTCACCACCTCATATTCAGAGTACCATAGTTTGTATTTACCTTTCTATCAGCTACTACTTCATGCCATTCTCTCTATTCCCACCACTACTGAGCCTTTGATCAAGTTTCTATTTCTCTTCTATAACCACAACAGCCTCCTAACCAGTTCTTGTATCTCAAATCTATTCTCTACACTGTGGCCAGAGTGGTCTTTTTAAAAACAAAGTTGTTCAAGCTTATATTTATCAACATTCCCCACAATTTTAAAAATAAAGTTCAAACCCTAAGTTTATCATACATAGTTCTTGGCTGCTACCTACCTATATAAACCTAATCCCATCCTTATTATAGGTTGTATTCTAGCTGTAACCATCAATCTGCAGTTTACTTACAAGCCTTCTTACATAACCCTGCCACTGGCTACTGATCCTTCTAAACTTTTCTTGATCTTTCTCACTAGAAAGCCTACCTAAAACATTCAGTCTATTGAGATATCTTTCCTTTCAGTGCACCCTGTGCAACTTTTATTACAACATTCTAATGTAATGGTTGGCTCTACCTGTCTCTTTTGCTAGGTTATAAGCTTTGTGATAGGCAGCCTCTAAAAGGGCCCACAGTGATTCTTCCTACACCTGCTCCAGTGTGCATGACTTTGTTAATCATTACTCGAGAGTGTGTTTGACACTTCTAACAAAAGAATACAGCAGAAGTAATCAAATGTCACTTCTGGTATTAGCTTATAAAAAGACTATGACTTCCATCTTCGGCAATCTTTCTCTCTTGCTTCCTTGACCTGAGGGACACTAGCTGTCATGTAGTAAACTGCCTTAGAGGCCAGTGTGGCAAGAAACTGAGGCAGTTTAGTGGTCAACAGCCAGCAAGAAACTGGACCTTGCCAATAGCCACATGAGTGACTTTGCAAGAGAACAGGGTTGTAGGTGAGGCTCTAACTGCTCTTGGCAGTTTCTCCTTGAGCCAGAGAAACACAGCTAAACTGTTTCCAGATTCCTGACTCACAAAAACTGTGAGATAATAAATGTTTGCTATTTTAAACAGCTAAAACTGGTTCTGCAATAACAGATAACTAATACAAGTATTAATATTTATAAGGTTAGAGAATATGACTTATTTAACTTTGAATCATATACACCTATCATGGATAAGATTCTCAAATTATTTTTGTTAAGTGAATTAATATTCACTTAAACTTTTACTTCTAAACCCTACAAATATATGTGAAACATTCAAATTTCAAGCATTCTGAAAAATAGTTTATAACTTTGTTCATTGAGAGTTAATATATTTTCTTCACAACAGAAAACAAAGTCTTCAAATTATGTTTTATAAATCGACATTTGGATATGCATATCCAGGGGCATATATGCAATTTTACAAAGATAAGATTAGGAGAAATACTTGGAATGTTTTTCACTAGCATCATGCTTTCAATTCAGTCATATACTGGCATAACATAAGGCTTAAGTTTTATTTTAGGTTTTAAAAATCAAATGACTTTCACATAGATGGCACCATGTCTACATATAAGAAGGATGCCCTATTTCCCTAGGCATTAATTTGACTTCTTAAGTTGAGAAAATCCATCCTTTTACTAGAAAGAGAACCCCGCCAATTATCCTTTTATTATATTTTCATAATAACAAATATTGCCTCGTGCAAGATTTCCCCATTAGTGTTTTATATTTAAGTGCACAGTCTGTTTAATCCTTCAACTTTATCATACTTCACTGATTAATCTAGTTTAAATACCATAAAAATCCATAATCATTGCTATAATAACTTACGCTTGCTTATTAAACTAGCTACACTGCCACTGTCAAATGCAAGAAATAAAATTGGGCATAAATACAATGAAAACAAACATTTTTGCAATTGCTAAATAGATTCCATGCATATGAATGCCTTCACCTTAATTCAAAGTTATACAATGAGCATCTAAAATATATTTTGTATAAATATACTTCAACATTTAAACTGTGCCTTTGGATATCTGGTTTGGGCAGCTCTTCATTGAATAGTCCTTGATATAATATATATATTTTCAAGCTACACAGAAGGCTGTTTTTAAAATGTTAGGATTTTCATACCAGAAAAGCGACTTTAAATTCACAGTTTAGACAGGTAAAATGTACTAGATTTTTATTGCATATAACTTAAATATCTGTTACTTGCCCTTAAATAATCATGCTTGATACACTAAAAGAGATTTGTGGGAGGCTGAAAATTAAGATGGGAAATTAAAATGCTTGAAACTTGGCACTAATACCAACTTGATGTTAATTGATTTGTAATTGTTTCTTAGAGTGTGGCCAAAATCTTTATTGATGCCAGGAACTTTAGCAATTTCTCTAAAAACATTTATGCCAATATTGTCAATAGAGTTTTGAACACAGTGCACTTCAGGAAAAGGGTCATGTAACTAAAGAACTAAATAAAGTCTTCTTGAACCACTCAAGAACATGCTTTTATAAAAAACAGCAAATAAGTTGTATCATTAGCTCAGACTGGTGCTTGTTCATCACCATAATGACATATTGCTTTAAAAACTGCCCATCACTAGATTGAGATAAATGAGCTCTTTGGCTTGTTACTCAGCAGTTACAGTTACAGTTACACACACACACACACACACACAGCCCACCCCACCCCTTGTTTTATTTTGCTTTGCTTTATTGTGCTTTACTGTTTCCCCAATGTGTATTCCAGGTAGATTTTCTGGCTTGAATTGTGTTTTTTTTACAAATTGAAGGCAAGGCCTACCATCAGCAAAAGATTACTACTCGCTTTATTGCAGTGGTGTGGAACCAAACCCGCAGTATCTCTGAGGTGTGCCTGTATGTGTACATTTTTTTTCTTTTCCTTTCTTCATTTATCACTGCATACTTTTCACATCCATAAGGGAGATTAGTGTTCTGTAGGAAATGGAAATTGTTAATACACATCTATCAACAGAGAACAGAAGGAACAGAGATAAACACAGAGAAGAACACATTCCATTTTTCATCAGATTCAGAGAGAAAATGATCTATTTTTCATTCAATCAATGGATGGCTAAAAATATCCTGGACTTACTATTCCTACTTGTGTCTCAACACAATTCATAAGTCTTAATTCATTAGACTAATGTGTTTATAAGGCAGTTGAAATGTCAAAGCTCTGCTGGATTTAGTATAAACTTAAATTCCATTACCTGGCAGGCATTAATTGCTTATGGAGCGTAGGGATTCTTCCCAAGGGTCTTATATGTTTCCTTTTGTCATTTTGCTAACTATTCTGTCTAGACGAACTTAAAGCCCTTAATCCACCATAGGGATCAATAAACTGCACAATAATTCAGTCCTAATAATTAGCTTTCACTTAAACACAAATGGTCATTTCATTGTGAACTGCAGTACAAAATGATAATGAAATAATTAAAAAGACAGATGAAAGAGTGACTTAATAGGGAAGAGGCCTTACTGTTCAATTAGAGGCATTACCATTCAACCTTTTTATTACTGCCACAACCTTTCAATTTTTTAAAAAAATAACACTTCAAGCTCTGCCATTTAACCCATGGCAGTATCACTATTATACGCAGTCTTATGATGTGAGCCTTACAGTACAGACTGCTGTTTCAGTTGTCTCCCTGAAATTATTAAAATGGTGAGTATCTGATTCAAAGGTCTATAAATTATATATAAATCATACTACTATATTGTCCTGATTTCTCACTTAAGGGATTTTCTTGAGCCTTCCCAATTTCTTTTTAAACAGGATTAGCCCCAAATAGTTCCTTTGAAACAGCCTCAAAATTTTGTAGAACAGTTTTAAGATACTGAATGTTCTGAAATAAATCATAAAGGCATCTCTTTCCCCACCTCCACCCCCTAGGAATTTCCTAGGATAGTCTACAGTACAAAAATTCTTCATATTTGCTGATCTGACAATTTAGTTCTAAGTCCAAAAAAGGTACAAAATTTCATTAACCTTTTAATACATTCTCACAGATGTAGGGTGATAGATATGTTTGAATCTTTATGATCAAAGCACTAGCCTAATAGCAAAATTTTCACTTTACCTTTGCCATGTCTTGCTTTCATTTTAATTTCTACTCTATCCTCTCATGGATAGGGACAGGCTGTACTTCAGTTTTGCCAGTAACTGGAGACATTCATAATCAATTTCAGCAAAACCTGCTACTGTTCTTGCTATTGGCACAGAAGATCAGGCCCCTGAGCTTCCCTAGTCTCTTTGAAACTAAAGTAAAAGTCTCCAGGAAATATCACAGCTCATTAATCCTGATCAAATTTGAAAAGACACACTACCCAAATGGACATTCTAGGTGAGACATAATAGTTTAAAGAAATTCACATGTCAATATTCAAAAGAGGATTATAATTGTAGTCTTCAAGTAGAATCACACAATACTTGGCACAAAGTAAGGACATGGGCTCAGATATTTGATTAATGAATAAATAAAAGACACTTTCAAAACCGGAAGGCATTCATTTATTTCATTTCTCTTACTGCTCTTATTACTACATTACTATTGTATAGGTCTACAATCTGTCAACTGTTATTCTAAAGTCCAAAAACAACAACAAAAAGCCCCTCAAGATCCCCCGCAAGTTTGTCACATTAGACTCACTTAGTAAGAACTCGACCTTACCAACAGGACACACACATGCGTGCACATGTGCACACACACACACACACTTTCATCCATTTATTATAGCGTACAGCTCCAACCACACTCAATATATGATGTAATATATAGCATACGTTCCATTTTTTTAATAAATTTTAATCACTCTGAAATTTGAAATATATCAATTGGCTATTGCAAATGCGTAGTTTACTAATTGTCAACTATAGTGAAATATATAGCCTATCAGGTACAGGTCAGACAAAAATTTACCTTTAAAATTAAAGTAGTTGGAACCCTCTCAAAATAAAAGATCAAAGGTCTGCAAAATAACCCATCTATACATGCTGTTTAAACATGGTACTACAGAGACCAAGTGTCTATAAATTGGGAGTTACACTTATGTCTCAGATAAATCATAACAGCTAAGAAGTGTTCTCAGGAAAGAGCTATAAGTCACATATAATCTTAACAACCTGGTAACAAAAATCAGAAATCTGCATGGACATTTTTGAAAAGGAGAATTAAGCAGCGTGTGCTGATTTATCATGCCAATGTTTCTAAAACTTACCTCATGATGAGAATTATCTGAGACACTGTTGTTAAATTTCTGGTCCCACCCCTGGAACTGAGTCACTATATATGGAATGGGCTTCAGAAATTCAGTCAATATTGGATATATAAATTTATCTTTAGATTACAGAATGGTATCTTTTCCAGTTCACCTAGTTTGATAGCTATTCAGCCATTTTATTTCATTTTTTTTGACTTTGATGCAAAGCACACAGTCTTCTCTCATGTAAATTTTCTACCATGTAGTTTTAAAGAAAAAGGAACATATGTAAATAATTAGTCTCTTGTGAATAAGAAACACCATGATATCTAATTTAGTGTTTATGAGTTTAGTTTCACACAACTAAACTTGAATCAAACCTTGAGAAGTTAATAATTAATTTTTAAAACTGAACTTCTGGAAATGTTAAGCTAAGAAACTGACTTGATTGTTTTAAACCCAATAGGACCTTGCTGACCTAGCCATTTCCATCCAAACTAGACAGCCAGCCTCCTTTTGAAATCTATTATAACAACATCTTCCTTTATAAGATTGTATTTGGTTCCTTATGTTAGCATTATATGAGAATAACATGTGATATTTACTGTATTAATATTGACTCTGGTTATATCAACTAAATTGAACATGAAATGATCCACATAATTGTGAAGGCTAATAGAGATCCAGCACTAATTATTGATACCAATTTCTATATGACTATTTCTACATTTCTAAAATAAAATGCAATTAAAAAAAGCAAAACTAAGGTCAATATCCAAATAGGTTTATGTTCGAAAATTAGAAATACATGCTTTAAATTTATATTTTTCCTTCCGATTATTTTTGTCACTTTCAAAACTCATTTCATGAATCTAACTTGATTTCTAGTTAGCCTTTAACCTTATCAAGTTTAATCAATTAGTAAAACCTTTTTTATCCCTTGTTCTTTTTGTTGCATTTTTAGTTTGCACATTCTTAATTTGCATGTACTCTTGTATTCTGAGATGGAAAATTGAGAAAGAAAATGGATCGTAACTCTAAAATTCAAGTATATTTGACTATTCCATTTTCTTCTTGATTATAATTATCATTTTTGTTCACATAACTACCTTTAAACTTCTGAATATGTCATGCTTTTTAATGCCATCAAGCATTAAATGTAGTACCATACATTGTTTCCTTTGCCTGGAATACCCTCCATTATAACCACTCATTTAAATGTGAAGTCAGCTAAAAACCCCCACTCTGAAGCCTCCCTTCATCTTCTCTATACCCTGATCTTGACAGAATAATCCCACTGCTCTTCTCCACTAATGATTTTTTTTCATATTTCCTAGGTCATTCAATGTCATTACTTAGCCATCCAAGGTGGAACCTTCATAATTTTTTTTTAATTCTTGCTCTTCACCTTCCACAGTTGGTCTGGTTCTGTCAATTCTACCTTCTTCTCTAGACACTGAATTTGTTTTGTAAGCTCCTTCCCACTGTCATTATATTTCAACCTTTAACTAACCTTTATGCCTCCATTTTCTACTTGCTCAGGCCTTTCTTTACTCTTTAGCCATGGACATATTTCCAAAAATGCATTTCTGGCCATAGGTAAAGTCAAAGATTTTAGTAAGATATGCAAGGTATTTCACAATATGACAGCACTTATTCTTGTTTTATATCTTCACTACATAGTTTATAGTCTGCACTCCAACCACATCAAATTTCCCACAATTCCCTAAATGCTTGTAAGAGTTTATATTATGGTTCACAATTCTTTCTTTTCTTACCACAAAGAGCTTATAATACCTTCCCATTTTCATATGACTTCTAGTATTTAAGAAATATATAGCATATCAATCACTACCTCATTGATTTTGGGATTAACCATATGACTTCTTTCAGTTAACAGAATGTGGAGATGCTACATATGCCACATCCCAACCAAAGCTGGAAATGTGACTGCATAGTTTAGCTCACCCTCTTGCTCTTCCTTTTTGCATGATGGCGGGATTATCCTACACTGGGCCACTCCTCTAACCTAGTCCCTGAATGAGAAAGCATGAGAGCAGAGCTAAAGCAGTAACAGTCTCACCTATCCTTTCTGCTTGTACTAATGAAGGTATATTTTCCTCTTTCTTAACTGGAAATACTTCTATTAATACTTCAGGCACTACTGAAATATCTTTGTGAGGCCTTCCTTCAAGTGTAAAATTATAGCTTTTCCAACATCATCTCATAGCACCAATCACAATGTATTTTAATTATTTATTTACATGTATGTTTCAATCTCTTCAACTAGAATGTGACTCTGAGGGCAGACACTGTCATTTTTTTAAAAAATTATCTCCAGTGGCTAACATTAATCCTGGAAAATGCTAAGGGTTCCACAATTTTAATTAACAATGCAACATTTAATATCAAATGAAGGAATAAAAGTTTACCTCTAGCAGCTCCACTGGTTAGCAGTCTTTCTAAAGAAGGGTTTATATGTTGTGAGTGCAAGAATGATTAAATGATTTATTTTGAAACACATGTCATTTACTACGTACTATGCACTGCTACAACTTCTCTACAAAATTAACTTGTCTTAATCATCACACAAGCCTGAGGCAGATTAATGTTTTCAGATAAACTAGCCAAGACAAAGAAAGGTTAAATAGTTTTCCAAGTATTCAGTGATTGAGAGGCATCTAATCTCACCATTTCAATGTTAGAACCCATTGGTTGAATCACAAGTCTAACAATATTAATAATTTAGAGCCTCAGTTTTCTCATCTTTAAAGAGAAGGTATAAAATCAGATGCTGCCTATGTAAATGTCTGTGAAATCTAAAGAGCAAAAGTGAAATGCATGCCAGAAGCTAAAAATTTTAAATTCTGTATTAAATTTTAATTCTGTGGTAAGTTTGAGGTAGTTCTGCCATTTTTCGTGGGGCCGTGCATCTCTAAATGAAGTTAGATGGTTAGCCCTACCACAGGTCAGGCCAGTTTGTCTTTTTGGAATCACATGGTTTCCAAGAACTAAGAAATGGCCTAAAAAATTTGCTTCCTTTTAGTTGATGAGAAAAACGTACAACTAGCTAATGAGTATGAGAAATGTTATTTAATTTCTTGATGGAATAGCAAAGGTTAAATAGAAAATGATAAATCTAACACACGTGCGCTAAAAATTCTCCTATTCACAGACAAGTTCCTCATTTGTATGTGAATATCTCTATACTTCTAAAATGAATATGTATTCATTTTAACATATTTTGAAATAAAGCTTAATTGTATTTTATACGTACCCAGAAGCCAGAACATTTGAAAAACCTCATGCATTAAAAGAAATGCAAAGTCATAGAACTGAGACTATTACTGTTGCCTTCTAGGAAATTAAAAATGTACTAGAAGAGAAAGAGGAAATATCTTAATAAGAGTGCTATAAAGGAAATTGTAATCCAATTTACTTAAATGAGTGTGGATACCATGTTTGCCAACTGTACAAATGTGGTCTTTAAGCACATAGTTGTGCATATTATAAAAGGATTTGTAACAACATATTTTTGAGGGAGAAAAAGCGTCAACTTATTTAGGTGACTAAAAATAGTCAAGATTACTTAGTCATTTCTTTGTATTCAGCCTATTTTTTCCTCCTACCAATGTGTGAGCTCTCTTCATTTCACCACCCAGAAATTGTATAGGTAGAGGAACACATTATCTATGAAAGTGAACTAGTTGAATAAGCCAAATCAATGATCATTTCGCCCTAGAACTCTAACTCATAATCAGAAGGAGTTATTATGTAAAAGTTTTCAATAGAAATTTTACACATTTTATACCATAAATCCACCTCACAGAATTTTGAACACTTGTTTAACGAGTAACCAATACTAAAATTATCTTTTAGATTTTATCTTTTACCTAAAAAAGATCTATCAGCAGGCATATTAGGTTCATAACAATTTCTGGAAACTTATGTTTATCTACAATACAAACGTGTATTTAAAAAATCATATAAAAGCTATGTCTACTAGAATACATTTTTTCTTCAATCCTAAAATATATCAAACGGAATTAATTTGTATTTATGTAAATTATCCCTTCTGTGTTACTCCCATAAATGATCCATAATTATTTATGCTGGAGAGGGAATGGTCGTAACATAAATATAATTAACAATGAGAAAAATGGGTTGTTCTAAAAAACTTTCTCTGAAGGTCAATTGCTATCACTGGAATTTTCTGCATTTACTTCCAAGGACCATTGGAAGACAGATTTTGTATTTCCCCGTCAGCTCATGTTTGACTCTTGCCATTTATATAAATACAATGTAAAACGTCATAGAAGAGGTAATGGGTACTTCCAGCTTTTCTACTAACATAAGAAAGATGCAAGGGCTCTAATATTCTTAGTCATTGACATTTACAACTGTGGGTTTGTTTTTAATACAGGGCACTGAGCAATGTACTTAAGGCCTCAGAAAATGCTTTATGGCATACACTAAAGGTGAATCACATTTTTACTAGATTTATTAGCTAGAGGAACTGCAATCTCAAGAGGAAATTTAGCCAGTTTTAACCCAAGTAGTGCTTCTTATAGTTATTTCCTCTTGAATTCTCAGCAGGACTCAGGCATTCAAAATGTTCTATTCAGGGATCCTGATTTCTTTCCCCCAGCTGGTTTCTGCCACCTTGGGTACTGACAGAGTACTCATTAACAAACTAATTGATTTTTATTAATTATCTGTGGTATAATCTTTTCACTGTTTTCCCCCCTAGTAGTCTTTCTAATTAACTCCAAACATACACACACATACACACACACACACACACACACACACACACAAACATAATTAGTTCTAAAGAAACTTTAGAATGAAAATGAACTCAAAATATTAAGAAAAAGCTAAAAATTTTATTTTTATAAAATGCCACACCACAAATATTATATAAAATTATACTGAGCTAAAAAGAAACAGAATTGGAGGGAATATCCATTAAAGTGGCTTTGAAAGTTCAAATATTATTCAAGACAGGAGATACAGTTATGTATTTACATTATAATTATAAAACTATTCAAATGAAAATATAACTTAGTAGAAAACAAACTCAGCAATGCAAAAGAACATCTTTCTGAAGAGTTGGATATAATCTTTAATAAAGCTATGTCAACATAAAATGCATTATTAAAATGTTATTAAAATCATAAAAAGAAAAAATTATGGAAATGTCAATCTAATAGCCTAAGAGGGAAGTAATATAATGATACTAATTGAAAACATGGAGTTTGGAATAAAGGTCCCCTTATCCAAGTCCCTGCTCTGCTTCTTTCTAGCTGTGTGATCTTGGGCAAGTTCCTTAACCTTTCGAAGCATTAGATTCCTTATTTGTAATATTGAAATAATAATAGTATCTATCTCATCAGGTTGCTATGCAATTAAGGAGATAATGCTTAGCACCATTCCTACTACATAACATAAGCTTCATAAATAACACGTTTGATGATTATCACATTATTCTTTTTATTATTTAGTCCTGAATTTATCGATGTGCAATACCAACTTTGCAGCTTATATTGATTTTTTTAAGTTACTCTAAATTTCAAGTTTTTATCCAATATTTTATGTTGAGTCTTTCACATAGTCCAATAAAGATTTCATTATATTAGTCCCTACATCCCTCAACCACACAAACATGTTTTCTCCATCATTCTTAATACCACAGGTAGCATGGCTGACTTCTATGTTGTTATCATCTTTCGTTTGTCTCTTTATCAGTTCTCACATCCAACCATCTTTGATTTTTTCCTGCAAATGTCTGTCCAGGCATGGTCTTCTCATTGTTTCCATAGCTTTATGCCAGGCTATAAATTCCTTACTCCTGTACTACGACAGCATCATCTTTATTGGCTTTCAAACCACTTATGAATAAATGTCAAAAAAGTATTTTCTTTATACTTAGTATACAGTGCCATTACTAAAATACACTTGTGAAATGATAGACGAGAAAAACAAATGGCACAGAATCCATCCAGTGAACAATCATCTTCCTGCAATAGTTTACTGATGGTTTTCATTTTCCCCTCAGAATTCCTAACACACTCTGAATCAAGCTGGGTCTCATATTTATAAACTCAAGAATTTACTTCTTTATCTAAAATACATCATTTCCTGCGAAAATTATCTATACTTTGCTTTATTTCTCTCTCACCAGAATAAATGTCAGAAATGTGGTCTTGGTTAAGAAATAGCCTTTGAATATCCTTTACTTTTGTTAATTCATTCAGTTTACTTATACTGAGCAAATTTTACGCATCGAGAAAATACTAAGCAAAGCACTAGAAAATTTTGAAGATGTGCTAGTCCCTCATCACAAAAAAAAAAAAAAAAAAACAATGTTAATGGGAACTATCACAGAGTCATAGGGGATTAAATTACATCAAACATGAATTTAGCAAAGTACATCTTTTCAAATCTAGACAAAAACTACTATAAAACAAGGATAATCTAGTGACAAACACTCCAGGATATTATTATAGCGATGGTCTCATTAATCTTAACACCTTGTAGAAGTGTTGTGGCGATAGGGAATACCATTCCAAGTTATATAAGAGCATCTACAAAGGCACAAAGGCAATTAAAAAAAAAACATATTTGGGAAATGGTAGAAAGGTTTATTTACCTGGAAAGAAGATTCGTTTAATGGGAAGAAGAGTAGCTGAGTAGTAAAATATAGTCAATTTACAATTGCATGTGTAAGCCAAAAAAAGCTTGTTTTACATTGTTGGCTGGTGGTACTTTTTTTGTGGGTCCATATCTAATGACCCTTATCCAGAAATGTACACATACATGCCCACAATTTGTCATTTATCCTCATAGGATTTTATAGACACCTGAAACGCATTCAGCGTCCCAGATTGAGTTCCTGATTAGGCAGTAGGAGCCCAGAAGAGATTTTTTAATCAGTGGAGTAAAATGATTACATTGTTTCTTCAGGGGGAAAAAAACACTCTATTTTCAATACAAAGAAAGAATGGACAAGAGGAGGTTTTGCTGCCAGCAAGAGAAGTGAGGAGGCTATTGCAATAGGCCAGATTAGTAAAAACAGGCAAGTTGGGTAAATGTCCTTATCTTTCCAAAATACCTGTGTCACCTCTACCTACAGTGCTACCAGTTAACATGTACGTCCCCTTAACTAAAATGCAAGATATTCCATCCTAGACAAGTAGTAATTTCTCTATATAGAATGCTTTAATGAGTCTTAGGGCATCAACAATGAATGAGAAGAATCAGTAACTGCATACATTTCTGTAGTAGAAGCAATAGAATTTGGCAACCAGTTAAATGCAGGGAATGAAGACAAAAGATTAGCTAAGAATAGTCCCAATGTTTCTAGCTTGGAGACAGAGAAAACAAGATGAGAACTGAATTTTGTTAGGTAATATAAATTTTATGTTTCAAATGTGGGGCGTGCACCTGTTATGGTGGAAATATGGATAAAGTGTTCAGGAGAGAAAGGGATACAGAAGGTGATACAAAATGATCTGGCATCACCAGTAAATGGAAGGTGGTGAATGAGATACTGCAGGGAGACCATGTACAACGAGAAGTGTAGATGAACTTGAAATCATATTTAAACAGCAGACAGGAGAGAAGGAACCAGAAAAAGACTGAGAAAGTACAATTAGGGTAATAGAGAAGTAGGAGAAAATGACCAGAATCCAAAGAAAGTGAGAATTCCAAGAAGTAGTGGGTGGAGGTAACAGGTGCAGAGAAGTTAGGGAAGATAAGACCTAAAAATGATCGCCAGTTTGGAAATGTTTTATTTCATGAGAGCATTTTTAGAAGAATGGTGGCAGTATAAGTCTAATAGTAGAATGATAAAATGTCATTTCGTGAGGGGAAGGAAGATTAGAAAATATTCAGAACTTTTCCAGTCAATTCTCATTGATGATAAAGGATGACTGAATAGTGGTCTTTTGATTGGAGGGTATGACCAAGAAATCGTGGTTTCACAAGTTTTTCTTTAAAGGATCTGTTTAGAGACTTAGATGAAGGCCAGAAGACACAGGAAAGATTAAACATGTACAATTCTGAAGTCAGTGGAACTTGAGGGATCCAATGTGTGTGTAGCATCTTAGAGAATGAAAGAAAAATCAGTACCTATGTAAGAAAATGTCTGCTATTGCACTAATCATTAAGCACATGCATGTTAAAACATGCATGTTAGTCTATATTTCCATGTAAATCTGTGGTTTTGTGATATTTCTTATTTTTCTTGATCTATATTAGATGATAAATATGATGAAAACAGATAATACATCCTTTCCTTGTCCTTAGTTTTCCCGGACAAGTAGAAACAAATTTCAACAAGATAGAAATAGGTGAAGGTTTTGTTGGCATTGTGGTTCACATGTTTATTTTATATGTTACACGAACTCTCATTTCTAGGCTCATGTCATTTCAGAATATTTTCTTTTAACTAAGAACATAGACTCTTGATGTTATCCTTTTCCTGACCAAAGCTCAACAAAGTGATCTTTATGTCCACACTGAGGAATGTGAAACTTTCCTTCTCTCCTCTTTGACAAATGTTCTATTTCCTCAGTACTCTGATTTCTACTTATCAGGAAGGAAAACTGAAAAATTTTTACTAACAGATTATTGATTGATAATGATTTAACAAAATACTGGCAAGCAGTTTTAACTTAGAAAGTGATTCTTTAGTGATAAAGTTGTAGGCAGTATGGGATAATGAGAATAACACACAAACAGTCCTTGTATTTTCTAAATAACACAGAGAAATTTCTACTCTGCTGGTGTGGAAAGTTAGGTCTGAATGCAACTACATTTCAATTTAAATCTTTAAAATATGTTATTGGGGTATTTTTTGTATTAGGCTATAAATATCGATAACTTTCATGTAATATAGAAAATAAAGTCTAACAAGTTGGAAATATATGTGCAATAAGCCATGTGTATAATAAATTTGTAATAAAAATCTGAAAACAAGTCACATGTCTGACTACAGATAAAAAGTTAAAACTTACTTTGTACAATGAATACTGTGTTTCCATTAAAAAGTGAAGCTATTTAGTTATTTTCACAAATCTGACATTTGTGTGTACTAAAATAATATATAAAAGATTTTTAAAAGGACATACATTAAGATTAGACTGGTTATTTTTTGAATTGTAGGTAGTAATTTTTATTCAACTCTTTCTGTATTTTCAAAAATGAATACTTCATCATCAAAAATAAATAAATTTAAAAAGTATTAACACTTAGGAGTACAGAATCAGGTGGAGTAAAGTAATGTGATACAAAGGACCATTTTTTTTCAGCTAGTATATGCAGGTCTAACTTGAGGTTCCAATGTTTTCAACAGATCCCATTTTCTATCCCCTTTCACATTAACTCAGACTCTTACCACATCCAAGACTGCATTCAACCACAGAATCCAAAGTAGTTGAGCTGAAATAACTCAACTCATTGCAAAATCCAAAATTCACCTCATGTACTGACCAATTCATATATTGCTTATTGATAACTTTTCACCTAGTGCTAAATAACTGATTTTGAGGTTAAATCCTCAATATTACAAAAATTGGCAAAGTTTAAAATATACCTATGGTTTTTCCCATTGTTGAGTAAAATAGAGTCTACAGTTTAAGAGAACGAAAACTTGTCATTTCTTAACCCTTCTAAATTTTGACTCCTCTTGTTTGATAATTTGAGGAAAAAGTAAAAACAAAAAAAAAATTTGCAAAAACTACAAGTAGTATGAAAAATGTGCAATAATAGCTATAAGATTCAGCTTTGTAAAGATTTGTTAGTATGTAAAGACAGTCATATTGTATAATTTTTCAATAATTAAAATAGAAGCACAATTCTCAGTCTTATGATGTTATGATGAGTTGAATGGGGGTTTTGTTTTTGTTTTTAGATTATCAAATACAAATTCAGACAAAAATGATATTGAAACAAATAACATACACATACACACTCACTTCAAAAAGGTTATATAAAGTTCTCACTAAAGAAAAAGTGAACAGTCTTCAATGGCAAGAAAGTAGACAACAGAATTAGAAAAATGTCTGTATCTAACATAAAAGTACTATGACAATTTTTTCAGGCATAAACAAAATTACTATAAAAATTGCAAATTATTTTGTGGTATTCCTGAACTTCCCTTTACTTACCAGGCACATTTCCTCTGTGATAAACTGAGATTTAATGAAGTCATGCTAATAGGAATAAGCTCAAACCTTGGTGAGAATCATAGAGTAGCAAAGAAGAAAATCAATGATTCTAACTAGTTAGCTCTTTTGAAAAATGTTCACTTGGGCAGGGAGCAAGGGAATTAGATATCTACTTTTGTCCTTTTATCCTTGTAGGTCAGTTAATAGTCTTATCACACAGGTCCAATAGGTCCAATCTGATTATATTTTATGCGTGAACACTATAGTCAGGTGATATGTTGCCATTTAAATTCTAGTATTCTTTTTCTTCACTGAGATTAATTTGAAAGTAAGTTTACTACTCATAAACATAAGCTGTTGACAGTGACCAAATGCCCATACAGAAAGTCTGCTATTGTTTCTCTATGCATTCTCAGTTTCAGGCACCAATATTAAATGTAAGTGTGTTCCAGTATCTGTGTGTGTGGGTAGGTTTGAAAATGAAATAATCATTTACAACCTACTTTATAATGTAAGCACTTCAATGATACCTTATTATTTCTAATGTATTTTCCTCTTTTCCATTTTATTTAATGAGTACCAAAAGAGACTTAAAATATTCAGGAATTTGGGGGGACTCCTTAAACTAAGGGTGAAGACTAAATTATTTCTACCAAAGATTTGTCTAGAGGTGAAAACATTCTGACCCCAATTCAACTTCAGAAATGTAAAAAGAATTGCCTTAGAGCACCTTGACATCTGCAGAACACTTCAGGTTCTCCCAGCTATCCAGCAGTTTGATGGCTGCCATCCAAACAGTGGAATCATGGTCCTGCATAGCTAATCTCCAGAGTAAAGATTCCCATGATACAATTTCAGGCACCCAGGATTTCAGATACTATCCCAATTATCAGAGACAACATAGTTTCAGCACAATTTTAGGCACTACAATTCACGGCTTGTTTTTCAATTAAAAAAAAAAATGCTTGCTCAGAACCTAGTAATTCCAGTGAAGAAAAAGTTTTGAAATCAACAGCTATATAGATAATGTAGAAACACACACATAAATGCACATACTCATATCTATATGTATTATATAGACTAGCTAAATACTAATAGGCTATATAGCTAAAATATATTTGCATATAAATGTATAACAAAACATGGCACACTTTTCAAAAGAAAATCATTGCTAAATATCAGCTTTATTTTCCCTTTACTAGAAGATATTAGCCACATCCTAACGTCCATGCCATATATATTCTACTTATGGCAACATATATAATGAGATGGAATAGAATGATATAAGAGAGTTTCCATGGAAAAAGGGAGTGCATATTAAAAAAACTGTTTTTGTATGTTTAAATCATTCAACAAATTTGCTCCACATATATTTATTGATTTCCATTCTTTGAAATGTAAAATAAAGTTAAATTTTTATAATTGAAGAAGTCTATTCTTACCAGTTTGTAAAGCAATCACAAGCAAAAGAATACCAAAATGCCCCAGAAATGGAACTCTTAATAACTTGAGAATATTGAACGTAATTTCTAGTTATTTAATAAATGTCAAGAGAATGAGTTTGAATATAAAGTATATTTATAGAGAACTAAAGAGGAGTATATTAGGCACAATGCTATAAGGGAAAATGGATTGGGAGTCAGAAAATTTACACCCGAATTTTGTTCTAGCTGCATGATCTTGGATAAATCACTTAACTAAAAAGTGTGAACTATTTTAATTTTTAAGGATTTTTCCTAGCTACATAATTTCATATAGGCTGAAATAATAGTTGAGGAGAGTCAACTTCTTAAAGTACTAGCTTATAGGATTTATGTCTGTGTTCTATTTACAAAGAATATATATGGCTTTCTTCATAATATCAAACTATTGTTAAGGGCATATTAACCTCATTTAAAGAAAATCTGCAAAAAAAATTTGCCAAGAAGAAAATTTTCAAAGTTGTAATACTTGTAAAAATGTCAATTTTTGCATATGAATGCTAGAAAAGTGATTATTTTTACAAGCTTTAATTCTAAGACTTAGTTTTTATGACTTACTATTGGTACACTATTTGTATGATAAGATACATTTCTGAAGTTCTGTATTTATAATTTCTAGAAGCAGATTGATATACAGGGTATCTTTATAGAGAAGCCAAAATAAAAGCCGTTTTTTTTTTTCTTTTTAAAAGGCTTTATAATACTTGACCATTTTAGTCCATAATGGAAGAGAAAGAATATCAAGTCTGATTCACTGAATCTCAAGAAAGTGAATGTGATCTGCTACATCCAGACTGTGCAGACGGGATAGGGTAGGATGTGAAGATATCTGTGAACATGTTTTGGGAAAGGAGAAAAGCATACAAGAGCACTTAAGAAGTCATTTTATTATGGTAGATTCTTGAAATACCACTTCAATATATTAAACAGAGATATCCCTTTACCAAATTCTGCAAAGGACCTTGTTTTGCATTTGAGAACAATTCTAAAAATTTGCCTCCCATATTAAGAGGCAAATCAATGTTATAAAGGGCTCTGTGTAGACTGGATTGATTACAGAGGTTTGAGCTACTGTCCCTCTTTGAGACTACTGGAATGACTCTGATTATTTTTAACTATAGAAAAATATCCAAATTGTTCTTATCGATGAGAAATACATTAACCTGAAACTGAAATAAATCCCTTGAAAACACTATCAAAGTAGCCTTCAAAAATTGTGTAGCTAAACCTCACCTTAATAAAGATTTGGCCAGAAACAGATTTGTTACTTATATATAAATCAAATAGTCAAGTAGATGATTACATCTGTATGATTCTACTTAGCTCTTGACTTCTGATAATATAAAGAAATGTTTTTGCTGGCTTATTTTGGTTTTGTATAAGTTTAAACACACACACAGACACTACAACATCTATAATCTTTAATTGGTATATTTTCTTTTAAACATCACAGCTCAAAAAGTACCAAGATATATATATCTTAGGTTCATCTTAAACTGTTTGTAATTTAAGGTGTTGGAGAACCAGTATCAAATAACTTATATTAAATGTTTGCATTCAAGTTTTCAGACTAACTTCTTTTTACTACCATGAACAACTATATTAGCTCTAATGACTAAAGAGAATATTTTTGGAGGTATTTATATATTTGATTTCTTAGTCAATTAAAAAATAAGTATAAGAAAACATTCTTTAAGAAATTATCTGCAATTTAAGAAATCAGTGACCTCAAGTGAAAAGTCAAAGAAGAAAGTAAGACACATGTATTTAAAAAACGTTTCACAAATTTCAAAATGTCATTTTAAATATTTTAAGGAATCTCTGGTATTAACTGGTGATCCATTTTACCAAGCAATTTAGATATATTAAAAATAGGGCAGTTAATATTTCTTAAAATGAAATAAAATAGGCGACATAGGAAAATTGAAAAAGTCTTATTTAATAAAAATAATGGTTGAAAATAAAATCTAAAGAGGAGAAAAGGAAGAAAATTAAATGTCTCAGAAAATATCCTGGTCAAGTAGATTATATCTATATCTTATTTTATAGTACAAGCCACGCTGAAATTTTATAATGAAATGACCCTGACCTGAAGCCTCCTTTGTAAATGACTAGTGCCTTAATTATTTGCATCTGTGAACTCAAATGAACATACTTAAGGATATATCAATATGCTCATAAATCATCTCCAGGCGATAAGTAGTCCAACATAGATAATTAGAGAATTTACGGAAGGCTTACTCCCTCTGTTTATCTGCTTATGACATTTGTGGTACAGCCCTAACAGCAGGATAATTACTAGATTTATTCATCAAACAAAATCACGCCTTCTGGGAATGCACAGTGACTCTGGTTTTAGGACTAATAAAGACATTTTTCACCAAAACTCAAGTACTAATTTGCTCAATAACTAGCTCCAATAAGCTTTTATGGAAGCACTCAAAGAAAAGGCTTGGCACCAGAGGGCAGATAATTAAAGGTGCAGTATCCCTATACAAAAGGATCTGAACAATTCCCTGACCATATTAAAATTTAATTGTTAAATGTTAATTGAAAAAAATATATATATATAAGTTGCTTCTGTTCTCTGCATTTCAGTAATTATTCTCCCCAGATCAAAAACATATCTGTATGCCTAAATTAGCGACAAAAGAAAACCTAAAATATTTTTAACAGTTGTCATAGAATACCCCCAGTAAAAATAAAAATTTAGAGCTTTTTCCACAACAGTTTTCCTATCTAAAGCCAGGATGCATTTACTTTGAATTTCCTCTCTCCCCACCCGACCCCATGTCTCTCTCTTCCTCCATCCCTTTCCAACAAACAGAAAAGTTATGGTCACTTGTTTTTCCTTAAAAGTTTCAACAACTTTGTAAGTGAAAATAGCCCAGTACATCTTAGTCATTTGAAAATGACTACATTTTCCTTTTCATAAATTTCTGCAAGTCTGGTGTCTTTTTTAAATTAGGATTTCTCTTCTATAGTCACAAAAGGGAGTCACTTCAAATAGAAAAGTATTTCTAACCACTCATTGAACATTAATTAGGTAAAGCGATCACAGCCCAATTTGCTTTTCTTCATAGAATGTTTCTCAAAGAGTTACCCAGTAATCTCAGTTAAATTCTAAATGTTTACGTCACCATTCTGCTAAACAAAATAATTATGAAGCATTATTTTTTAAATGTTTCCACATGGGACAGTTAGGGTGTTCTCCAGAAGCTGAGCTTTTACCATACCAAAATCAGAAATCCTCAGGCCCTTAGGCTCACTTTCTGCTGCAGAGGAATGATGAACTACACAAAATGCAGACTTTTAAACTCATATTTAATTGTTTAATGTCATGGCTCTTGGTAGAGCATTGTTGCTTGAAAAATAAATTGGGTAATTCAATTAAATGGCTACAGAAGATACATCATATCAGATGTAGAAAGGCACTAACCCCAGCTTGAACTTGACGTCCCCCATCGCTTCACTTATTTGACAAATGGATTCTTGAAAATAATTGAAACACATGGCTGCCAGCATAGGTCAATAATACTTTTTTGCCATTCAGCCTCTTAACAGCTTCCATTTTTTCTTGCACTGTGCCATTCAGGGCAAAGATTGCATTTGCCTGGTAAATCATGCAAGCATTATTACTAAAATGGGACTAAATGCAATGAAAATGGACTACATAAAAGTAATGGCACTTAAGTAAAAGGAAGACCATCTACTAGGGCAAACACTAAATGTCAGAGTTAAATACTATATGACATTACTTCCATTACAAGCTCATATTATGCACATAAGAAAGCAAACTCACTAACTACAGCTGCATACTACATTTTCATATTGTTAACTTAACCAGTGTTTTCAAGACAACTACTGTTAATCCAAATTTAAAGCAGAGCTATATATCTGCTATTTCAAGTTTTTTTCCTCCAATATCTCTTTAGGTGTAACATGACATTTAGGCAAAAATGAAATCACTGCCTCAATTTTCAATCGAACATCAATAACCAATTTAAAGATTGATATTTGGTCTATTTAAATCACTTGAAAAAAATCTGAATTATAAACAAAGAAATTTAAGGAAGAGTATTGTCCACATAAGAAGGTTTTGAATGGGAGCTGGGGAGGAAAATGTGCTTTAACCAAGTGTATACAGGCTGGGAGTTATGTTTATCATACTTTCTTCTTAAATCTTAATATTACTGTATTAACGCACTGTAAATGGTTAAGAAGAAACTAGTAGAAAAAGCAGATATAAAGATCCAAATAGAAAGGGCCTTTTTTTTTTTTCCCATTTGGTACAAGAGACTACCAATTTCTAAGTGTTTTGACTTGGCTTAGTGTCGGTTTTGATCATTAAAATGTCCCAGTTTCTTAATGTTCAAACCTTTAACAATTATGTCACAATTAGGCAATACCACTTAGAGATAAAAATGAATTCAAAATGCCTAAGATTGACTCCTGCTCCAATCCTCTGCCATGAGCAAATTACTTAACATCTTTATGCCTCAGTTTTCACATCTGTAAAATGAAGATAAAGGTAATTCTCACCCTTCTGAGTTTCTTTAAAAAAATTAAGAAAGCACTTCATGTAATGCCTGACAATGAAGGTTCAATAAATGTCTCCAGAAATTGTAAACAGAAAGATATGAACCCATCATAAGGTGTTTTTCCAACAGATGTTCTTAAATGAACACATGTGCATTTTAACACTGGAGTCCCACTTAAATATTTTCAAGGCATGTCTGATATTTTGACCCTTTTTGGATCATAAAGCTCTCTTAACTTTCATTTTGTTGCTCAGATTGTCCTTTTTGAAATAACTCCTAAAGTTACACTGCAAATATCAACATTCATTAATCTTAAACTTCAGATGAATCCATTACCTCCCTTTAGGAGCTAACTGTACCACTTCAGGTTCCCAAAGTTTATTAGAGAATTTTTTTTTTCTCCCATCGGGGTTAGTCAGTACTAGAAAAGCAAACTCCTTAGGCTGCTTAAAGGATGTGATTATGATCCACAAAGCTCATTTGTTTTTTTAAATTAGTCACTCATTTGTTATTCTTTTCCTTTTTAAGCAGCCTCGCCCTATCCCTATTGCCATTATTCTGCTCCAGTACAGCCATTTCTTGAATTTTTTACTGCAGCTGAACAGGTGTGTGTGGTGGTGAGTACGTGTGTGGGGCGGGTGGGGCGGGAGAGGGCAGAGAAGATATATGGAAGAGACTTCAATCAGCATTACTGTTTAGCTGGTTTATTTTCCACAGATTTGGGTTATTAAGAAAACAATTTGGTCAAGAAAAATTTAACAGATCTGTGGAAGTACATTTCAAATTTCAAAACTTAAGGTTTGTCTTGGGCTTTCAGTGAGCTAAAGCTTTTTTAAAAGCCAACACTGTAAGCCTTCAAACACTGGAATGAATAGAAAACAGTAATCTTATTTGTCAGAACTATTTTTCAAGCAATGTAAAGAAAAAAAATGTAGAAACAGCTAAAACTGCAGAGAGAAAGGATAAACCACAGTTCATAGACACAACTGCATGCTTCAAGCATCAGGATGATATTCTTGATACATTAAGGAGACCAATAAAAAACTAAAGATTCAGATTCACCTATTCAAGAATGTTAAATGAAACAAAAGTTATTAGAATAGAATCCTGCTATATTTATCTTGATATGTAAAATGTAGTAATTTAAAGATTATTAGCCTTGCACTGAAATATTTCTCTGCTATTTGCTATTTACTATGATGTAATCTTATGTGGCATAGTCTTTTTGCAAAATATTCTTCAAATTTAAAAGTCAAAGACCATAAAGCACGGACATTTGTATGTGTACTCACAGAAATATATTTAATTCTAAAATGACATTTATATATAAATTAGATTATACGTGTTTTTTTAAAACCTTCCTTTAAAAAAAAAAAATCTGATGGCAAAATTTGCTGTCCCAGGAGTTTGAATTAGGCAGGGTATTTCAAAATTCTCAAGGCTTACTTTTCTCAATTAAGGATTATGGAAACAATCCTGGTAAGCCTAAAGGGTTTTGAATTGTGCTTGTAGAACATTAAGCAAACATGGGCATCTCCAGATTCACAAAGCTCCAATAAAACCATGTGTGTATAATTAGATCAATCAACAGGAACCATTATGAAATATATGTCAGAGAAAGTCTCATAATAAGCAGTCATATAGAAAGCATTAACTCTATCCACATAAGGCCTAATTCACTCAATACACAGACATCACCTAAATCTATAATGGTATTAACTGCTGATGATGTATAGGGTAGTTTTTAAACCTGGGCTGGGGTGGGAGTGGAGGAGGATAGACAAACATATTTTTTTCTATTTTAATGTGCTTTGTACTATTAGAAGAAATAAAATTTTTTACAGGATAAATTATGTTTTCCTATGAATTTTTTCTTTTCTAAACAAAATGCCAAATGCTATCATAGCTACTTGGAAAAACAAAAACCTTAAACCTTCAAATTAGACAAAATAAAAGGAAAAAGCTAACTATATTACCAAACCAAGAGCTACTAACTCTGCTCTAAACTTTCCTTTGATTCTTGTGGCTTATATATCCCAGTATATAATAAAACAGTTGCAATAATACTTTGTATTTCTTCCAAAACATTACAATATTTGTGAGCTTTCCCAAAGCTGAAAAGTAAACATAGCACTTTATAACAGCAAAAGGACATGTTAAGTAGATTTGAATCTAAATCCAAAAGCTCAATGATTTCAATATACCTGTATGTATTTTCTAGGACTTCCATAACAAGTACTACTGACTGGGTGGCTTAAACAACAAAAGTTTATTTACTCACGGTTTTAGAGTCTAGAAATCGAATATCAAGGTATTTTCAGGTTTAGTTTCTTCCGAGGCCACTCCTTGGCTTGCAGATGGCCACCCTTGTGCTGAGTCTTCACCTGGCCTTTCCTCTGCATGAACTCGCATGTCTGTCTTCTAATCTCTTCTTATAAGGATGCCAGTCATATTGAATTAGGGCCCACCCAAGTGATCTCATTTTACGTTAATTACCACTTTAAAAGCAGTACCTGCAAATGCATAGTCACATTGTGAGATATTTGGAGGTTATTCAAAACATGGATTTTGGTGAGAAACAATTCAGCCCATAACAATACTTTTAAAATGTCATTATCCATTTTTAAATGACATTTCTAATTTAGGTGCAGTTAAAAATATTTGCACTGATTATTGTGGTCAGTCTTACAAACATCAAACCCAGTGGTTGTCAAACTGTAGTGTTTGTTGAATCACCTGGAGGGCTTGTTAAAACACAGATTAAGGGCCCCAACCTCAGAATTTTTGATTCAATGGATCTGGGATGGAGCCTAAAAATTTGCATTTCTGACAAGTCCCCACATGATGCTGGTACTGCTATTCAGAGGCCCACACTTTGAGAAGCAGTGATCTAGCACAAAGTTTTGAAAACTCTTTTCAAAGTATTAGTGTTCCATGAAATGTAAACAGGGATTTTTACAGACAAGCAATCGACAGTCAAATTATTTTGGGCTACGCTTCTCACGGAGGTATCCTCTTAGAGATGTTAATACATTATTGGCATATTAACAACAGACATATTTAATATGTTAAAATTTCCTAGAATATCTGAAATAAGAAAATTATTTAACTATTAATTTTCTAAACTTGTTTGACTTTGTAACTCAGTTTTTCAAGTAACAATTAACATAAACATATGTTTGGAAACACTGGTTTAACATCTTCAATTGTCTCATATCAAACCAACATTTTCTCAAACTGTGTTCCATGGAATACCAAAAGTTATTTTATAAAATTGCTAATTGATGTGTCAGAGATAGAAATAAAAAGGTCTTCCATAGTTTGGAAAATTCTTCAGTAAAAAAAAAGGCTTACTATTTGATTTGATTCTGAATTCAACAAACTCACTTAAACAGGAATATATTACATAATTCACAACTGTGGTTTATGGAATACAGTGCCCTGAGAGAGCTTTATAATCACCTTACTAAACTATAAACAAAATTCCCACTTTAGACATTACATCTTTATGTTCATTTCGATAACTAATCCTGAGAAGATGTTTTTTGGAACAACTAAGTATAAAAATACATATATATACACACAAACACACACAATAACACATTTACCATTATTCCCCAATTGTGCTTGAGACCTACAAATTTGCAATCAGTAAATGAAAAATGTAGATCAGTGTAGATAGGAGCAGTTTTAGTGTTGCCATTAAAAAAAAAAAAAAGCCCTAGAAAATTCATTCAACAATTAATTGCATATCAAGTGTTGGCCATTTCAATTTAAAAATTTTCACAAGTGTGTTCTCATGCTATTTTTTTCTACGCAGATAACTACTTTTTCTCAAATTCTAAAGTAGAGAGTTAAAGGAGGAAGAAATAAATAGAAGTAATTGAGCAACGATTATGTTTTGGAAAATATGTTAGTTATTTTACATACTTTATCTCAATTGATACCCCTGTTAGTCTTGGATATGGGTGTTGTAATTTTCATTTTACAGTGGAGTAAACTAAAGCTCATGAATTCGACTTAGCTGCACTAGGATATAAGTATGATAAACTCTCTCTGATATCAATGCTTTCAAATCCTGTGAACTCAGACTATTCAAAATTTTTAATTTCAAAATATGAAAAATTCTCTACCAGATTCAAACTCAGTGATGAGGAAAGAGGTGGGAAGAGAAGGAAATAGAAAACAATAGCATGAATCTCATTCTAGAAAAATCAAGAAAGGCCCTTAAGAGTATACAAAGGCACTGAGATATAGTGGCTGCGAACCATACTTCATGGGTTCAAATGGCTACTCTGCTGTTTTCAGCTGTGTTATTTAGGCATGTTACTTAAATTGTCTTACTTTCTCCAACTAATAAATATGGATTGTAGATGTAGACACACCACAAAGCAGTTATAAAAATCAAAGAATATAGAAAGCCTGACATATTAATTGCCAAATAAGTTATTTGTTGTATTTTATCAGAGATATGAAATCTGAATAAATATAGTTAAAGCATTATTTTAATGTTTTATAATAAAATTTATACTTTGAGTAAAATTAAATAAATTATTATATGACCAAATAATTTCACTGAAATGTGAAACTTCTATAAAGGTGAGTCATGATCATAAACTGATGCATTAGGAAGCATATCTGGGTATTTTTAAGTGAAGTTGAATAGCTATAATTTGAAATTGTTTTCACCATTTTTAGACATTTCTCATAAAGAATTTTTTTTAAAGTAATACTACTCTGAAGGACTAAAGATCATTACTAATCAAGAGAGAAAGCCATAAGAATAAAGATTTGAAGTTAGCTAACAATTTTTAAAAATACAGCAGGAGGAAAGTAAAACCTTATTTTTCATTGAATCTACTCTGTTTAAAGCCCATACTATGAGCACCGTGGATGCAACTGATCATAAGGTGAATAATTCCTTCCATCTATAAGCTTCCATATACAGTAGTTCACAAACAGCTATAATGTTAAGTTCCAGAAGGAAGTGGAGGTGAACTTTTTCCCCTAAAATCAAGCAAAATGTCAGGGAGAAAAAAAAGTCAATTTAGAGTTGATTTTGAGACAGATGAAGGTGGAGGAGAAAGAAGTGCAGATGGAAGGATCAGCATAGGTCATTGCACAGAGGAAAGTGTTACTTACAGAGGAAAAAAAATTATGTTTGATTTTAAAATACAACTACATAGGAATATTAGAGGAAATTGAATATACTTCAAGTCAATTTGGGCAACTCTAGCAGCTACATTAAGAAATCGTGGTTAACCCTGTCCTTTAACATCTGTATTTTAAACTTTAAATAAGTTTGACTTGTATTTATATGAGGATAGAGTGAACGTATGAGTTAATAAGCTTTAGCTTCAATAATCTAAGCAATAACGTATGTATCAATTTAACATAGAATGATTTCTATGTAATTATTAGAGGCAAATGCTATTTCATTTGATCTAAAATACTTGTAAATTATAATTATGTTTTGTAATCTGTAATGAGAAAAGTCTTATTTGATGAGTGGATAGAAGAATAGTAAGAATTGTTCCATTATGAATATATAATCACTTTTTATTGATTACTTTGATTGCAAACACTTGAACTTTTCTTTAAACTAGGCCCATTCCCTCAGGTTTAATGTCAAGCTGACAGACATTGAGCAGTTTTACATGTTACTGCTCTGATGCTTAAGCTGTGGAATCAGTCAAAGGTGATTATGAAGACCGATAGCAAGTTAAATTCAAAAGATTTTCATTTCCTTTTGAAAGTTTGTACAGTAGCATGAGTCCTCATTATAGTGCAAGAATTTGTCACCAGTTTTTTTAAAAAAACACATTATTATTATGAATAATATTCTGAGCAAAGATTTCTTTAAAATATGTAAAAATAATAAGGAAAAGGAATTTGCATACATAAGATGACTACAGAAAAGTATAAAAATGTGACAACACAAGTATACAAATGTCAAACGCAGCCATCAACGTGCTTCTTCAGTCCTTGGGAAACTTACATGAGAGGAACTGAGTAAAATCATAACATAATTATTATTATTTACATAATTGCATATAATTAAAACACCCTAATGAATAAGGTCCAAATCTACCATCCTGCCATATTATAGAATTACGAAGGTAGTCTAAAGAATCCCTGATGATTTTATACACACACATATTTCCTGTGTTTCATCTATTTTCCTATCTCTCTCCTTCTAGAGCCAAGGGGAATATATTAGGTTCATCTTAAACTGTTTGTAATTAGGAAAACCATTTGGAAGATGGATAGTATTATATAAAGCAGGGATCCAAGAGGCTTAGAAGCCACTTACTGGAAACCAAAAGAAAAGCACATTCTTTGCAACAGACTACAGTCAGACCTTTATATAATAAACCTTCTTTCTGGAAAACAGCATAATACACTTCCATTAATGCCCAGGCAGAGGAATAATCCATTAAACACCATGAACAACCAAGGTGACAAGGCATCTCAGAAAGAAAGAGAAAAATCTACAGAAAATAAGCTTACCGACATAGAAATATGTGACTAAAATGATAGACAATTCAGCATGGTACTTGTGGAAAAACTCAATGAGATCCAAAACAACTCAACAATTTCAGATATTAAAAAAACAACTAGATAAGCAGAGCAAGGAGATCAAAACCCTCAAAAAGAACCAAATAGAACTTCTAGAGATGAAGAACACACTGCAAGAATTGAAAAATGAAATACCAAGCTTGAGAAATAGAGTCGACCAAATGGAGGAAAGGATCAGTGATATCAAAGATGGAAATCTACAAATAAATCAGAAGGAAGAAGAGAGAAACCGAATAATGAAAAATAATGAAACAGAAATTCAAGAATTAGCCGATACCATCAGGAGAGGAAACATAAGAATAATGAGCATTATGGAAGGTGAGAAAAAGGAACAAGGATTAGAAAGCATTTTCAGACAAATAGTGGATGAGAATTTCCCAAATCTAAAGAATGAGCTGGAGCTTGGAATTCAAGAAGTCAACAGAACACTGAATTACCTCAACAAAAAAAAGGCCTTCATCAAGACACATTGTATTAAAGTTATCAAAAATCAACGACAAAGATAGATTCCTCAAGGCAGCCAGGGAGAAAAAAACAATAACATATAAAGGTAAATCCATTAGATTATCATCGGACTTCTCAGCACAAACCTTACAAGCCAGAAAGAAACGGAATCAAATATTTAAATTATTAAGTGAAAGGAACTACCAGCCTAGAATAATGTATCCAGCTAAGCTCTCCTTTAGAAATGAAAGAGGAATTAAGACCTTTCCAGACATACAAAAATTGAGGGAATTCTCAACGGTAAGACCTGCACTACAGAAAATACTGAAAGGAGTCAGCTCACCTAAAACAAAATAACAACAAAAAATACATAATTAGGAGTAAGGTGACTATCATGCAAATAGAAGCAGGAGAGTGCAACCCTTACTAAGAACAGGGCATTATAGCTTAAATAATAGGAAGTGAATTGTTATAACAAGCTATTACTTTCAGAATACATAGGGACAAATTGAGACGACAATAACTAAAAAGGGGAGGATTCAAAGATCCAGATTCATAAAGGGAAATGGAGATAAGGCACGCACAGAAGAAAATGCGTGACTGTTATATATATATATAGTTAGATATATTTAACTATCCTTTTCATATTCATAATGGTAATCACACACCAAAGATTCAGAGCTGAAACATATAACATAAAACAAGAAGAATCAGAGGCAAAACCCACAAAAGTCAACCAAAATAAAGAAAACAGAAACATGAAGACAAAGAAGCAATGGAAACACCGAGCTACCAGAAAGCAAAAGATAAAATGGCTATAAGAAGACTTCATTATTCAATAATCATCCTAAATGTAAATGGACTGAACTCACCAATAAAAAGGCACAGAGATGTAGAATGGATCAAAAAACAAAACCCAACATTATGCTGCCTCCAGGAGACACATCTCAGCTCCAAAGATAAAAATACACTCAAAGTGAAAGGGAGGAAAATGATATTTCAAGCAAATGGCATTCAGAGAAAAGTGAGAGTAGAGGTATTAATATTGGATGAACTAGACATCAAAATAAAAAAGGTAAAGAAAGAAACTGAGGGACACTTCATAATGATAAAGGGACTCATGCACCAAGAGGACATACCATTTATTAATAGCTATGCTCCCAATCAGGGAGCCCCAAAATATGTAAAGCAAATACTAACAGAACTAAAGGGAGAAACAGACCAAAACACTATTGTAGTAGGGGACCTAAATATCCCACTGTCGCATATGGACAGATCATCCAAAAAGAAAATCAATAAGGAAATAACATCCTTAAATGACACATTAGACCAACTGGATATAATTGTCATTTACAGAGCCTTCCATCCCCAAACAGCTCCTTATACATTCTTCTCTAGTGCACATGGAACATTCTCAAGAATTGATCACATACTGGGACACAAATACAAGAGGGTTGAAATCATACCAACCATAATCTCTGATCATAATGCTTTATAACCAGAGATCAACTGCAAAAAGAAATCAGGAAGAACCACAAATATATGGAGATTAAACAACATGCTACTGAAGAATAACTGGATCAGAGAAGAAATAAAAAGAGAGATCAAGAGATATATAGAAA
>NW_006436298.1:21986050-22010597 GCF_000325575.1 Pteropus alecto | reverse complement strand
CGTTTGTCCTGTTCGTTTGTTGCTTTTAGGTTTACATTCCACATATAAGTGATATCATGTGGTTTTCAACTTTTTCCTTTTGGTTTATTTCACTTAGTATGATTATATCGAGGTCCATCCATGCATCTGAACTGAACAGACACTTCTCCCTAGAGGACATACAAATGGCCAACAAACATATGAAAAGATGCTCAACATCACTAGTTATTAGAGAAATGCAAAACCACAATGAAATGTGATACCATCTCACACCTGTTAGAATAACTGTAATCAACAGGAGAAGTACTAACAAATGTTGGAATTGATGAGGAGAAAAAGGAACCTTCGCACACTGCTGGTGGCACTGCGAATTGGTACAGCCACTATGGAAAACAGTATGGAGTTTCCTCGAAAAACTAAGACTTGATCTTCCCTTTGATCCAGCAATCCCTCTACTGGGTATTTACCCCGAAGACTTGAGAACTCATATCCGAAAAGATATATGCACACCGATGTTCATAGCAACATTATTCACAGTGACCAGGACATGGAAGCAACCAAAGTGTCCTATACTAGATGATTGGCTAAAGAAGCTGTGGTAAATATATACAATGGAATATTACTCAGCCATAAGAAGAGATAAAATACTGCCATTTGCAACAACATGGATAGACCTCGAGACAATCATGCTAAGTGAAATAAGCCAGACTGAAAAAGTTGAAAATCACATGATATCACTTATGTGTGGGATACAAACCTAAAAGCAACAAAGGAACAGAACAAACAAACAGAGACTCATGGACATGGACTATTCTAGTGGTTATCAGAGGGTAAGGGGTGGGGGAGGAGGAGGAGGGTGGTAGATGGGGTAAAGGGTGTTAAATATAGCAGGTAAGGGGGAAAGTGGAGTGGATAAATGGGACCAAATATGGTAGCTGAAGGAAACTGGACTTTTGGTAATAAACACATAATAGAATATACAGATGTTAAATGATAATGTACACCTGAAAATTATATAATTGTATTAACCAATGGTACCCCAATAAACTTAATTAAAAAAGAAAATAAAAATAAATAAAATGATAATACTGGGGGAAAAAAACCTGTTTGTGAAACTTCATAAAGGAAAATATTTAAGTGTTTTTACATGTATTCTCAGTAGAAAATATGTTTGGATTATAGAATGGGATTTGTTTTGCATGTACTACACCAAATACTTGCATATAATCACTAATACTCCACTTCTATTCACTATCCTCCGTGGTACTCTTTCTATGTCATTTGAAGGTCTCACTGAAATATATTATGTAGGTTATATTAATTGCTGGTGAATCATAATTATTCATGTGTGCCTTTCCTTTACAATTTAATGGTATATATTTTTATTTCCTATATAAAACCAAAGTAATCCAAGTAAATTAATATCTGAGCAAAATAAAACTTCTATCCCTTAAAGTATTAAATTGTTAAATGTAATTTAACAGTTACTATCTGAATATTTTTAGTTAGTAAAGACCAGAGTCAAATGAGTTTGAGATTAAAAACATTTAAAGGCCATAATAATGATTAAAGTGACTTTTATAGGTCATTTAACAGATTATGGGGAGTTTTTAATTCTCTCATTATTAAGAAAAACAAAACATTCTTTCTAGGCATTCAAGAATATATACAATTTTCCAAGTACAGAGAGTAAAACAACTCACATTTATGGGCCCTCTTCTATCGTTTTTTTATAATTGTATCTTAAACTAACCACATGATCATAACAACATTCTTCTGTAAAATTATGACACTGGTAAGACTCCTTTTCTCATTGGGCCACACTCACCTAAATGCTTAACTCTAATCAGACATAGAGGATTCTTATGTCACCTAACCTTTATGAAACTATCCAAATATAACCAAAAATGTTTGACTTCAAACCCTAGTTGCTAAAAAATCTAGGGTTAAATATCTTCCTGGAAGAGACTGTGATGAAGTAAATATTGTTGCAGCCCCACTTCTTTGACTCCCAGAAATATATTTAGAATCAAGGAGCAGAACAAGGTGAGTCAAATTTGATAGGTTTAGATGAAAAAATATATTTTATGTATTCATAAACCCATAAACCCTTTTTTTTCACAGGTATATATTTAGGGATTAAACAGGTTAAGGATTACAATGGGATACACCTATTACCCTCTGGTTTTCACTAATCCAAATATGCAATTCTGTGGATTGTTAATAAGTGAGCCATATATTTCCACTAGAGATTATGTAAAGATAATATCTTGCTGTATTCGATCATTTCAAAATATTCATAGTCTTATAAGATATAGTTTGTGAAAATCTAAGCAAAAACATACTTCCTAATTAAATATTGAATGTAATAGCAAATTTAAAAAACACTTTCTATTGATTACATAGACAGAAGCAATTTCTCCTATGAAAATGACTATCAAATGTATTTCAATATGTATTGAACTTATTACACTATATTGTAGTTAGCTCAATTTCTTTTCATTCCCCAAGGAATAGTTCTGAAATACCTTAGTAAAACACCAACATTCATCTTTTACCCATTCTTTGATGCCATGGTATCAAAGGGGACTTTAAGGGAGGATGTTAAACCAACCTCAACAACATAGTTAAGCCATCAGCTTATAAGTCATAAAATATGAAGAAGAAAAAGAAATTTTAAAAGAGCTCTACCACTGCTTCCTATCCATGTTCCTTCCCTAGCTACTACAGTATGCTGGGGAAATAGCAAAAACTAATAAAATCTAGTGCCCCTATCAGTGAGACACTGGAAACCTCCAATGTGTCCAACTGAGTAGGATAGCAGGCACAGAATATTGATTTTTTTAAAAAAGGGGTCATGTTTTAAAAATGATTATAATTGACATAATACTGAAAAATAAGAGCAGAAAAATCATATAATGTAAAGAGTTATAAAATGTCTTAATTTTTTTATCTTTCCTATGGTGTCATCAGCTATTTAAATCATATGTCCTATCATAATAAATTTATTTGTGTGTATTATATACTAATAGAGCTAATACAGTGACACAGCTATGCAAAAATATAGAACCCTTTAAAATGTTTAAAATTACTTTGAAAATTGGAAAAAAGGTTTTTACTTAAAACAGTAAAGAATTTTTGTGATTTGCATCTCTAATTGTCTTAAAATTTTTACATATCAAACTATGATATGGTATAATCCATCAATTGATATAATATACCATAATAAATCATGTAATACATAGCTTGTATAGATCATTTGTCACGGTTCAGTGCTTTCAATGATGATATAATATAAATTTATATAAAAGCATGATTAATACACATGCATATTTTTAAAAATTCAGCTTTCTTCTTCAAGAATTGAAGCACTCTAAATAGTAATCATTCCTCTTAAAATGCTGTTTATATAAAATACCAGTATAATATTCTAAAGAAGAAAATTTATAGGATAAAATGATATTTTTATCATTAGATTTTGTAGAGATTTCAGTCTTATGACCTTCATACATTTTAATCTTCCACATATAAAATAAAAATCTTTATGATCTATGGATAATTGGACTGGATACGTATAATCAACCCTCAATTATTATTTCAGAGGCAAGAAAGTAATCACACAGACAAATGAAATGCTCAGATAAAACAAGAATCAGAGAATCATGGAATTTAGAGCTGAAGGGACCTTAGAGATCAGCTACTCCAACCCCCTTATTTTACAGCTGAATAAATTGAGCCCGGTGAAATGAAGGGATTTTCAAAAGGTCATGTAGCCAGGTTATTTGCAGATTAAGAACCAGTGAATATTCTGGCTCAGGATCTTTCCACAGTCCTACACTGTCTTTTGAAGAAGTCTTTCCAGGTGGAATTTAAACACTGACTTAAAGAGAACATGCCATTACAGTTTTCCAATTCAGCCCGGCACATTACTTTAAACTTCTGTTAACTGCTGAAAATGTTGCTGGAAAATAATCACTGTTTTTTAAGACTTACAAGGATACTCAGAATACCATTAGTCAATTGCCTAATAAAATTAGCAGTTAATTTTGCTGAGATTAACACTGTTCTTCCCAATGTATTTTGATGGAGATATCAAGGACAAGAAAAGCAGGAGAGCTAAAGAAAAACATAGTTGAGTTAGTGTCTTTAAATAGGACTCTCCAAAGAAATAGAAAGGGACTCATTCATTCACTTATTTAACAACCTTTTGTTATGTACTTAAATGTGATTTCCAATCTTTCCTCCTGATAAATTTCCCTACCACCACTCCTCAGGATTCCAATGGAGTAGCCAAGCTGAGCCTAGGAATCTACATCCTTAAGTGTGATTCTCATGATGAGACAAATTTGGGAAATCTGTATTGCATAAAGGGAATTGGTAACCCTTTAAGAATAGAATGTTTAATAAGAAAGAGACACTGGCTTCATGGGGTTTCCATTCTAGAGGTAGAGATAAAGACATAAACAAATGATAGTCACATATTGAGCCTCCATCTGATTAGAAAGAAAAACTTCCTAAGATATAACATGAATAATGAATAAAATTTTTATAGACAGAGATGAAAAACATTACAGGTAGTGGGAATGGCATGTGCACAGACAACAGAGATATAGATAGAAGGGGGAAAGAATAGTATAGAGCCAGTTTGTGAATAAGTGAAGAGTGGAGTTTGGCTACACTTAAGATTCATGAAGTAGAGGTGGAAGCTGGGCAGGAAAGGTGTTTTGGGATCACATCATCAAGGACAGGAAGATCCAGATTCAGGAATCTGTGAATGTCCTTAGGCATGGGGGCAACTTGATCATAGTCAAAGTTGGGCAGCTTTTATGATGAATTGGAGTAAAGATAAATTAAAAAATGGGAAAACCATTTGGGAGATGGATGGCAGGAGTGAATTAAACCTTCAGAAAATTTCCAAGAATATGAATCTACATTTGTTGTTTCAGATATTTTCAGACAAATTTTCAGTGCTAACATAAAATAATAAAAGATGTTTTAGGATTCCCTACTCAATCCTTATTCAGTCTTACTTGTTCAGATCATTCAAGACTAGCAAAAATGTATTCAATTTTTAGAACCCTCTAAAGCAACTCATTTCAATATTTAATAATTCTCAGTGTCAGAAAATATGTACCAATATCTAATCAAAATGTCCCTTTTATTTTTTGGTTCTAATTTTCTTCAACAGTCATTGGGTAGAAGTAAATTGTTAACTATGATAGTTGTTTTTACAAAGGCCATTTAAATATGGCTTTTTCTCTTGCTCTAAAATTAGTAGTTCAATTCTATTAACTTCTCCTTTATAGTTCTTATTTTCAACTATCTTCTTAGCTTGTAATTATATTTTTGGCTTTTCTGTTAGCACTACTCATGATTAGCCATGTGTCTGTGTCTTGAATATATGTTAATTTATTTTTCTTAAGCAAGGAAGACACCTTTTCATAAATCATTTACGTTTGTTAAGTATTTAAAAAATAATTTATGTAAGACAATTTAGAAATATTTTTGTACATTCTATTAAATTTTTTAAAATAAATTATTTATATTCCATTAAAATTAATAAAATCTTTCTATAATTATAGGTAAAACTACCAAAAACGAATGAGAAAGTACTGGAATTATAAAAGCCTTTCCAAGTATAACATGAAAACTATAAACCATTTGCCTTTAGAAATTTTGTTAGGTAAAATACTATAGACCACTGTTAACTAATAAAAAATATGTGTAATAACCATACATAACTTATACTACTCCTAGCTCTAACAGTCGTATTATACCTAAATAATAAATAGCCAAGTTTAAAAAAAGTGTGTGTGGATTGGGGAGCGGTGGTAATACATAGGGCAAATAAAAACATTTAAAGAATACAAGATTTTTTTAGTATAAAAAATTTAAATCAACTTTAGGGTTATTTTACTTATTAGAATGGACACACACACACACAGTGGTAATGATCAGAATTGAAGACAAAGTAAAAGTGATTACATATTGTTAATTGTCACGTAAAATAGAACAATCATCTTTGAAGGCAATTTAACAATATTGAACAAAATTTATATTGTGTATTCCATTTGATATTTTTGTAGAAATTAGTTCTATAAAATATTCACATAAGTATGTAAATATATATTCAAAGATATTAATTACAACTTTATCTTTAGTAATAAAATATTGGAAATAATCTAAATGTATGCTAATGGATAAAGGATGATTCATCCACACACTGAAATATTATACAGCTACTAAAAGAGAGGCAAAATTATATCAATGGAAAAGAAGAGATTCACAATATGTTAAGTGAAATAAGCAAGTTATCTATTAATATGTATAATATGATATTCTATTGCTTTTTGTACATAACACTTGTAAGTATGTAGATATAATATGAAGGGGTTTATAAAATACTATTAGAAGCTCTTTCTGAGAAATGAGATTATTGAGGTATTTTTAAACCTACTCCTTTCTAAAATGTTTAAATATTTTGCAATAAACTTGTATTGCTTTGTAAAAAGAAAATGATAATAACATATTTCTTATGTAAGAGTCCTATAGATCAATTTTTAAAAATCAGAATTAGTAAGAAAATTTTATCATGTTCTTCATTTCTAAACGAGTAAAAGTTGGTACTGAGCAGAAACTGAAATATTTTGCTAAAAACAGATTAATTGTAACATAATAAATTACTTGTTTTTTGTTGTTGTTGATGCTTTTGCAAATTTAATTCCTATTATATAAACAAACTCTATAGTTCTGAGACAGCCGCATAAATAGTGAAAACTGTAGATTATTCTCATCTGGGAGTGAAGGCATGGCAGGAAAAAAAATGATAATGCCATTACAGATGGAAAACACTAAATTACCCTAAAATACAGTTTCAGTGGTGACATGCATCTTTGATCATAGCAAATGCGTGAGCCATCTCATGTATTCAACTGAGCGTCTTTGAAAGAATGGATCTTTTTTTCTTTTTCTCATAAGGTAAACCAAACAACAGTATACCTATTTCCACACCAAATTCTGAAGAGCAAAAACTAATCAGTACATTAAAAGTGATCTAAAATTCAAATTAAGTGGCCGGGTTTTGTTAGGAGTTTGTGATAATCAAGGAGGGACATTGGACAGAGTAGAACTTGAACTATATATAGTCTTTAGGAAAAGCAAGTTCAAAAAGTTTGCATAAAAGACTATGATTTCTGGGTATTAGTTAGTAAAAGAGAAGGTGGCTTAAGAGTGATAAACAACTTGTAAAAATCTCATAATTCAAAAAATACAATACTGCTTGGAAATAAAGGGAATATCTAAAAGTTGAAGATAACTTTTACAAGAATACATTTTTTTAAAGCAAAAACAGCAAAAGTGGCCCACCCTTCAACCCTAAATAAAAAAGAAAAAATAAAGAGACTTAAAGGATAAGTATATACAAAGGAACTAGTCCTGTAATAAGCATATAAAATATACAAAAGAAGAGAAAAATCAGCCTTTCAAAAATAGTAAGAATCATAAAAAGGGGCATTTTGACAAAAAGATAACAAATGTGTCCTTTTGGTGGGGCAAATAATAACCTGGTGAGAGATGATTTACCAACTATGCCTATTTAATTTTCATCCTCTTGGATAGATAATAATAATGATAACTATTATTCTTAAATTATATAACACTATTTTAGTAGAAGCATTTTACATATATACATATGTTTTTCATGGAACCCCTATAATGTATGTGTTATAGCTTTGTCATTATAATTTCATAAAGAAGAAACAGAGATCCAGTGGTGTGACAAAAGCTAAGTCACGCAGCAGTAACGTGGCCCTATAAGACCTAATGATAAGTTCATGTAGAATATTACATACAAGATCATTCTGCTTTTTAATGGAATTAAAAGCCCACAAGACAAGAAGCACATTTCAAGGAAGAAGGCAATAAGTTTTATGGATAATGCTGATGTAAGTGTAGGACTTCTAGAAGAGGATTTCCCGTTGCCTGTTGGATATATGGGTTTGAATTCAGGAAGAATACCAGTGCTGGAGGTTGTATTGGGAGGTATAACAATGACTGGATATAGATAAGATCATCTTGCTTTATGAAGCCAGAAGAATGGATAGAGTGAAAGAAAGAAGTCATACTGCAGGAGAAGCTAAGAAAGAAAAAAATTATGTGTAGAAGAGAATTGCCAGCCATAAATTGAGAAGCAAATAGATTAGGGGCAGTGACAGTGGGAAGAAGCATATTGTTCAATAAGTATGCCAGGGAAAGGTGAGAGATGTTGGTCCCTAGAGGGAAAACATGGAAAAACCAGAAAAGACTTGAGTATGTATTTTTAATGCTAATATAAAAAAAAAAATTGGACAGGAAAAGTTGGAATAGGGAATAATAGATGAAATGATATTCTTATGAACATCCAGAGCTTGAAGAGGAATTTGCTTTAGGAATAAGGGTCTTGTTTTTGCTCCTTGTTGGGGTTTGGGTAGATCTGGTGGCAAGAAGTGTTTTTATCTTATTCCTAAAATCTTCTCTGTAAAGCAAGAATTACAACCATTTGCGGAGTGTAAAGAATTATATAGTTGACTAAAATGATTGAAAGAAGATAAGTTTCAAAATAGATATAGTTGAGATATCCATATGGAAAAGAGAACTGAAGAAAGGAGGACTGCCAGACAACAATGAGGAATCGTTGAAGTAGATCATGAATCTGTGGTGGTTTGCAGTGTGTTTTTTTTCTATTAGCACTCAGTAGCCCAGGAAAGATGGACAACCGAATTGATTTAGAGTTAGAATTTTGAAGAGCAAACAGAAATGGAAAGGGAGGTAAATGTCAAGAAAGTGACTAGAGTGATAGGCTCTAGTTTACATTGGATAGTAAAGCAAGTGAAGGCAGGCAGGTTCCAATACGCAGGGGTCAGCGTACTGGAAATCTTCACTTTGCTAAAGTAAAATATGAAAAGAAATTTCACTTTAGTCAGATCATTGACAACCCTGGTTTAGAGATAATGTCAGCCACTAAAAGTACCATCAGGTAAAAATTTTAGGATTTGATAACATCAGCCTAAGGCGCCAACTTCATGAATCAAAAATATATTCAGTCAAAAAAATGAGAAGACAAGCCACAGACTTGGAGAAAATATTTGCAAAAGACATATCTGATAAAGGACTATTATTCAAAATACACGAAGAACCTTTAAAACTCAACAATAAAAAAAGAAACAATCTAATAAAAATGGGCCAATGACCTTAACAGTCACCCAAGAAGAGAAACAGATAGGAAATAGCATATAAAAAGATGCTCCACATAATATGTCATCAGGGAAATGCAAATTAAAACAACGTGGTGCCACTATATACCTATTAGGATGGCCAAAACCCCAAACACTAAAAACACTAAATGGTGGCGAGGATATAAAACAAGAACTCCCATTCATTGCTGATGAAAATGTGGAATGTACTTTGGAAGATAGTTTGGTGTTTTCTTATAAAACTAAACATTCTCTTACCAAATGATACAGCAAAAATGCTCCTTGGTATTTGGAGTTAAAAACTTAAGTACACATAAATACTTGTACCTAGATATTTATAGCAGCTTTATTCATAATTGCCAAATTTGGAAGTGACCACGATGTTGTTCAGTATGTAATTGGATAAACTGTGGTATACCCAATGGGATATTTTTCAGTGCAAAAAAGAAATGAGCTATCAAGTAATGAAACAACATAGAGGAAACTTAAATTCATATTATTAAGTGAAAGAAACCAATTTGAAAAGGAATCATATTATATGATTCCAACTACATGACATTATAGTTGGAAATGTGTCTCTAAAAAAGACAAAACTATGGATACAGTAAAAAAAATTGCTGGTCACCAGTGATGGGGAGTGATGAATTGGTGGAACATAGGATTCTTAGGGCAGTAAAACTGCTCTGTATTATATTATAATGATTGATATATGTAATTACACATTTGTCCAAAACCACAGAATGTATAACACCAAGAGTGAACCCTAACGTAAACTCTGAACTTTGGGTGATTACAATGTAATATAGACTCATCAGTTGTAACAAAGGTACCACTCTACTGGGAGATACGGATAATGAGGGAGGCTATGCATGTGTGGGGGTATGGAGTATATGGGAAATCTCTGTATCTTTCTCTCAACTTTTTTATAAACCGAAAACTGCTCGAAAAATTGTCATATAAAAAAAACATTCAGCATACAGTCCCTATTATATGATAAAATGTAGACTCTGACAAATTTTTATTTCAAAAAAACCTCAATCGATGTATCTACCATATTATAGTTTGAAATCGTAAAATTTAAAATATCTTCTGGCTTAACATAGCAGTAGTTCTCAAAATGTTGTTCCCAAACCAACAGAATCAGAAAACCTTAGGAATTTGTTAAAAAATGCAAATTTTCTGCTACTCATTTCATTACTGAATCAGAAACTCTGGAGGCAGGGCCCAGTGGACTGTTTTTTAACACACCTCCAGATGATTCCGATGCAACTGAAGTGTGAGACCCACTGAAATATAGTAATCTCATTGGTCTAAACTGACTTGTCAGAAAGCTCAGCCTAGATTTCTCTCTAATAATTGTGGTTTCAACTTATATTCTCTGTCAAAGTTTTTTTTTTTTTTTTAAATGCTTAGTCTCAGACAAATTTCTTACTACCAAGGTTAGATGGACCAGGCATGAGAAAGATTGTGTCACTGAGCCTCAAAAAACAAAAAACAAAAATTAAATTCAGAGCACCAGAACATAGATTGTTAAAAGAGTAAGAAGAGAAAAACCTTCAAATTTTGACACAATATTTCAGATTTATGTACCTACAAACATAGGTGTCTTTAGTTTCTTTAGTTTGGGCTGTTAGAAATATTACAATCCATAAAAGAAAGAAACCAAGGGCTTTCACAGACAGTAGTAATAGTTATATAATTTAAACAAAATTCTGCAAAGTCCCAGGATTAATGAAACAGAGATGTACTTGATGAGAATTTCCTCAGCCCTGTATTCTGCCTCCAAGGTGAAGGTTGACATGATATCTTGAGCATGTTATTCATTACACTTTTTAACAGATCTGGCAGTATTTGGGAAGAAAAAGGCCAAAGAAGAAAAAGAGATAGAAGGAGGAGGAGAGAAAGGAACATGGGGAAGAGAGGCTATCAGAGCTACACGTAGTAGAACTGTTAAGTTTCTTAAGACACGAGAGCGAAGACCAAATCTCAGTCCCCAGGCATAGATTCTCTATGAAGGTAAGTAACAATTCAAAAAATTCAGCAATATTGTTGTCATGGTATGACAAACAACATTGTAATTTATTGTTGAATTATATCTTCTGCTTTTCCTTTCTTCAGCAACTATACATAAGGATGGTAAGACAAAAATGAAACATTCACATAAAGCAACTTCTAGTTTCTCCTCTAACTGGTTCCTTTGAACTGAGTAAAAGTAACATATAAGTAAGCAAGACTCCTTAGTAAGAGTTGATCATCCATAATAAATCTTCCTCAGTAAATAACTCATTACATCATGCCGACTGGGAACTAAATCAAAGTGAATTAACCAATTCATGGGGGAAAAAAGGGAAACAAGAGAAGCAACTGTTTCAAGTCATTTATGATCTAATATTATTTCCATGAAAGCATTTAATTTACAATAAGATGCACTAAAATTTTCACTGTATAAACTTTTGGTTATAGAAGTACTTTTTGATGGCAATTTTTCAGATTAATTACTATAAGGTTAAAAAATCCAATAAAATATTTAATATCAAATTCAAAATGCCATTTTTGTGACATGGTGTAACTCATAGACTTACTGTAAATTCATAAACAACTAATATGAGCACAAAATACTTAGAATTTAATAATGTAATTGATGTATAAATTATTGCAAATTATGAATTATTAGATATCCTATATATTGCACTGAAATTATTCTCACAGTCATTTATACTGTATAGTATCTTAGATGCTAAGTCACTGCATTTGCATTTCTGTAACAAAGGATTTCATTTTCTTGAAACATGTTATGGCCTGGCCTCATTAATTCAGAAAAAGAGAAAATACAATTAAAGAAAGTCTTCAGAGGTTCTAAAGTCATCTAAATTTTGGAGTGGTTAATGACATGAGTGTTATTAACTTAAATTAATCCTGTTGTTCTGGTAGGTTATATAGAAACTATTTATATTTTAATCTAAGAATTTTGCTGAAATTCCATTTAATCTCTGTGAGAAAAATTTAGAAACAAAAATAGTATAATATATAAAAACTGTATGAAAATGAAATACATATCTCAGTATTGCACTCTACATTAGCTAGAAAACATTTAAAAACTAACTTTTTTCATGAGAAATTTCTATTATTCTAGTCGAAAATAAAAAAGCTAGTTATTTAGAATGCATACATAGCCAATATCTATATCTATGTTATTCTTTCATCTTCCTGGTCTGGAAAATTGCATTTAACTTTTAAACCTAAGTTTTATTTATAACTTGCACAATATTTACAGATTTTACTGTTTGAAATACGCATATAAGTTTGTATGTTTAACATAAATACATTTAGGAACAGTGTCATATATTATAGGATCACCTTAAACCTGTCATTCTTACATAATTTTATAATACAGGAACAAACAGCTGTTCGTAACCATACATAGATTCTGTATGATTTTAGGACTTACAGAGATTTTATTTCCAAAATGTGATGTATTTCAACTTACACATAGTTATAAGATGATAGCATATCAGCACTTGTATGTAGGCTACAAAATTTTGTCAGACACTCGAAAGCATTCCTTTAACATGCTTTTTTATTTATTATTGTTTCCTTGAATGAAAAAGAAGAACAATGGTACTTAATAATAATTTAATATTAATGTAGGTAAGTTAAATATAAAACTGCATTGTCATATTAATGGGTAAAGGTTTTTTGAAATATGGTCAATTTATTGATTTGAACATGCAAAACTGTTCCTGTTACTTAGGCAGCTTTCTTTTGTTACATCAAGAATGGTAATTTTATTGAGAAAGGCACAATAGAAGATGATTGATTGTCTGCTTTTGTCATGGAGATGAATTATTGCCGAATGCATACGTGAAAAAATAAAAGCATTGTTCTATAAATTGGCCCTTGAAGCTTTGTTCATTTCAGTTCATTGTTCATAGACTTGAGCATGAGCTAATACTAAATACTATAGTAAATAAAAGCATTTTTTTTGCTGAAGCAAAATTACTTTCTTCACTAATGAAACTCAGCTTTATGAAATAACAGTGTCTGCCAGTGTGCTACATTTAAAATGTATAATTTAATCTATGCCAAAAGCTGAATAGTCACAGAAAGTTTGCATAGCTATTATCATTTTATTAAATTAGTAATAAAAGTATGTAATGAAAAATGAAAAACTTTTTATTTAAAACTTAATGAGAAAGAAGCTCACAAGCAATGCAAGTTAAAAAGTGGTACATTTAATTTTAGACAGTTGAATAAAATCTATTAAGAAAAAATATAATTGTCAGTAACCGTTGAATGACTTCAATAACTTTTTAATCAAAAAAATAGAATCATGACTATCGAATTTCTAAGACTTTTAAAAAGATAAAATATTAGAATAGAAAAAGCTTCATCAACCATTATGGCTTTAAAACAAGACATAAAATGCTACTTTTAAATAGATTAATGTCATTCCAACCTACTATTTGCTACTTGGAGAAATTATTTCTTTCTTTATATTTGAGGCATGGATAATATGTAATGTAATTAACCTGTTGTTTTATGAAGTTTGCTTTTTAGATAGATTTTAATGTCAGCGAAAATTAGATCTCTCCAGCTATGACACTTTTAACTTTTTTTTTACCGATGCACTGTGACTTGCTGAGAGACAGAACATTTCATTCTAGATACAGCTATCACCTGGTGTTTGCTAAATCACTGTGAAATTCTTGCAACAGCTGTTTGTTCCTGGGGAAACATTCACTTCATATTGCAGCAATAAACTGATCATTGCCAATTAAATGCCCATTAATTGTGTAAGCAAGGATTACTGCCAGATGTTTACATTAGAAAGAAAAATATCTTTTGCTATTTATTTTCCACTTATAGCCATCTTTTTTCATGTAAATAATTATGTATATGAGTTTTGTTTTTTATAGTATGACACAAATTTCAATTTGAAAATTAATAAAGCAATCTCTCCATAGGTTTGATTTAGTAGAGGATAAGCTAGGGTGCATCCTACATAAAAAAAACAAGAATAAACTTGGGCAGAATCACTTTTTCAATGCAAAAATAAATGCTCACACGTTACACAGTGACTCAAAATTTCTAGTTTGTTTTATTTGCTATATTACATGTTTCCTAGAAGTTGTCTTTATTTCCCTTTATTCTATTTGGAATAATAAGCCTATAAAATAGTGTTCTTAAAAGTTGAGATAAAACAAACAGGCTTACACAGCCTATAATGGAAAAGAAAACTGTAAAAATAAAGAAATCCATATGACATAAAAGCTGGTGGTGATTTTACATTTTCAGCTTAATCTCACCACCTTTGTATTTATTTACCTGGGGCTTCATTCGATCTCACAATATTAAGTTCCTTTCCAGAATGTGGTAGTGATGAAAATGAAACATGCACTAAATAATATGATGTCCCAAGTAATTTATTTCTCAACACCAAAACAAAATGTGAAATAAACATTAACCATCATGAATATATTTATTACCTCTTTTAGTGTCTAAATAAATGGCAAAAGTTAAAGGAAAAAAAAGCTCTTCTGTAGTAATACGCACCTATAAATCATGCTTTTTAGATAGGAAAGCTTTCACAGAATGCATCATATATTTTTTTCTTGCGGTTGTGCCTTCATGTAAAAGAAATAGCAAATTCATATACATGTCTTCTCTGTTAGAGTCACTGATCCCAGCCCCTCACACCCCAGCCATACAGTGTATGCAAACAACAACAAAAAGATTAGGTGGCGTTCTGTTCCTCACCAGATTGAACCACACCTCCTCTTTGGAAGGTGATCACAGGACACATTCAGAGCTGCGGAAGACTTGAAACAGTAGCATCTGGCTCCTTAAATATCTCCACAGGCATTTGTAATGGCATCTTTGAAGTTTTCTCTGCATCTGTCACATGTTTAGACTGCACATTGACTGCCCCAGCTGAGCACGATTTTGATTCTTTGAGACTTTGAATAGTGTAATCTGTTTAAGAATAAGGCTTGGGAAAATCCCTCATAATATCCATACACAAGCTCTTTTATGATTAAAAAAGGGGGTCCTCATTCCCATAACTGTTATTTTTTATGCTGAAATGATGCCAGGCTTTGAGTTAATAATAAAGCCTACAATTACATTCCAGCTTTGCACATTTTTTGAGAACCTGTACTCAAAAATCACATCTTGTCTAGTTTTTTTAACCAGTGTTATAGAAATTACTACTTGAGAAGGCCTCCATAAATGTGATGTGTGCATAATCATCTTGGCACCTGACTATAAAAGAAATCTGACCACTGTCAACTCATTTTGAAAATCATTTCTGATTCAACCTACTGAGCATTAAGTGCGTCGAATGCAGAATATCGGAATAAAAGATGTTTGGTTTAAATGGTAGTTTGAGTGCTATTGACTTTTCATCTATTAAATTAATATACTTCTAACAATTAAGTTGTAGAGCCCCTACCTCATACACATCCATATGTGTACATTCTATTTTCTACTATTAATATAAAGTTCTCAAGATTTTTGGTAACAGCCCCATAAATACAAATTGGGACTATTAAGTGTAACTTTATTCTCCCCAATTCCATGGTTGTTCTATTTAAGATATGATGTTGAAAAAAATCTTTCTTGGTGTCTCTAAATTCAATATTTCCATATTCATCAATTGAGGTAAATGTCGAATAAATTCACTGACACTACAGAATCAAAGACTTAACATTTTGCTTTCCCTTGAAGTTTTCCATTTTAAAAGAAAACCATATGAAGAAAAAAATGCTTCTAATGACTAACTGAAGCATGTGTGTATGCGTGTGCGCACTCATGCGCACACATACACACATACGTAGACGCACAACAAAATAAACAAAATAGCTGTTTTAATGCAGAAAGTTTTTGAGCCACACTAAATTATATCATTCCAGCCATCATTTTCTCCGTTTATAAGATTACCCTGTTGATTTATTTTATATAATTCATGAAGAATGTTTTCCCTTTTTTATCAAAAAGAACACCACATTTAACATTAAAAATGTAAATTAAAAACCAGCACCAGGAAAAAGCTGAAAGAAGTATACTCCTACATTAAAAACAGTAGGTCACAAAGAGAAATTAAACTATTTAAAAAATGAGATGACCTATAAATTTCTGTAATTGGAACCCAAGGGTGAGGCATAGCATGTGACACAAATGAATATGAAGCAGCTGGGAGAAAGGAAAACTATTTGTAAAGAAAAAATCAGATCTACACTATATTTCATATGAAAAGAATTAAAAGTGCTCAATTTATTCTTCCGGAATGTTTCCCCACTATCCTCAGAAGCAGATTATTAAAGAGTGTGTAGCAGCTCTTTTCTTCTCCCTTCTACCAACTTGAGAGTAACACTATTCAAAGTCTTAGATTACTAAGAGCATTATAGCCTTTATATATATACAAAGGTCACTATGTATGTGTCGATGTGGCTTTGTTCATTATTTGTAATTTTCATTATATGTCTGTTTGATATACAAATGTGCAATATACCTGCATATTCATACATCTGTGTCCCACAATTCAGATTTGGGGGAATGGCTGCTATAAAATGTGGGACTTGGGGAATTTTAATTGAATCCATGTCATGGTCCCAAATATAATACAAAAAAAAGTTAGAGTATGCTACATGTTCCCAGAAAATGTAATGAAAGACCATAATGGGTAGTATGAGCTCACTGGTTCATAGATCCCTCCTACTTCACAAATTAAAAACACAAAGAAATGTTGACTGTGGACATATTTGTTTATCATGATCCATATATGAGTGAAGAAAGCCACTTTTGGCATTGGTTGGCAGGAAATGATGTGAAGCATGAAAGGAAAATCTTTTTCAAGGAATAACTTATAAGTCTTACTTTTATCTTTGTTTTCAAGCATCTGTGTCATTCTGGTTTTTCCTCATTTTCTTTATGGAAAACCAAGAAAAAATTCTGGGAAAAATTACTGATTTTCATGATTCTTAAAAAGAAAGTTTGCAGATAAATTAATTGACTTTCTATCAGAAGAATTAAGGCTTAAAAGAATAAGCTATAAAAGACTCTACTAAAAAGATTCTATAAATTCTGAAGGGAGATAAAGAAAGGAAGCTTCAAAGAAAACATAAAATTAGTTACATTAATTTAACCATTTACTTATTTAAGAAACATTTATTAAGTCATTACTGTATTCCAAGGACTGTCGGAAACCATAGTATAGTGGAAAAAATAATTTGGTAAAGATTTTAATTCTGGTTCTTGCACTAATTACTGCTAACCAGGAGTAGGCCATTCTACTTTTATGAGCACTAATTTTCTCATTTGTAAAATAAGAGTGAAAGAGATATTGAAGTATCTTCAAGCTCTAAAACTCATTACTGATTTTTTTCATTTTTCAATCATATCACATACCATATTGCACATGTAACCCATGAGTCTGCAGATTACTGCTCCAGACTCCTCAAACTGAAAAATCCAGTTCATATTATGAATTCTCACAATGCAGTTTATATCATGAGATCACTCTGACATTAGTCCTCATATAAAAATGGTGGTAAACACCTACTACTTAGAAAGGAAGCACAAAATAAGATATGTCAGAATGCAAACAGTAAAAGCTCATGTCCAGAATAAAAATGCACCTTCAAATTGATCACATGAATTTAACAAAGACCATGCCTATTTAATAAGACATTAGTCTGACAATATTCCCCAGTAGAAAAGAGTTTGGTGATCAAATAAGTCTCAGAAATTCTCTACCAATCTCAAATGTTTAGGAATGACAGTTCTTAGAAGGTTTACAGTTAAAAGAAAAAAAAAATAATGCTTATCTAAGCATGTGACTAGATAATCCAATTTAGAAAACATTGTAGTAGGAAATGAAACCAAGTTTGGCTTAATAGGTTTCTTAGAAAAAACCCGAAGGCACTTAAGGCTAAGGCACCACTAAAGGGTCCATATTCTAGCCTGCACAAGAGTGTTCTTGGTTGGTAAACTTACCAGCCTTTTTTATTTTTTTAGCCATCCCACAAACTTCAGTACCTCTTATATGAGTCAATACACTGCTTGTATAGGTGATGCTGTATACCTCTTATCTTTCAGGAGGACAGACTTTTCCCTGAGTAGCTGTTATTGCTCTAAAGAACACAAGTTTTGAAGTATAGCTATGCAGTAGAGTAGTTCCCCCACCATACATGTTTTGCTTTCCATGGCTTCAGTTACATGTAGTCAACTGCAGTTCAAAAATATTAAATGGAAAATTCTAGAAATGAACAATTCCTAAGTTTTAAATTGCGTACCAGTCTGAGTAGAGCGATGAAATCTCTTGCTGACCTCTGCCCTGCCCAGGACATGAATCACCCTTTTGTTCCTCATCTCCATGCTGTGTATACTATGTGCCCATTAGTCACTTAGTAGTTGTTCAGGTTATCAGATTGACTGATGTGGTATCATAGTGCTCATGTTCAACTAACCCTATTTTACTCAATAATGCCACATTCACATAATAATTACTACAGTATATTGTTATAATTGTTTGATTTTATTACCAGTCATTGTTAATCTCTTATTGTGATGAATTTATAAATTGAAGTTTATCATAGTTTTTTATATGTAGGAAAAAACCAAAGTGTACATAGAGGGTTTGGTACTATCCACCGTTTCTGGCATCTCACTGGGGATCTTGGAAGGTATCCTCCATGGATAAGGTATGATGAAACCCCCTATAAAGTTCCTTAAAAAGGTGATTTTAGATACAGTTGGATTGGGTCTTTGTTCTCATCTTCCATTCAATTATACAATCCCAAACAGCTGAAGCCTTTGAAAATTTTGAATTTTCTGGCTAGGTGAGAGATATGAGCGGGAAAAAGTAAGCCTTCGGCATGGCAAGGAGGGCTGGGAACCTCTTCTTGGGAAGTAAGGACGTAGAAAATAAATCACTGCATCTGCAATCTCCTCTCCACCCAATCTGGATTGGGACAACAAAATAGGCACCTTGTTTCATTTTATAAATCAACCCTGCAGAACCACTAATGGCCTCCATTAATATTTAAACCAGAACAGAAAACACCACCTGATGGTGCCAAACCCGGGCAGATGTGAACCACTGAGAAGCACTCAGGGAACTCCTGACTAATTAGTAGACAAATTTGCCCCAGTCATGTCACTACTCTTGCAAAAACATGATTCTACATCCATTTTAACTAACTGAATTTTTTTGGACACAAGTTATCCCTCACTGGTAAGGTTTTATTGTGTAGGAACTTAAAATTTGTGATAATGAGCTTAGTGGTCATGACCATGCTCAAAAACTTCTCTGAAAGAAAGTTTCTTGGATAGTTGCTTAATAATCACCTCTTGGCCCTTTGAATTATTTTGGAATGCTTTTGCTGCAAACATGTAGAAAAACTGATAAACAGTTTCTTAAATAAGAGGAGTTACTATTTCTCACATAGGAAAAAAAAACCCTGCTAACTCTGAATACTGTCTAATCAGCTAAATAATTTGGGTCCAGTATATTTATTTTTTGAGCTTTCCTTCAAGAATGTAAGACTGCCACTATAGCTCAGACATTATTTCTACATTCAAAGATGGACAAGGGGGAAGGATAGTATTAGCCATGACTGTCATTTTTTACCACTGATAGCAACAAGCTTCACGACAGACTCTAACAGATTTCTGCTTTAGCCCAAACTATCACATAGTTAGAAAAGAGCCTGGGAATGCATGTATGAAAAGCAAGGAAAGCAAGGATAGCCAAAGAGTGCTGAGAAGTCATAAAAAATGATATATATCATCTCAAAATAGTTTCATTTTCTTGGTTATAATTATACAAAAGTAAAAAGCTGAACGAAAATATTTAAATAATAACATTGTGACAATTTTTTTCTGAACCAAAAAGGAGGGATTTTCATTTCAGTTTAAAGCAATGATGTTGGGTTTCTTTCCTACTTAATTGGATTGTGACCATGACTTACATACAGCAATGTTAATTCAAAACAACACCAATCTCCATGAATGAAATCTCTGTGAAGGAAATAGCAATAATTTAATCCAAGGTCTCTTTCTTTCTTGTAGTGACTATAGTTCCTAATGTTTCTAAGACATTCTCATTTGCTAGTTGTTTCAGTATGAATATTAATAACACCCTTTTCACTTTCAAAAGTGTCCTGGCTTGGTCAATAAATTATATGGTAACCTAATCCATTACACTCTCTATGCTGATGATTCTGAAATTCACAATATTAAATCAAATCATGTAATTGAAATAGAGAACTTCACTAACAGAGGCCTACTTGACATCTCCACTTGAAAGCTCTACCAAAGACTCGACTATCCAAAAGTGAACTTATGCCATCCATTCAGTGGTTTTTAGCAAGTCTTTTTCCCTTAGTGACTATCAGTGAGTGGCCTAAGAGATCAGACAAAGGAAAGATCCAACACTTTCCTTTAAGTATATGCTTATGCATCCTGCTTAGTTCTGCTCCACACACTTCCAAATTGTCCTACCTATAAGATATTGAAGAATATGTAAGCAAGCTTAGCTTCATGCTAGACATTTGGGGTTGGGATTGCCCAATATAGATAGAGGAAGCAATAAAACAAAACTACAAGAAGAGATTGATGCTCCAGCCATAATCACTCAGGTAATTTAAAGGAGTCAATTAAATGTGACTTCCTGACTGGGCTTGTAAGAACCAAAGATTCAGAATTAACTATTGGTATCCTGAAAACAATTATTAGAGAAGTGTAGAGATAAAACAATCGTCAGATTTACTAAAAGTGAAAAAACCTCTGCATCTCTGTTTTAAAACTTTGAAGGCAGCACTTTGAAAAAACCTCTGCATCTCTGTTTTAAAACTTTGAAGGCAGTACTTCCGTGTTCCCTGTGCTAACTCCTAGCCATGACTGCAATCAATACAACAGTGTGAGAGAAAACCAGGCTTATGGAGTAGAGGAAAACACTCCTATCGAGAATAAGCAAATATCCAGCAGAAAAAGCAGAAATGGAAGATTCATCTTTGCCCTTGCCTCTTACCCTCCACAGGTAAGCGATCACTTTATCCTTACCATTTTATCCCTCGTTTGTCTAAACTCTCAATCTCTCACTCGTCGAACAGTAAGAACCTCCTCACTGTCCTATCAGTATCTACTTCTGTCTCACCCCACAGAAACCAGAAAGATATTTAAAAATGAAAATTCATTAATGTTATTTTTCTGTTTAAAGATCATTAATGATTTGCCAAATCATCCAAATTTTACTATGGTCTATAAGAGTCTTCATCAGTTGGTCTATGTTTATCTCTCAATTATCATTTTAATCCACTTTCTCCACATTCTTAAATCTTTTATGACCCTGGACTTTGTTCAGTTCCTTAAAAGCACTACCATTTTCCAGTCTATCTTGTTTTTCCTGAATATCCTGTCCAATTTGCTTAGAGTAGACTCCATCATCATCTTTGATACCTGTCATCTTTCAGATCTCCCTTCAAACACAATTTTCTCAGGGAAACCATCCCTAAACTCCAAAATTAATATGCTATTATACTTCCACAAACTTTTCTTCTTCAGCACTCAACCTAAAGTTTGTAAGTTTACATTTTTATGACTATTTGATCACAACTTATCTCCTTGACTAAACTTTTTTTCATTATATCTTTAGCATAGTTTCTGGTACTTAGTGTGTTCTCAATAAATATTTACTAAATAAATGCCTGCAAACATAACATTTATAGTATAATAATACCAGGTCTTGTTTCATTTTTATTGCCAACAGACACTTCAAGTAAATCAACTCTTCCTTCCAGAATATATCACAGCCAACTATAAAAATATTTAAGATTTTTTCATTCACTTATCTAAACTTCATTTTTACATTAATGGAGTATGATATACTAGATTAATGATTAATAATTACTCATTACATAGAATAGCACATTTAGGTTTATCTTAAACCTATTCAAAATTTGAGGAGTGGCCCTCATTAATTTAGAGATTTTTTTTGAGACCAACCTTATATGATATTTCATGATTTTAAAAATATTTATTATATCCTTTCTGACTGAAGCAGATTCTGTGATGCTCTACACAGATTCTCTTTACCACCCGGATGCATACATCTACCAGCCACTGTAAGTGTTGGCTGCTAACAGCTCACAGCTGACCCCCTCACAAGAGAATTGACCTTGGCTGATGGAGGCTTTTTCTCTTCTAGAAAAGAAAATGAAATTATGTGTTCATGACTACAAGGTCCCAAATAACTAACACACATTGACACATGTAAAAGTTCTAATAAAAAAAAAAAACAAAACAGTTCACAAATGCATTTTTCTTCCAAATAAAATATTATTCATTACCATTACAAAACTCCAAGGCTTGGCAAATGTCATTTCAAAACGTACTTCCAGGATTGAGATTTACAGAAGTAAGTTGGTACACACGGAGAAATTCTTCCTCCTACCTACCCCAGATCAGTGTGGATTAAGAAATTATATCATTTTAATTTTATGTGTTTAACAAATTTAAGCAATGATTATGTCATTGGTTCATATAAGAACAGAATCAGCATGGTGTTATATGTGAACTACATACTGAAAAAAATAACTAGACAGTTTTAATTGTTCAACTCATTTTAGAAGCCAGGATGGGGCCACGAGGACTAAAGGGCTAAAATTTAGTGACTCAGTCTATTATTCTGGACAGAGCCACATATTTCTCTAGGGAGCCAATAAACTTTAATCGATTAAAATAAAGAAAAAGATAAACAACTCTTGTCAAGATGGCTATTAATTTCATAAGTATGGCAAGCCACTAAGTCTCAGCTTGATCCTGATGAATAAAGCTGATTGGTATATAACTGACCATAGGTCACATATTGTGCTAGCTTCCAGTCTCATAGGTCCAAGATAAAGACTGCAGAGAGTTCTAATGCCAGAGATCGCAATCAAGGGTCTTCTCGGGGAGGCAGTATGGGGCCAATTTAAATTGTCAAGCTAAAAGAAGTCATAGTGACTAAATATATGTTAAGTATTTTTATTTAACACAAGAGAATTTAAGTTTATTTTCTAGATATTAGTGTTGTGGTAAAAACTTAACTTATAAATTACATCAAAAATTGTTCCGATTATATTTCCTAGTTTAGGTTTCTAAGATTTTAATATAGAAAAAAACAATTTCCCTTTTAATATGCTATCAGTAGCCATAGAAATGCTTTAATTAATTAAATTCCATTATATCTTGAAAATAGATTAAGTAAAAGAAAATGAGAATAAGGTAAGCTCATTATTGAATAAACATACAATCTTCATAAATCAGTTTATCATTTCATACTGTATTTGATATTAGTATGTATAGATGCTACCCTTTCTCTTTAGAGTACTGTTTATATTTAGAGGATTAGATTTTTAAATTAGGGGAAATGAAAAACAAATCGAGTTAGTTATTTTTCTACCAAAAATATAAAGTAAATCTATTTTTCATGAAGAATTAAATCTTAACCTAAAATGGGTAAAAATAAAATCAATTCTTTCCAGGCTGCAGATATAAGTAAATAATGAAAATTCCTAAATTGAAAATCATTCCATTTTTGTTTCAGCATGTTTGTAGTAAAATAAAATCACACTCATTGTTATCCATTTATTCTATTTATTCAGGCTATAAGAATATGTTCAATTTAGTGGTCATTAAGTTTGACCTGAATTAGCAATTCTTGCAAATATTGCTTCTAAGTTTTAATGTAATCCAAAATCCATATATACATATATATACATCACACAGAGCCAGATAAAAAAAGGATTTGCTTTTTATTTTCATTTGTTCTTATTTTTTAAAATGTTCCAGAAAGAATATATCAATCAGTGATAATGGATAAATTAATAGAAGTATTATATGTATCCTTCAATATTTATAACAACAGTGAATATTACAAGTATTATAAAATTATTGTGGGTATTTCTCTTTGACAACACATGTCACTGAAAGGGCTAATTTTTACAATTCCCTCCTCAATGCTAGTAAGAATATTAACTATCAGTTAAAGAGGTATCAATTAAAGAAGGATACCACAATAGTTATTGGACACAGGACCACCAGGCCTGCAGCTGTTACAGGAAAATAATATCCCAAAACTAAAAAGCCAAGTAGTCATTAGCAACTTGAATATTAAAGACTGTCATCACTCGAAACCTTATTTCCCAAGAGAGATCCTAGAAACTTAAGGAAAAGGTGAAGAAAATCTGTGTGGGGAATAGAGAGAGTAGGAGAAAAAAATAAGAAAAAGTAAATATAAAAATATAAATAATGAGGAATTTTTACACTAAATGAGAACTTCTCTCCATGAATGATAT
>NW_006436298.1:21960893-21985913 GCF_000325575.1 Pteropus alecto | reverse complement strand
AAAAAAAAAAAAAAAATCCCAGGTGTATTAAGAAAGGGTTTGCAGTTAATCAATCAATAACTGATTCTAGTACCTTCACCACAGTAACCCACCTTAAAGGAAATCATTCTCAATAATAGTGTAAATAGGACTTCCCTAACAGTTCATAAAAAGATAATTACTTAAAGGGAATTTTCTAAGTTATAAAGGAACATTATAGTTTAGAGTAATCTTATTAAAAATCAAATTCACAACATCAACAGATCCTTCCTGTGCCATGTAATTACATTACAGACACTTAATTGAAATAAACTAGAAATGAAACCTGGCCTAGCACAGGCATGTACTGATGGTGAAGCCTCAGCAGGGTGGTCCTAGTTCATTAAACGTAGTCTTCACATATGTCTGCCTATTACATTTTAAGAAAATATTAAAAGGACTCAATTAAAAACATTAAAAACATTCACATATAAATACTCATATACAATCTGTCTTATGTAAAACATTTTGAAAACAATGATATAAAGAGTTTATGAATTTATGTGAGAACTAATTTTCTTTTTATTTAAAGAATTAAATATTTCTAACAATAATATAGGAATTTATATAAAATAATTAACAGAAAGTCCACATTACAAAAAATTCTCAACCTTATGTTTTAGTTTTCTCGAAGTGTTCAGATGCAGTGAATAAGCCTGGTCAATCTCCCAATAGCATGATAAGCAGATCGGTAATCAGTGAAAGGCCAGAGCTAGAGGGTCAAAGATTATATCATTGCTAAACCAGGTACCATCTACTCTGGATTCTGAGGCTCCTTACAAAAGCAAGCCAGTCAGAATGTTTTCATATTTTTCCATCCAGGAAAATGAATTTGTCCGGGTATAAATTTTATAAGTTGTACCTTAAACTCAGTTATCATAAAAGTGAATTTCTGTTTGTGTGTCTGTGGAATTGGGCACAAGTGATCAGGATTTACAGGTCGACATGACAAGTGGACATGTATTTGGGATCATGTTGAGTATATCTGTAATAAATAATTATGGAACAACTCCTTTATATAAATGCTGCACAATACAAACAAAGAAACCCCTGCATGGGCACTAAGTGGTCCTGGGCCACTGGGCTTAGTCAAGCAGAGCAAGTTTGGTACTCTCAAAGTGAGTAGAAAATAACAGGAGCAGTAATGCAGGAGGGTGAGAAGACCAAGCCATAGACCTCCAAAGTAGGTGGTAGAAGAGATTCCTTACCTCCCGCAACATTTTTAGGAATGGATTATTGGGAATTTATAACATGAAGGGACTGAATCCCATTTCTATTGTTTCCGTAGTTATATGAGGCAAGTTTAAATTAAATATTCAGTATGCACTATGTTCAAATTACATTCTTCGTATCTATAAACTTCAGAGAAAGAAATTTTTAATTTTTTTGGTTGTACGTAAAACCAACATGTTTATACTATATACACAGTAAAAAAATCTTATAAAAATACTAGCACAAAATTACTAACAAAAAATATAACATCTCTCTTTGAAAAATCCTAAAGCTGAGGCTCTGCTTTGATATTGACTAACTTGCACTACTAAAAAAGATATAACTCATCACCAATAAGTTTTTTTAAATTTCTCCTTAAGAAAAGGATGGACTTAAAAAAAATGTACAATAGATTTTCCATGGTATTTTTGTCATAAATACAAGTTTCTCTTTTATATAACCTTATTATTTAAGAATGAATAACAAATCAAAATCATATATTATTTAGTACTAACAATTATCAGAAACCCTAAAACAAACTAGCTACAATACAAAAGGGCATTGGTCAAAGAATTTCTCTGAATAAGGCACATTCTAGGAAAAGAGAGGATTTCTATACTCTAAAAGATTCAAGAAAAGCTGTCAGCTTAGTTTTGATCACACTGCCCTGGAAGCATTCCTGTGGCCAGAGAAATGCAACATACCAAGTGGCTTAAACCTAGGTTAATGAACTAATCACCATGCAAAGAGGTGAATGGGGACACTGTCTTTCACTAAACAAGGGACACTGGGGTAAAGTCGATTTCATCCTAATTTTAGTGTCTTCTTTACAAGGAAAGGGTGGAGTAACAGACACTGTTTCAAGTCTATACCAAAGCTTATTTCCTATCTCCTTACTTTGTGATCAAATGTTCATGTTGACTGGATAGTGAACAGAGATTCCTTAATCTCAGGCATGGGATCGTGACCTTGGTCTGGCTAGTGAGATGTAAGGGTAAATTTGTTGGGAAGATATTGTCTGTTTCCTATCTTTGAACTCCACCAAATGAGGGTGAAGCTTAAAATAATACTACCTAACTCAAGAATACTAAAAGAAAGCCCAGAAAAATTATAGTCTTCCCTAGTACTCTAAAATTGCTGTCACTAAATATCTGCAGCAACTAAAAGGCCATTTTGTTACACATTTTTTTTTTTGACCCTTTCCTCACTCCCACATTGGAGTGGCCTGGAGAAACACAGACTGCAATATGTCAGCACAATACTAAAATAAAATGAAGGTGATAGACATATGCTGGTAAAATGCAAATTCTAATCAAGAACAAGCATCAAACAAGAATGGGGTGATTTAATTTCTGGAATATATATACTCATGGACTACAAAACTTTTGGTGAAAAAGCAAGCACGTTGAAGCCAGCAGAAACATGGAGGATAGCACAATACTAATGGAAAAAACATAGTATTGAAACATTCATAATTTTATTCCCATCTCTGACTTCTCAGGAGGAACTTGTTCTGTCTACTGCCCAGAAGAGGATGGTCCTAATTATTATATTACGACCTCATTCCTCAGGCCTCAGCTGATTGGAGCAGAAATGGGCAATTGACCTAGAATAAGCTAGTCCATTGGCTGACTCAAGCAAAAAGTTGATTATTTTTCTAAATTCAAGAATCTGAATTATGAATTTGAGACTCTGAAAAAGTTAAGGTTAAACTACATTAATGTAAGATTGACCACTATGGTAAAGGCCAAGAGCTCCTGCTGTTAGGGGCACTGATCTATACTGGTTCTTCCCATTTCTGAGCTTTCTCCTAAATCCATATATCCAATAATATTCCATGATAATCTTAACTTATAATGTGTACATCAAATATTTAGGACCTTTTAAAAAATTATTGATAGTTCTTTTTAACCACATCTCTACAAAGACTTTGAGTACTACAAGTCCATCATCTTAAGAAACAGGCATCTTTTCAAAAATATTTTTTAAACGTTTTATTATGAAATGTTAAAACAGTATGTACAAAATTAAAGAAGTAAATGAATTGTCATGTATGTACTCATCATTCAGCTTCCATAATTATCAACATTTTAAGTAGTAATTTTTGATTTACTTGTAAAAATGATATTAGTTTTGGTCATCCTAAAATATGGATTCTTAACAAACTTGAAAATATTTAGGGGTTAATTTATTATCAATTAGCAGTCTGGTCTAAAAATATCTAACTTTTTAAAATAAATTTCTGAATTTTACTTTGCTAGCATTCTGGTATTACATACATTAAAAAACAAAATGTACATGATTCAAGATTTTTAGGTAGGTTGTTATTTATAGGCAAAATATAATGTATCTGGTAATGAAAACTGATACATTTTCATTTCAATTAATAGTTAAAACAAGCTACTCTGTATTCTGAGGGTGTTTACACCATAATTAAAAATCTTGATCTTTACCATTCACACATTTTTAAAGAGGACATTATTTGCAATAGTTTCTCTATTTTTAAACATTTTATAGTAAATTTTATGAGATTATTACTTTGTATTGTCTACATCTGTATGGGGTCCTAAGCAGTTCTGCTGGATTGAGAGAGGATAAAAGTACAGAATAAACATTATTATTGCTAAAATGTAGGGTTGTCTTTTAATATGTAAGAGCCAGAAGTAAATCCTTCCATTGTTCTACATACTTGCCCAGCAGCCTTTTGGAATTAAGTACATAACAATATTACATTCTTACATTTATGAACATGCAACTGCATACATTTGGGGAAAAGTACTAAGTAGGAAATCAGAAAGTGTGTATCTGCTATAAAATAACTGGTGATATTGACAAGTCACTTGGCCTTTCTGGGGCTCAGTTCCCTTATTTGCATTTTAGACTATGTGACCTTTAATTTTCTTTCAGCTCTAAAATTTGATGTCTAACTTTCTCACAATGAACAAACAGACTTTCTTCTCCTTTAGATACCATATTCAAAGTTAATCTTTCCTCCCTTTTAATAATTTTCACTTATAGCTTAGAAAATTTGAACTTTATAAAGATCATTTGTAGTATATACATTTAAGAACTTGATACTCTATTGTATTTAAATACTTGGATTTGGACAAGATTTTCTCTTCACTTGTGAAATGCTTTATTGTACAAAGTCATACGATCTCAGCAAAAATAGAAAACTATTATGCAAGGATTACCTCCTGCTTTAGAGTTATTCTTAAGAAAGAGACTGGGTGTTTTGAATTACCTCAAAAACAGGCACCTAGAGTTATAATAATTATATCATTCAGACAACAGGTATTTGTAGAGACGAGCTAGAGTTAACAAAAAAAAAGTTTTGGCAAAAAAATCTTAACATATCATTAAGTTTCATAAATTTAATAGGAAAGTCTCTTTCAGCTTCTATAGAATTTTTTGTTGTTAAACAAGAAGTTCTTGGAAATTTCAAGTTTGATTTCTAGTGAGAAGTGGGTCAATGTCTAGATATAAGCTGTGCAATATGGTATCACTGGCTACCTGTGATTACTGAGTACTTTAAATGTGGTTAGTGCCACTAAGGAACTCAGTTTTTAAATTTAATTTAAATTTAATTTAATTTAAATTCAAAATTAATTAAAAACTCTTTAAGTATGTGCGAAAAAACTTTTAGGTGTGAATCTACTCCCTGTTGTAAATTTTATGGAATCAAAATACTGATCAAGTAATTCTAATAAAAATTTAGCGCCTAAATTCAGACGTAGAATGTTAAATACACAAGAAAAAAATAATGTAAAACATACCATTGATAAATTTTAAAATATTAACTACATGTTGTAACGAAAATATTTTTTATATACTGGTTTAAAATACATTATTAAAATAAATTTTATTCATTCCTGATTTGAAAACTTAAATTACTTATGTGACTCAATCTATATTTCCATTAGACAGAGCTGGTCTGGAGCACTGGGTCATTTGAAGAGAATATTTTCTAAGCAGCATCGTCTTGTTAAATTTACTTATGTAACAATCAATTCTGGTAGTGATTGAATATAAAATACAGCAGAACTGCTGAGCTAAGAAGAAATTATTCTTGTGAAGCATAAAAATGAATTAGAAATATTTGGGGGTTTGTTTCTATCTCTAGAGAATAAGTTTGGAATTACTGGCTGAATTTAAAAAATATATCCAGAATTTAAAATTGGAAAAGACCTTACCTTATCCAAATTGTTAATTTTACACAGAAGAGAGAATATTCATTTTATATTTCCAAGGTCATTTAGAAAGTTAGTGTTCAAGTCAGAACTAAAACTTCCAATTTTCAATCTATTCTGCCTAAGGATGAATTAAGTATAAGGGAATTAAGTATTCAAAAATAATTTCAAGAAAAACTATCCAGCAAAGCTATCAAAAAAGGTTTATTGTAAGATTTTTTAAAAGCCCTTTTTGTACATAGTCAAAACAAAAGTTGATTCTTAAAAAGAAATATTTTTAAAAGACCTTTTACTTTATAATTAATCAGTTATCTTTCCCACATCTCGTCTTTTCGAAAAATGTATTTCTATACCATTAAAGACATATACTTAATATTGCCATCTATTGGAATACAAGTAGCCTAAAAAAGGTTAAGAGTTAGGAGCAAAGTTAAGGCCAAAGTGAATTCAAAAAGTTGCTGATATGAAGTACCACATCTCCTGGAGAAACAACATACAGGCTGCGCCATTGACTTGCCAATTAATCCAAGGAGCTGCTTGGCCACTAGTTCAGGAAAGAGATGCTCGCTTGCCTGCTTACCTAGAGGTAAGAGCTAGGTTTGCAGCTGCCAGGCAGCAAGATGACAGAAATAAATGTGGGGAGAAATTAGAACTAAGAATCTAAGTATTTCATTGTCTTTTCTTGGCTTCAAAGGAAGACCTAAATGTTAAACAAACTATGGTATCGTGTATAATATACAAAAGATTCATTTGTCATAAAATCTTTCAAAATAGGAATAATTTTCTAAGTATCTTTAAAATAGTATCACAGTAGGTACATTCTTTTAATTCCCACAAACTTCTAAAAACAAGTCTTCAAATATAATAACTAAAAACCTGAAAGTTTATAGAGCTATAAATAACTTTTATACAGTATACATACTATCTTAGTTAAAGATGCCAAATTCAGTGAAGCTATTAAAATCGTAGTTTATTATTATCTATATAATAGTATCTTGTTCATTTTTGTCATGCTTACCTATTTTCTTGTACAGATTGAAGTTTGAGGTTCGCAATTCTTTTAATTGCTACATGATTAACTGTTTCTGTGGAAATTTCCATGTATGAAATGATACCATGAAAATCACTGTATTTGATACTGACAGTGAGAAATTGCTAGTAGCTCATACCAACTCTGAAATTAATTAAGAACACCCTGGATATGCTCTTTGGAGAAGTATTTCATGGTAATTGATAGCAAAAAAAATTTTTTTTTCAAATAAAAGCATCCAACTAAATCTCAACTCTGTTCTTTTAAATGTACCTCAGCAAAATCACAAGAGTATTGGGTCATGAAATGCAACAAAATAAAGACATTGAAATTATACTGAGAAAAGTATTTGTAGCTTTCTTTCACCTGCAGTCGCAGAAATACCACTGTATAACTAACATTATTTAATACCCTAAAATATTTTCTGTTGGAGATGCAGTGCCTCAGTCTACATTAATCCTGTCGTATTTGTAGCCTGGTTTATGGTGCAATACTCAGGAGATGAAATCTAGGCCTCACAGAAACTAGATGAGTATCACTTTGTCCTGTGCCATCCTTTTTGCATTGAATCAGAACAAAAAGAGTCTCGGGCAGCAGACAGTTTCATCATTGCTTCCAAGTTCAGGTTGGCCGGGCTCCCAAATCTCTTGGAGTGTGTTGGCTGACAAAGCAAATTAGTCTCATTTTATCTTTGGGGCAGTGACTTTGCTAACTTTATTGGTGATGTGGGGCCTAGGCCTTCCAACATAACCAGGTGACACATTAAAAAAAAAAAAATGTGGTTAAGATACCTATCCTACTCTGGCCCCAAAATGGTACTACTGAAAGAATAATTAGAAAAGCTATGGAGAAGAATTATCCAGTTATAAAACATGAAATAAGTCAGGGTTTAAATTAAAAGTGGTCAAAAAAGTAAGATAGATAGTATCACTATAAGAAAACACTAACATTAGACCTAAATTTATAATCTGAAAAATATGAAAGCCATTGATGAAGAAAATGAAACTATTTATATTCAATATATATTATTAAATATGTTTTTTTTAAAGATGGTAGAGGGAAGAGAATAGAATAGAAAAATAATCAAATGTGAAAATCAGAACAATTGGACAGGCTTGAATAAGTCAAGTGAAGAGTTCAGGTTATACCAACAGAAATCTTCCCAAATAAAAATGTTTTAGGTAAGCTTCCAGTCCATCCATGTCTTCTGTCTCCCAAAGTTAGTGAGAAAATCGGAGGTTCGTCTGTGTGTTTGTGTGTGTATGTACTTGTAAATAAGTAAAGATAACTCATTTATTTCAAATATGCTGTTTCTGGGAAACAGATGGTGAAAAAATATACATTTTTTAAAGTTGTACTGAAATTGTACTGAATGCAGAAATGCTTAACTATGGAAAGCTCTTCTTGCTATTAATAATTCTAGGGCAAAAGTTCAAAGTGGCCCAATCACCCGATATTCTAACTTGGTAGTTCTGTGATGAGACCAAGGATAATTACTTTCTTAATAATTCTCATCTCTAATAGCAAGAGAAGAGACTTCCTTCTATACCACCACAGTCTTAGAACATTAGAGTATTTGGCAAATGATAAATATCTACTAAATAGTTCGTGAATGAATGAGTGAAACAATAATGATTGAATAAGTGAATGAAGCACACATGATTCTGATGTGAACTGTCCACGGACCAAGCTTTGAGTAATCTAGAGTCTTCATTATTCTTTAATTTAGAGAACAGTGAAAAATAATGCTGTCATAATGGACTATGTAGGTAGTATGATTTGTAATCTGTGGCATCTAGTTGATTGAGATAACTCTGGTTTACTAACATACGTTTCAAAAATAATTGGATACTATATCAATTATTTCTATAAAGACTTTCCTTTCTTCAGAGATAAAACATTTTTTTTCTTTCAGTTGTTAACTCAGACACTAATACTAAAGTTAATTAAATAGGGTGTAAGCTAGCTTAACTCCATAATGATTCTTCACTGTCAATCTTTTCATCTCCATAGTTATTATCATGGATTCTCTGAACTCCGTGCCTACATCGATAGGCAACAAAAATAGAATTTAGTGAAAATAACCAAGCACTGATATGACAAGTTGATAGTATGCCTATTCATACGATCTGCTCATGGTCACTGATCTTAAGTATCTTTGTTCCATTCTCCATGAAAGGTTAGGAAAAGAAGAGTTAAGCAATAGCAAGACTCCTGGGAAAAACTTCAGAGATTTGGAATTTGAAGACAATATTATGTCGGATCCCCTTTATGATTTAAGATAAAGGATATAAAAGGTTAAGGGTCATTTCAACCTCCTAATTAGACCTGCTTCTCAGTTACAACAAAATTCAATAATACTAAACCCAAAAGAGGACTTGTAGTACAAAAAACATTGCTTAAGGAAGTATTTTAACTGCAAAATTAAGAAATACACAAAAGTGACACAATAGAGAAAAAAAAGTTAATTTCTATTTGTTGTAAATTTTTGATAGAGGGCCAGAAGTTAACATGTCATATTTAAATTTAAAATATATTACCTAATAACAGATTTGGATCTAAAGATTAAAAAGCTATAAGGATTTGGAAGAGGCAGAGTTAATATCATCTAGTTTGAAGGATCAAGGAATTCTGAGAGGAAGCTTTCAATGACTTGCATGTAGCAGGTACTAAACAAACATTTGTTATCAGAATGATATTACAGAAACATTCTGCAATAAGTATAAAATATGATAGCTATTATTATTACACAAATTTTAAAATTTATTTTTAAGATACAAACATGAATTTTAATCATAGCTGGTAAGGCTCTTCATGGTCTGACTTGTGCCTAACTCTCCTCCTTTATTTTGAATCATACTTTTCTGAATCATCCACAACACTTGTTAATTTCCCAAAGCATAACGTTAAGTGTCCACACATTGGGTAACATTTTTTTTTTAATCGTTTTGATTTAACATAATCACATTAGATTTCCTCTGTGTATGTCTGGTGACAATTTGCCTAGGGTTCCTTACAGCCCCCGATGATGAAGGGAAAGATAAGGCAATTCTAGTTGGTATACAATACTGGTACCTTTCAGGATTCTAACATTACACAAGGCACAGTGGCATCTGGCTTTATCTTGGTATTACAAACTTTAAAAGTAGCGAAAGACAAGATACATACAACTTCCTTCTCTTCCTTTTTCTTTGCAAATTCTCAGGATCTTGGCATTGGAAGAATTGGGAAAAGACTGAAGATTATAGTAATGAAACCTAGATTATTGTTTAACTTTGCTCTCTGATTCTAACTTGGAGAATACTTGATTATAATTATGAACTTTATCCACATTTTCGTCTTTATGCTTCTGTGATTAAACAGTACAAGTCTCTGTTACACTAGTACTTTAGGGGACCAAAGCTTTTAGGAAAAAAGGGGGAAATTAAGAATTCAGCCAATCAAGATGGGAAAGAGCAATATACTATATATACATGGAACCACAGTGTATTGATGGGGGAAATTTGAATAAAGGGAATGACAGCAGAGAGTTTTCCTTCAAGTGAGTTTGACATTAAGGTTTGATACATATCAGGTAAAATAAAATCTTAAGAAAGGTTCAGACAGGATTATGGAAACAAAAACTTTAGTGTTTTGATGAAGTGCCCACAAAGACAATCCCGAACTCTGAGTCAGTTTATGTCTCTTCTCTCTTCTTAACCCTGCCCTCCCTGCTTTGCAAATTATCTGTAGGAATTGAGTGACTTGACTCATAACCACAAAAATAACTAGTATAGGTCAAGCCATTGTAGATAAAATATTGGCAAGGTACAATATGGAGACAAGGGACAGTCTTTATCAGAGTGTTGTATTTTTCTTGATAATTTATTTCCCAAGAGATAGCCCCCTTCAAATAATCTACAGCTGCATTTACCATATGAATGATTTCATCTAAGAATTCTATTGTCTCAATGGTCTCTGAGACAAAAATTTTTAAAAGTACTGTTGTCCACTTAATTTTCATTATACAGTTCAATATATTCTTAAGAGCATGTACATATGGATTTAATTACAAAAAGATAAAATTACAAAACAATAGGTAGGAACAATTCTAAAATATGTTTGGTTATAAGAAAATTAATAAATAATCTCTACCAATAAAGATTGGGTAACTCTCAAAAAGTCTTCTGGTTTTTATTTTAATACTTAGTTAAACAATGTTCATTCTTCACTGTGCATATATTTATTTACCTGATAGAGTAATTTAGTGTTTATACATGGAATAATGAAACAAAACTATTCTCGGAAAAGTGATTGTGCAATGAGACAGTTCTCCAGGCAAAGAGCATACTTGTGAAACTAGAACATTCCACACTGACTTAAAATTGAACAGTGTCAGTGTAAGCAATGAAGATTTGTGCTTTAAGATGGAAGAGACAATAAAATTGTTTCAACTCAAAACAATTACACAATGCTAAGTGAAGAATACCAATGTATTCATTTCCCCAAATAACCTGTCTTTATAATACTGTACTCATATTTTTTGTTTTCAATTTTATGTTTGTGGTCAACATGATAATGGGTTGAGTTGGTCCCAGATACTTTTGACTATCTCACCTCCTCACTCTTCCATTCTTAATGCATTGTTTCTTAGTTAACACATCAACTGTTTATTTATACTACATATAAAAGTAAAATTCTTTTAGTGTAAACCATTGCATTTGTTTAAAAATCTATTTGGGAGACTTTCAGTCAAGATGGCTGAATAGGGAAAATCTTTGCTCACCTCCTTTATGACTACATCAAAATTACAACTAAATTACAGAACCATCGAGAACCACCTGAAGACTAAATGAACAGAATTCCCGCAACTAAGGATATAAAGTAGGAGTCATGTTGAGATGTGTAGGAATGGTGGAGACATTGCACAGGCAGGTTCTACACCCACAGTGTGAAGATAAAGCATCAGGAGGAACTTCCATACTGTTTTCCATTGTGGCTGGAAATTTTCAATCCCATCAACAATGCGCATGGGTTCCCTTTTCTTCACATCCTTGCTAACACTCGTTGTTTATTGACGATAGCCCTTTTGAAAGGTGTGAAGTTATATCTCATTGTGGTTTTAATTTGCATTTCTCTGATGATTAGTGACATTGAGCATCTTTTCACGACCATTGGCCATCTATATGTCCTCTCTGGAGAAATGTCTGTTCTGGTCCTCTGCCAAATTTTCAATCAAATTGTTTGGGGTCTTTTTGTGTGTGTGTAAGTTGTAAGAGTTCTTTATAAATTTTGGATTTTAACTCCTTTTTGGATGTATCATTGGAGAATGTTTTCACCCAATAGGTAGGGTTTTTTTTTTGTTGTTTTATTGATAGTTTCTTTAGCTGTGCAAAGACATTTTAGTTTGATGTAGTCCCATTTGTTTATTTTTTCTTTAGTTTCCCTTGCTTATGTATATATATATATCAAAAAATACATACGTATGTGTTATATGCATGTGTATATAATTAAGAGCAATGTTTTCTTCCAGGAGTTTTATGGTTTAGGCCTTAAATTTAAGTCTTTAATCCATTATGAATTTATTCTTGTATATGGTATAAAAATGTGATCATTTCATTTTTTTACTTGTATCTATCCAGTTTTTCCAATACCATTTATTGAAGAGACTGCCTTTACCCCATTCTATAGTCTTGCTTCCTTTATCATAGATTAATGGACCATATAGGTGTGGGTTAATTTCAGGGTTCTATACTCTGTTCTAATGATCTATGTGTCTGTTTTTATGCCAGTACCATGCCATTTGAATACTATAGGCCTGTAATGCAGCTTTGTATCAGGTATTGTGATACCCCCAACTTTGTTCTTCTGTCTCAAGATTGCTATGGCTATTTGGGGTCTTTTGTGGTTCCACAAAAATTATAGAATTATTTGTTCTAGTTCTATGAAAAATGCCATTAGTATTTTGATAGAGATTGCATTAAATCTGTAGATTGCTTTGGGCAGTATGGTAATTTCAACAATGTTAATTCTTCCTACCCAAGGTATATGGAGGTTCCTCAAAAAATTAAAAATTGACTACTTTATGACCCAGCAATTCCATTTCTGGGTATTTATCCAAAGAAATCCAAAGCATCAGTTCAAAAAGATATGTGAATTCCTATATTCATTGCAGCATTATTTACAATAGCCAAGATATGGATGCAATCTAAATACTCATCAATAGACAACTGAATAAAGAAGCTGTCCATATATACAATGGTTTATTATTTGGCCGTAACATGAATAAATCTTACCATTTGCAACAACATGGATGGATCTAGAGGGTATTATGCTAAATAAGTCAGATAGAGAAAGAAAAATACCATATGATTCCATTTACATGTAGAATTCAAATAACAAAATAAACAAAGTAGAAACATATTGATAATAGAGAACAAAGTGGTGATTGCCAGATGGGAGAGAGATTGGGGGGAGAGGGGGCTGAGTAAAAAAATGAAGGGATTAAGAAGTACAAATTTGTAGTTACAAAATAGTCACAGGGAATAGGGAATGTAGTCAATAATATTGTAATAACTATGCATGGTACCATGTGGGTATTAGACTTATCAGAGGGATCACTTTGTAAATTATATAAATGTTTAACCACTATGCTGTACACCAGAAACTAACATAAAATAGTGAATGTCAACTATAATTTAAAAGTAAAAAGAATCAAGAGGGCTACTTCAGCTGCAGAAATCTCCCCTGAGGAGTGAAATCCCTTAGTGGGATCCCCAACCCAAGGCACTGGTGCCAGGAAGAAGAATCCCCATAACATGTGGCTATGAAAACTAGCAAGAATTGTATCTGAGAAAGACAAAGGACTACTAGAGTGCTTCTCTTAACAGGACTGCACACAGACTCACTTACAATGTCATTTTCTCTAAGCTCCAGCATAGGGATAGCACCTCAAAATTCACCAGAAACATATGGGGAGGAACTAAATTGACTTACTTCAGGGTGGATGCTGGAGTGTCAGAAGCTAGAAAAATTCTCCCTGAGGATAGAAGTCGTGGCAGGCACAATTGTACCTTTGTTGAACTCTCCTCCCACCCAGCGAGCTCTGAGCATGTAGGTGCCAATTCTGATCTCTCCATTAACCTGGCAAACACCATTCACCCTGCCCTGTTGATTTCCTGAGACCCTAACCTACACAGCTCATCCACTGGGCCTGAGTATCTTCCAACGGCTCCTCCACACAAGCAGCCTGCCTTGGATTGCACTGTGGACATTCCCAAAATATTTCAAAGGTCCACAAACACTGTAAGTCAGCGCTGGTTCTCAGCATGACTTATAGCTCTTGCTAAGCAACTCTAAGTCCAGCAGAAGTGGCAACTGGTCTTAACTTGCATTGTAACTCCCATCACATGGCCCCAAGCCTGGCATAAGAGGCAGCCAGTATTGGCCTGGAATGTAGCTTCTACTAAATGACCAAAAGCCCAGTACAAGTGTCAGCTGGCCTCAGCTCATATCATGGTGCCCACCAAATGGTTCCAATCTGGCACAAGTGGCAGATTACCTTGGCCAGCACTGCAGCCCCTCCCAGGAAGCTCCAGATCTAACATACCTGGTGGACTGCTTCAGACCTCACTGAGCACCATACAAACTAGTCCACAAATGACTCACATGAGGGGTGGACACAGCTGGCACCAGGGCCCTGCTCAAGTGATTACTGTTCTATTGGGTCAGCCTCTGCACAATAGTTCATCTGCTGTAGTCACAACCACCCCTCACATCCAGGTAGCTTGAAGGTCAGCCCCATATAGAGATGTGCTAACAGCAGTCAAGGATCAACAGCAACAGAGGGGCACACAAAAATCATACAGAAGAAATACCTGGTGCACACAGCTCAGGTTACTATACTATGCCACTGAGCCTCACAGGACATCTTCTATATAAGGCTACTCTGTCAAGACTGGGAGACATAGCAGATCTACCTAATACATAACTCCAAACAGAGAGTCAGTAAAAGTTAAGAGACAAAGAAACATGTCCCAAATATAAAAACAGGACAAAATTCCAGGGGAAAAAAAAAAAACTAAACAAAATGAAGGCAAGCAATCTCCCAGATACAGAGTTCAAAACACTGGTTGTACAGATACTCAATAAACTTAGAGGAAGAATAGATGGAGTTAGTGCGAACTTATACAAAGAGATAGAAATCATAAAAAAGGAGATAGACAACATAAAAAAAGAACCAGTCATAAATAAAGAATACTTTAGAGGAAATCAATATTAGATAAGATGAAGCAGAGGATTGAATAAGTGATCTGAAAGATAAGATGGCAGAAAACATCCAATAGAAAGTAAGGAAAGTAAGGAAAGTAAGGAAAGAAAGGAAAGAAAGGAAAGAAAGGAAAGAAAGGAAAGAAAGGAAAGAAAGGAAAGAAAGGAAAGAAAGGAAAGAATCTTATTAGAAGGAATGTACTTATTTAATCTTTATGTATCAATAAAGAACTAAAGGTTTAATTATGGCTATTAGAAATACCATAGCAAGAATCGTACACTTGAAACCTATATAATTTCATTAACCAATGTCACCCCAATAAATTTAATTTAAAAAAAGGAAATACTATAGTAGGTATTCTAGAATTTGACCAAGAAACAAGAAGGAAGGAAGGAAAGAAGGAAGGAAGGAAGGAAGGAAGGAAGGAAGGAAGGAAGGAAGGAAGGAAGGAAGGAAGGAAAGAGAAAATGGGAATAGTTTAGGGGCTTCCAGGACAACATCAAGCACACCAACAACATTCACATCATATGGGTACCAGAAGGAATAAAGAGAGTATGGGGAATTGAAAATCTATTTGAAGAAATAATGACTGAAAACTTTCCTAACCTGGTGAAAGGGATAGGCATACAAGTCCAGGAATTGCAGAGAGTGTCAAAGATGAACCCAAAGAGGTCCACAACCAGACACATCATAGTTAAAATGCCAAAGTTTAAAAAAATATATATGCCAAAGTTTAAAGGCAAACAGAGAATCTTAAAAGCAAGAAAAAAGCACTTAGTTACACGCAAGGAAGCTCCCATGAAACTGTGAGCTGATTTCTCAACAAAAACTTTTAAAGCCAGAAGGGATTGACATGAAATATTCAAAGTGATGAAAGGCAAGGACCTACAACCAAGATTGTTCTACTCAACAAGGCTATGATTTAGAATTGAAGGGAGATAGAGAGTTTCCCAGACAAGAAAAAGCTAAAGCAGTTCATCACTATTAAACCAATATTACAAGGCATGCTAACGAGATGAATTTAAGAAGAAAATATCAAAACTAGGAGTAAGAAAATATAGAAAAGGGAAAAAATTATCACAAAACAAGTCTCAATAAATTTAAGAAGATTAAAATCCTATAAAGCATTTCTTCCAATCACAATGGTATGAAACTAGAAATAAATTACCAGAAGAAAATTGAAAAACACATAAGTACATGAGGCTAAGTTACATGCTACTAAACAATAAAGGATTATCAACCAGATCAAGAAAGAAATCAAAAGATACCTTGAGACAAATGAAAATAAAAACACAATGACCCCAAATCTATGGGATACAGCCAAAGCAGTTCTAAGAGAGAAATTTATATCAATACAAGTCTACCTCAAGAAATGAGAAAAATCTCAAATAAATTATCTTACTTTATACCTAAAGACACAAGAAAAAGAACAAACAAAGCCTAAAGTGACTAGAAGGAAGGAAATAAAGATCAGAGTGAACATAAATAAAACAGCTTAAAAAACAACGGAAAAGATCAATGAAACCAAAAGTTGGTTCTTTGAAAAGATAAACAAAATTGGTAAAGATCTTTTTGGCCCTCTGGGCTCTTAGGGTAAAGAAAATTACTTTAATTATTTCTTGAAAACAATGAAAATCATAAGAACCTTTATAGAAAATATGAAGTCAATACAAGCTTATAGACTAATACTACATTTGAGGAAGGATATTTTAGTAGCAACATAGACTAGAAACTGAATAGAGTTTTGTTTAAAATAATATTTTTTAAATGCCAGTTTATTTTTTTAAATAATATTTTAAAAGTAATAAGATTATAAAAATTAGATAATAGATATTTGAGATATATTGATATTGAGAGATACTAGACTGATAGTAGTAAAACACGGTAACTGAATGGATCAATAGGACAAGATAATAGAAAAACTCATAGTAATTAGTAATTTTCATTTGTTTCCTTGGAATAATGGTAGCATCACTAACAACAACGATAAAATTAAGGGAAGGGAATACTTTGATGATAAAAAGATGATTTTGTTTAGAACATGTGACATTTGAGATATTTTTGGAGAAACCATACAAAAGTATCTTCATTCCAGACCTTTCTTCCCAGCTTCAGATCCAAGTACCTTTTGGCATTTCTTCTCAGGTGCTCCAGAGTTAAAAGTAACTCAACAAGATGTTACCCATGTTCTTCTCTGGTCCTCTCATTGTTTCTTAATTCAGAAATGGCAAGTCTGAAACAAGGTTGCCAGATTTATCAAATACATTTGAATTTCTTATAAACAAGTAATTTCCTGGTATACATATATTCTAAACACTGCATGGGTCACACTTATACTAAAACAATATCCATCGTTTATTTGAAATTTAAATTTAACTGAATGTCCTGTATTTTATCTGGCAACCCTAATTAGAAAAGATTTCATCATTAAACCTTCTTCTTACTTTCACTGCCTTTTCCACATCAATCCATCACCAGGTCCTGATGTTTTCACCCCCTAAATGTCTTTGAATCATCTACCAAGTTCAAACTTTGGTACCACATGCAGCAGATGAAGCCATCATGATCCTTCAACTAGACCGCCTCAGTAGTTTTTTCACTGTTCTCCTCTACCCTCTGCTCTTCAAATCTTTTAGTGTTATATTTTCAAAATGAATATCTGTCTGTCATAACACAGCATCCTCTCACTGAAGACTACTTGAAAATGTGTTCTTAAAATAAAGATAAAACTTCTTTATCACAGCTTACAATCTGACCTCTCCTATCTACCTCTCACTTGTACTCTTGCTACACTGGCGTTTTCCAGATATAAACAACTCAGGCCATTCCCACTAAAGGCCTTTAAATTTGCTTTATCCATTGTCTGGAATACTCATATCTCTCCTTCTCACCTTGTTAATATCTATCATCAGTCTTTACATCTCAGTTTAAAGCACTTTTAACAGCAGTTTTATTTACGTTAGATCTTCTTATCACATGTTCTTACAGCATTCCCACTCATAATCTTTATTGTAGATTTAATTTTACTTTGATTTGCTTGAATTTTTATTTTTCTGCAAAAATTGAGGCACTGTGATGGTGATAACCATGTTGAGTTTTCCTCACATTTGTATCTACAGAATTAACTCTGGTGTGGAAGATAGTCCCCATTGAATAAATACTGGTTGACTAAATAATGTCCAGTAGACACTTGGATTATAGAAGTAGTATTAGCAAAGTGGGCTAAGGAGAGATCTGAAAGTATTTTATTCCATAAGAGTTTATGAAGTTGGCTAATAAAAACAGAATAGGAAAGGGTAAATTTTTAACCATGAAGCTTATTTATATTCAGAAATCAGGTAATTGGTTAAGGACTATGAAGGGAAAACAGAAAAGGGAATAATCAAACTAAGAAAGCAAAAGCTTCAAGTAGGGGTTGATCATTTTCAAACACTGCAGAGAGGAAAAAGAAAAAATAAGAACTGGTATTTAATGTAACAAATAGGAGGTTATTGGTGATCTTGGACAAATATTTATTGGAATAAAATATCAATTGCAAAATAGTAAGAAGTAGAAGATGATAATATAGGCAAAGAGGGTAAGCTCTGATATTGAAGAATATATCTCTGAAATTCTTTATTGCTAAAACTGATTTCACTTAGAATTCAAAAATAATACAAAGAGATGCTCTACTCTGCAAAAATGTTAGGTCAATAAAGAGGAAAATTATTTGTAATTATAAGAGTTTCCAAATACAAGGCAAAAGAATGAGTTAAACAGTTATTTTAGACACTCTATGTGTACAGATCAATACACAGGCATTTTTCTATAGAAAAGTAAAATCTGTCAGCTGTCAGCATGTAACAAAAGGCACAAGCCCACCCACCTTCCATGCAACAAAATCTATTTTTTTAATGAAAAGTGTTACACTATTATAGCAAAAGATATTGGACATTTAAACGGGGTCTAAAATTCTTGTTAAACAGTGAGAAAGATTAAGATGAATGTTTTTAATCATTTAAAAAACATAATAAAAAATTTTAAAATGTGCAGAACCTCCATTGGGTACCTGACCTACAGTGTATGTGTTTTCAAAGATCTTAATATTGAGCTAAATATAGGTGCCATTTATATACTTCATTACAATTTTTGAATAACCATGCTGCTTATCAATTTCTTTCAAAAATTTTTTCATGATTATTTTCCTTTTGCTCTTTCACTTATTGCAACATATAATTCTAAGTAAAATAGATTAAAATTGGAAAAAAATGAAAACAAAAATCATGAGTGATCATGTGTCAGATATAATGCTATCTTGGGACATCTTTCTTCTCCCATTTCTTATTATAATCCATTGAGGCAAAAAGGCAGGTCCTTTTAGTACCTTCATAGTTTTCAGCTGCTATTTAATGCCACCAGCGGAATGTTTAAGTGAGAGAGAACTATAGAAGACAGCCCTGATTCTCCTCCAAAAAGACTCACCCCTGTTAAAGTCTAATGGCCTTAAATGGAATGAATGGAAAAGAATGGAAAAGCTGTGGACACTCTAAAAAAAAATGTTCATTTTAGAATACAGTCTCCAGTCTCCCTCAAATTGAACCAGAAATGAAAATTCAGCACTATGCCATTTGTTATCTTCTTACATATTGTTATGTGAATGAAGAATTATTATAGAGAAAGCATCTTTACTTTTACTACTATTGCCATATGCCTTCGGTGAGTAAATATAGCTTTCATTATACTACTGTATATTGAAGTTTTAAGATGTGCTTTTAAAAAAACCGTTATATGCCTTGAAAGTACATAATAACCATGTTAAACAACTTTAGTTTTTCAAGAAATGATGCATTTTGTGTTATCTACTGTAATCATTTTGCATTTAACATGAATTGAACAAACATTCTCCTTCAGATGAACTTTCTGGTGACAAACTTTGAAATTGACAGATTAAAGCTGATTTGAGGTTGTCAAAATATGGTATAGCTATCTGCACAAAATATGTATGAAATTTACAGATGGTAGACTACTGGTTTACATGGCAGTTATGTTAGTACATCCACTACCAGTTAAATTAATAGTGTCACAATCTATCTTCCATGGCAGGTGTAAATGACTTTTAGAACATCAATAACTAGTTTACAATCATGTTCCTTCAGTACTTAAGGTTTACCATTGATTTTGTGTTTTGTGCAAAATAGCACACATACAATGCCAATATTTTGTTGTAGGATAAGTTTTAAAATAAACCAAACATTTATAAACTTGAGAAGAATCTATTAAAAATATCAAACCTAGTCAATTATCAAATTATCCACTAGAGGATTCTAAATTTCTAACTTTCATCTTACACAGATTAACATTGAAAGGAAACATTCAAGAAGACTCTAATATGTAAATGAACCCATGTAAAAAATCTTCCTGAAATAGCTGCTATTATAATGTGGACAGTTCAATGATTTGGAAGGTATTCGACAATGAATATTAAATTAACTGAACAACTTCATCATGGCTGAAGTAGTCTTTAGTAAAGGCTACTGATTTCATGATCACCATCAACATCACCATTATTATTCATAATAACACCTTAAATTTGTATAGCACTTTACAATCTGAAAAGCACTTTTAGATGTAAAGTAATCTCTCTCCAGTTTTAGTTCCTATTATGTGAGTTTCAAATACATGCAAAATTATTTCTACATATTTTTTTTGCAATTGCTAGAATATCAGTTCCATTCATTTCTATCGAACGTCATTTTGGAAAAAAGAAACTGGGCGTTGGGAACTTCTAAAGGAAGTTAAAGTGGGCTGTCTAGAAATAGAGATTCTTACAATAGAATATTTGAAAAGATAAAAAAAGAAAAGGAGATTCAGATCAGAAAGTCATATCAGAAGAGAAAAGGAATGGATGAAAGTAAGAGGACTTATGACAAGTGCTTTGGCAGGAAGTTATTTTGAATGAGATTGCTAAGAATATTTAACCCAAGGTATAAGGGAGGCAGTTTGTGATATAATAGGAAGTCATATAAAGTGATACAGTTTCTGTGCTTATTCATCCAAGTTACTCTATGTCTTATAACCCATTTTCTGACCTGGGAGATCAGATTTGGAGTAAAATTAGAGTAAAAACAACACAAATATATTACATATTTGTTGGACAACACAGAGATAGAAAAGCTACTCAGTGTGTGTGTTACATGAAAAATGAAAAAATAATATATAAACATCTTTAAACTGCAGAGAAAAGAACCTGAAAAGTTTATATCAAGTACAAGTTGATAAATGAAAATGGTATGGCACTCATTTATTACTACTTGAAAATGCATAAACTTCCATAAATATAATTATACCAATATCTTAATCTGATGTTCCAGCTTTATTTTGTCTTCTGTAGAAGCATTTATTATAACTTGAAACTGAAGTCTACGCTTCCATATTATTTCCATTTAAATTGGTAATTTAAAACTATGAGAAAAGTTTTAAGATTCACAAACATCTTTCAGTTTAATATTTAGTTTCTCATGATTTTCTACATGGTTTCCAAATTGAAAATGAAAAGAAGCTACAATAAAAATAAGAGACAAAACTAAGAAACTTACATTCAGATTTGGTTTCCAGTTGGTAGGAATTCTCACATTCTCAACAATAGTACTGTGCTAGATTCATATATGATTCTATATATATATTCATACCCTTGTATGGTCTCCTTCCACGTAGAGGTGTTTTGGACATGTGATTTACTTTGGCCAATGGGACATTAGTAAGCATGAAGAAAGCAGGGGCTTGTGAATTCATTTGCATATTGGAGGTTTGCTAATCGGAACATGCGTTCTTGGAACCTGGAAATCACCCCTTTTTGAGGTAGGCTGAGCTGGACACATGTAGTGGCTACATGTAAGAGAACCTAGAAATGGAGTCAACATTCATAGCCAATGACTCACACATATTGCCCTATTCAAGTTGTCTTACTAAGTCTCAGTCTTACATGTGATCCCAACTGATAGGCTTGACACTGTGAAGCTCAAATGTGAACAAATAAAACAAAAATTAAACTGTTTTAAGTCACTGAGTTTTAAAGTGGTTTATCGGGCAGCCGTAGAGACTTTTACCAGTGCTTGGTGAACTTTGAAATGTAGATAAGAATCTTTGGAAACATGGCAGAGTGAGAGACATTCCTCAGATCTCTCCTCTTGAAACAACAATAAGCTGAACATCTAAAACTCAACAAAAAACACCCAAACTGCACACCAGCACGTCTGAGCGTGGGATCTGCACATAAGAGCAGGTCAGAACTCCAGGTGTCAGGCGGTGGACCAGGAGTAATAAAGAAGCTGCCTCTCATAGCCACCAGAGCTCACTACAGGAGAAGGGGGAGGGGAGAAGAAGAAGTGAGTTGCTGCAGCAAGTTCCCCGAACAGCCCTGCCTAAGAAAGCTGCAGGACCTAGTCATCAGGGGAGAAAGCAGAGAAGCAGGACGGGGCCACAGAGGAACAATAGTTGATTTTTACTGACCATGGCTGCAAAACCAAGGCTGAGCAACAGGCCCCAACTTCCTACCCAAAGGGCCCCTCCCCCCATACCCTCCAAGACCCATCACCGCGGAGCACCAGGGGAAACACTGCCGAGACTGTTGTTGACATTGACAGGGACTGAAACTGAGGGTAGCGAGCATGATTAAATATCTACAAGAAAATGAAGGCATTATATAAAGGCATTATTAAGGCTTTATATAAAGCAAGGATCTAAGAGGCTTAGACGTCACCTACTGAAAACCAAAAGAAAAGCACCTTCTTTGCAACAGACTAAAAAGAGACCTTCATAAAATAAATCTTCTTTCTGGAAAAGCAGTAGAATCCACTTCCATTAATGCTCAGGCAGAGAAATAGTCCATTAAACACCATAAACAACCAAGGTGACAAGGCGTCTCAGAAAGAAAGAGAAAAATCTCCAGAAAATAAGCTTACAGACATAGAAATATGCAACTTAAATGACAGAGAATTCAGAATGGTACTTCTAAAAAAAATTCAATGAGATCCAAAAAAAACTCAAATCAAAATTTTCAAAAATTGAAAAAACAATGAGATGAGCAGAGCAAGGAGACTGAAATCTTCAGAAAGAACCAAATAGAACTTCTAGAGATGACGAACACACTGCAAAAGTTGAAAAATGAAATAGAAAGCTTGGGAAGTAGAATAGACCAAATGGAGGAAAGGATCTGTGATATTGAAGACAGAAATCTAGAAATAAATCAGAAGGAAGAAGAGAGAAACCAAAGAATGAAAGATAATGAAAGAGAAATTTGAGAAATAGCTGATACCATCAGGAGAGAAAACATAAGAATAATGGGCATTATCAAACATGAGGAAAAGGAACAGGGATTAGAAAGTATTTTCAGACAAATAATTGACAGGAATTTCCCAAATCTAAGGAATGACTTGGAGCTTGGAATGCAAAAAGTCAACTGAACACCCAATTATCTCAACCCCAAAAGGCCTTCACCAAGATACATTGTATTAAACTTATCAAAAATCAGCAACAAAGACAAAATTCTCATGACAGCCAAGGAGGAAAAAACAGTAACATATAAAGGTAAACCCATCAGATTATCCTCGGACTTCTCAACACAAACCTTACAAGCCAGAAAGGAACGGAATCAAATATTTAAACTACTAAGTAAGTGAAAAGAACTACCAGCCTAGAATAATGTATCCAGCTAAGCTCTCCTTTAGATATGAAGGAGAACTTAAGACTTTTCTAAACATACAAAAATTGAGAGAATTCTCCACTACAAGGCCTGTACTACAGGAAATACTGAAAGAAGTCAGTTCACCTAAAACAAAATGACCAAAAAAAAAAAAAATACATAATTAAGAGTAAAGTGACTATCAGGCAAACAGAAGCTGAGGAGTGCAACCCTTCCTAAGAACAGGGTATTATAAGCTTAAATAATAAGAAGAGAATTGCTATAGCAAGATAGTAATGAATGTTCAGCATACATAGGAATAAATTGAGATAACAATGACTGAAAAGGGGAGGATTCAAATACCCAAATTCGCAAAGGGGAAAGGAAGTAAGGCACACACAGAAGAAAATGGATGCCTGTACATATATAACTATCCTTTACATATTTCTAATGGTAACCACACACAGAAGATTCAGACCACTGTATCTAACATAAAATAAGAAGGACCAGAGGCAAAACCCACAAAAGCCAACCAAAATAAAGAAAACAGAAACACAAAAACAAGGAAGCAATGGAAGCACAGAGCTACCAGAAAGCAAAAGATAAAAAGGCTATAAAAAGACTTCATATTTCAATAATCACCCTAAATGTAAATGGACTGAATTCACCAATAAAAAGGCACGGAGTTGTAGAATGGATCAAAAAACAAAACCCAACTATATGCTACCTCCAGGAGACACATCTCAGCTCCAAAGACAAATATAGACTCAGAGTAAAAAGGTGAAAAACGATATTTCAAGCAAATAGCATTCAGAGAAAAGTGGGAGTTGTGGTACTAATATCGGACAAAATAGACTTCGAAATAAAAAAGGTAAAGAAAGATACTACAAGACACTTCATAATGATAAAGGGAATCATGCACTAAAAATATATAACACTTATTAATATCTATGCTCCCAATCAGGGAGCCCCGAAATATGTAAAGCAATTACTAACAGAACTAAAGGGAGAAACAGACCAAAACATTGTCTCAGTAGGAAACATAAATACCCCACTGTCGGATATAGACAGATCATCCAAACAGAAAATCAATAAGGAAATAACATCCTTAAATGACACATTAGACCGACTGGACATAATTGACATTTACAGAGCCTTCCATCCCCAAACGGCTCCTTATACATTCTTCTCTAGTGCACATGGAACATTCTCAAGAATCGACCACATACTGGGACACAGATACAAGAGGGGTGAAATCATACCAACCATATTTTCTGATCATAATGCTTTGAAACCAGAGACCAACTGCAAAAATAAATCAGGAAGAACCACAAATACAAGGAGATTAAACAACATGCTACTAAAGAATAACTGGGTCAGAGAAGAAATAAAAAGAGAGAGCAAGAGATATATAGAAATGAATGATGATGATAGTACAACATATAAAAACTTTTGGGACATGGCAAAAGTGATCATAAGAGAAAAGTTCATATCATTACAGGCTGACATGCAAAAACAAGAACGAGCCCAAATAAACAACCTAACACTTCATCTTAAAAAGCTAGAAAAGGAAAAACAAATGAAGCCTAAAGTCAGCAGAAGGAAAGAAATAATCAAAATTAGAGCAGAAATAAATGAAATTTAAAACAAAAATGATAGAAAT
>NW_006436298.1:21944271-21959558 GCF_000325575.1 Pteropus alecto | reverse complement strand
GGAGAGAAGGCGGAGAAAAAGGAACCCTCATACACTGCTAGTGGGACTGCAAATTGGTGCAGCCACTATGGAAAACAGTATGGAGGTTCCTTAAAAGACTATGAATTGATCTACTGTATGATCCAGCAATCCCTCTACTGAGTGTTTGCCCCAAAGACTTGAAAACCCATATCCAAAAAGATATTTGCACACCAATATTTATAGCAACATTATTCACAGTGGCCAGGACATGGAAGCAACCGAAGTGTCCTACGATAGATGATTGGCTAAAGAAGCTGTAGTACATACATACAATGGAATATTACTCAGCCATAAGAAGAGATGAAATACTGCCATTTGCGACAACATGGATGGACCTTGAGAGAATCATGTTAAGTGAAATAAGCCAGACTGAAAAAAGTTGAAAATCACATGATATCACTTATATGTGGGATATAAACCTAAAAGCAACAAATGATCAAGACAAACAAACAGAGACTCGTGGACATATACTATAAGCTAGTGGTTACCAGAGGACTATAGGCTAGTGGTTACTAGTCGGTTGGGGTAGATAGGGGGAAGGGGGTCAAATATAGGGTTTAGGGGGAGGACGAAGTGGGTAAAGGGGATCAAATATATAGTAGCTGAAGGAAACTGGACTTTCGGTGGTAATCACACAATAGAATATACAGATGTCAAATGATAATGTACACTGGAAAATTATATAATTGTATTAACCAATGGTACCCCAATAAACTTAGTTTAAAAAAAAAAGAAACGTAGATAATACTAAAACAAAATACTACTAAGTGTAGAAGCTGTATATTAATCATTAAAGAGCCTCTAATTACATAATGTCGTTATTTAATTTTATTGCACTTACAGTACTATTTTTACCAAAACATAGTTTCAGTATAGTTTAAAAACAATAAAAAAGATGTCTTGCTTATTTCAAATGGCATAAATGCTAGGCATTGCTTTATTTTAATTTACAGGAATAATATATTTTAATAATTCTAATTCTGGAATGCTCTAATCCTTGTCAAAAACATCCTTTTCTCCAAAACAAAAGAGATTTAAATATGTTAAATTTTAGTATGTGAAGAACATTTTAAAAAAATGAATTATATTTCAAATAGTCCTATTAAAGCTTTAGACATAAAAATATTGTTTCCCATTTGCAAAACAAATGTATTTGTTTAACTTTATTCACAGGTGCTGAATTAAGTTTTGGTAACTTATGTTGTCAAAGAAATACTAACATCATATATGATTCAAGTACAAATATTCCTGAATGATTATCAAATAAAAGAAATTATATATTTGATCAAATTTCCTCTACTAAATTAATTGTAAAATTAGTGTTAAATACTTTTATGAGGAAAGGAAATTTGATCTTAAATCATTATAATGCGGCTAATATATTTTGACATGCATGTAAAGAAAAAAATAGGCCATAGATTGGTCTTACTATCTACATTTACCATATATTTTCTGTGATAAAGAGAGTAAAAATGGATGGAATACACTTAAAAATTGTTTTTGGATGGGGAAAGATCAGTGAAGGCCTAGGAAATAAAAGAAAATGTGTAAGATATATGGATGCTTTTATAATTTCTTGAATCTATAAGAATGATACAGAATTTAATTGTGGATAGAAAAAAGAGGGCATTTTCATACACCTCCCTTCTCATTCTCCTTATAAAAGTTGGGAATTTGTCATTCTTATTTCTCTTTCATTTACATTTGTTTTATGTTATTTATAATGCTTTTGGGAAAGCTGTGACTTTTGACAGTTGAAAATGAACCAAGAGAGAGAGAGAGAGAAGAGGCTGCTGAATTTAGAAATATGAATTTAATCCAACATAAACAGAAGTAGCATTCAAATTCACATAATTTCACAGTAAAATTTTGCACATTGGAGGTGCTACCTTATCAATGAACATCTATATTCATCAGGACATGACTCACTACAGGTAAAAGGAATACATCATTAGTAATCTCATCATTTGAAATTAAAATCAATTCACAAATAATGCAGATCGTTTTCCTAAAAACATAAATAAGTTGCTACCATAAAGCATAAAAGAAGTTTTGGACACCTTACAACCATTAACTTTACTGAAACTTAGAATTCAGTGACACAATGCAAAAATCATTGATATTTTATAAGCATCACAACAACATGAGGGCAATACAGTAAATGACAATATGTCAATGCAATCACTTTGTTTTCTTTCAAGATTACCCACCACCCTGTAAGAATCAATGATGGATGATCCGCAATTATCGTTAAACCGAAGAATGGATAAGGTGAATTCGGTCAAAACAATTCATATGATTTGAACCAGCTTCTATATCTCATACTTAAAAAAAATCTGTTCTTGCTTCATTTGGTTCAATTTTTTTTTCACGTGATGACATAGTACTTACAAATATATATCTATTGGATTAATGTTCAAAGTTCCAAACCATCAAATGAATATGTTTAACTCTACATATTTTTTCCCTATTCTTTGTTGTCATTTGACATTTTTTTCAGGAATAGTCACAGAACATAGTCTTTTAAAGAATTAAAACTAATCAAAGATGTTCTTTCTTGTTCATTAAATTTGAGAAAACAAATTAGTACATATAAACTTCTTATATAATGAGCTCTATATCTTTAAGGTTTTATTCTGAATCATAACCTAGCCTAACATAAAGGTCAATTTTGTTATTGTTTTCTTACATAATGCTGTACAAAATTTAATGCATCTATATGCATTATATATATGAATGTAAATGTAAACATAAAATATATATTTATATATAAATGTACAGAGCAACTTAGATTTGGGTTTTTGTAGATTAATTCTTGGGAATACTAAGAATCTCTTATGGTTTATGCACTAAGGACAACAATAAAGTGTTAAAAAAAAAAAAGAGAGAGAAAAAAAGAAAAGAAAGAGATGGGACAAAAAAGAGATAGTCCAGTAGGAAACCAGCAGGGTCTAGAAGGTATGTACTAATTCAACACTGGGGAAGGGGATCAGCAAGTAAAGGCATGGAGATATTGTGGAAATATTGAAATACTGCCTCTGGGGTAAGAAAGGAGGAGAAACTGCCATAAAAAATTAAAGGGTGTTAGACATTTACTCGTGCCAAAGGGAACCTGTAGAATTTATTGGATTCTTTGCATGAGAAATTTAAAGTTCAAATAAGCATCTCTGTACTTATTGACTGATGCACTAAATAAATAGGAAATATCTTTTGTGTTTTCTCTATAGACAAACAGATGCATCATCTATATAAGAACAAACACAAGCCCATATACTTGCACATATAAATTTATGATATATTCAGATACAGAATTCTTTTAATTTGAACTCACTACATAAGATATAATTTCTATAAAAAAATTTATGGTAGACGACTTGTTAATACTGTTTAAAAAACAATACATTATTTTGGTTAGTAGAATATGTGTATTATTATTTTATTTAGAATATTCTACATATTCATGAACCACTTACCTCATTTGTAGCCTAAACCATCATAAACATAATGCTTGTCAAAACAAAACTTGCACCAGGCAAAGAAGATTTTATTCAAGACTGTTGTAATAGGAGAAAGAGGCCAGAATTCAGTCTGAGCTCAATTCCACTGAAACAAAGAGATGAAGAGTTTTTAAAACCTGGGGCGGAGTTGGATCATAAGCCACCTGCATTTTTTAATTAGCCTTACCAAAGGAAAAGTAAACTTTCTCATAACAGGAGGTAGTTTTACAGCTTGGAGCAAAGTATCCCACAGAAGTTAAGGAAATAGAAGTGCTATCTTCCATAGAGATTGAGAAATATTGATCAGATATTTCAAAAGAATGGTTCCCAAGTACTTGAGAAAGACATCTCTGTATTGTAAAACTGTAAAGACTCTTTTTAAAAGACTTACATGTCAAAGGGGCAGAGAAAAAAATTATAATTACAAGTTTCCTGAAGTAAATGATCTAAGGAAACAAGTAGGGGCCTAGAGTCAGGAATGTCTTTCTGAAGTTTTGCTAAGCTGAGGCCATTCTGGTCTTGCCACAAAAGCATTTAATTTTATTTTTAAATGATAATTTGATATGCAATCTCTTACTTTTTACTTTTTATTCCATACTGAAACTTGTATTACTTCTTAATATTTGAATGTATAAAGGTGTTTTTAAATTATAAGTGAAAACATAATCTCTTCTCAGTCTATATGTCTATAATGTCTGGATCAATCTATCTTCCATGAACCTACTATCCTGAGAAAATTATAATTGTGCAACTGCTTTCCACTCAAGTTTTGCTAAGGAAAAAAATCAAACCAATAAACCCTAGCTCTTAAACATTGGATGAATTAGGAGAAATGTAACTACTTCTCAAAAGTCCTATCAATGTACATCGAGAAATAATTTAGACTATATTATCATAAGATAAGGTGATAGTAAAGCCTTTTAATAATATAATGTTAAACATTTTCTTTTGTATTTTAAAGTTTCTATTAGGTATTATAAAATTTTAACATTAAAAGAAAAAAAAGTACCTCATAGAAAAAATTTTAAACTTTTTCAAACTCAAGGTTGCATTAAAAGTAAATCAAAACCTTATGATTATAAAAATTATAAAATGCATTATACTATATGTTAGGCAAATTTAAGTTCCTCAATAGGCTCTGTTCTTCTCCTGGTTTTTCGTACTTTAGAAAGGAAGATAGAATATCAAGAACACCTGGGACATCAGAGTGGAGTGTGGGAATGGGGTCAAGAGTTTCTCAGTCTCCACCGGGCTCTCTGCTACCAACTACTCCAAAGCACCTTTGCTAGGATAACACTCCTCCCTTAAGTCCTTTTGAAAATCACTACATTTGATAAGATGTTACTGAGATTGTGTTATGCATATAAAATTTTGCAGTGATGGGGGTAAAAGATTGAGAATCTGTATTCTAAATCAGTTACTTGCTGAATGAATAAATAGCCTCATTTGACAAATATTGAAGAAAATTCATATGAATAAAAATTGCCAATCATCTATATTTAATTCAATAAATATATTTTGAACATCTACTAAGTTCCAGTCATTCTTATACAGGATGCAGAATCTTTCAATTCATCAGAAAAGTTAAGGAGAAGAGATAAAGTCAACATTTAGACTATTCTTTAAGAAAGCTATAGTGTCCTCACCCCACCATGTATAATGAGATAAATTGAAAGCAATCCATTTTGGTGGGGAGCTAAAGGTGGGGATCAGATTTTGTTGAAAGATATTGATGCCACATATCCTGAATGGTTCAAAGTTTTTCTGAGTTTATATGGTAGGCTATTTTTAATAAGCTGGCTTAGAATTAGTGAAATACCCCAAAGTGAAATAATGTTGAGTTGTTATGTTCAAGGAATATGGTCAAAGTCACATTAATAGAAGGGATGTGCCTTCTTCATGAGACCAGACTATACTGGCTTCCATGGTAAGGATTCTTTATTTTAAGTAGTTTTTGCAATAGTTTACCAGAACTGTTGTTAGACTGTTTACTCTGTATTTACCCTTGATAGAATACTTCTTTAGAAGAGAAAAAGTTGTGACTGAAGCCTAGGACAGTGGAGATCACAACACAGGCATATTTCTGATGCATAGAGGCACTGGCAAAACCAAAAATTAGAGGTAAGAGAAGGTCATAGAGAACACTCTGTGTGCATGTGTGCGTGTGTGTGTGCAGGCAAGGTAGAGGAGCATGGAGATTTGAGAAGCACTGATAAAGATCTGGAGGGGAGACATTGCATCTGGAATGCCTAATGCTCTGATTTTTCCTTTACAATATAAGAGAATGAATTTTTCCTTTACAATATAAGAAAAATTCCAGATTTTCTTCCCCCTTCCTCTCATACAGGAACATAATCCTTAGTCTTTGCTAGCTGTTGATATTATTTAGACAAATGATAAAAAATGAATGATCTGCAATTCAAATTAGATGTCAAATTATAATGTATTAACTAATGTTACCCCAATAAACTTAAAAAATAAAAAATAATAAAAAATAAATAACATAAAAAAATAAAATAAAATTTAAAGGCAAAGATGAATATTCTCACAAGATTTTAGAAGAATATAATTAATGAGCAGATATTTATTGAATATTTATTGAATATTATGTGCAAAACACTACACCTGATGCTAGGAAATATATAAAGTGTTTCTGAATTATGGTCCCTATAATTTCAGGATTTCATATTTTGAATGGAGATATTACATTAACATGCATGAAATAATAGCAAACAACTGCTTACTTAATATTTAACGATTCAGATGTCTTTATCTGCAAGTGACAGAAAAGCCAATTCAAAGTAGCTCAAACAATGTAGAAATGTATTAGAAACATTAAAAAAGTCATGCATTAAGGCAGCTCCAGGGTTGGTTAATGCAGCTGCTCAATGACAGTAATAGAGACTTGTGTTCCTTCTACCTACCAGATCTACCATTTCAATGGGTGGGTCAGGAAATGTTGGTACATTTAGCAAAAACTGAAAGTAGTCTGGAAATTAGATAGAAGTGATGTATTGGTGTCTATTTCCTGATTTCAATGATTGCACTGTGCTACATAAGAGAATGTCCTTGTTTTTAGAGAATATATGCTAAAGTATTAGGGGTCATGACATATCAAGTTGGCAACTTAGTCACAGTTTAGGAAAAAATAATAGCCTTCACACTCTTCTTGAAACTTTTTTATGCATTTTATATTATTTCAAAATATAAAAATATTTAATATAAAAATATGAACAGAAGTATGGGCTTTCTCAACAAAGGAATAATATGACAAAAAGCTTAGAACTATAAGATATATTTGTTAAATTCATTATTCACTTACCTAATGTTAATTGAGTATTTAATGATTTTAAGCACTGTGCCAGAGCTGGGAACACAAGAATGTAAAAGGGGGAATGAGCCCTTGCCCTCATGGAGCTTAGAGTCTAGTGGACTCTTATTAAGCAAACAGGAAATCATAATATGATAATGTGATGAAGGAAATGCAGTATGTTATCAGTGCACATAAGTAGGACCCCAGATACCTATTTGATAAGGTAGGCATCCTATAAGAATTGATATCTAAGCTAAAACCTAATGTTTAATTAAGAGTTACCCTGTTGGTATCTGTGAGTGAGGTTGTGCTCAAGGTAAGTGATTCACATCGAGATAAGAATCTAAAGAAATGTATTGAAATATAAGATAAGGCAACTGAGAATTCATTATCACCAATCAGAGCCATTAATTTTCTTCACCTTAAAATCATAGTGGAAATTGTTTTCTTGTAAAATATTACTAAATAGATAATATGATTTTTTCAACATTGGTGTCAGTCTTGCTAGAGCCTGGATTGTAGTTTATGGATCAGTAAGCAAAGTCCAGACAATCCAGTGTTTTATAAGCCATGTTAAGGATATAAACTTTATCATGAAAGCTACGGGAAGTCATTTAAGAATTTTAAGTAATGATTGTTTTAATCACTTTGGTTACATCATGAGAAATGCTGGAGGAATCTAAACAAGAGATGATGGTGGTCTAGACTCAGGAAGAAGAGAAAAGTAAATGGATTCAAGAAATAATTAGGACTTCAGAAATAATAAGAAGCTATGGATGGGAGAAGTGGCAGTTTCAGGTTTGAGCAACTTAGTGAATTGTGATGCTCTTCATTGTGATTGTAAGCACAGGAAGAAAATATGTTTTTTGTGTGGAGATGATGAATTACACTATGGATAAAGTAAATTTTTCTTGTCTATGGGGTATCTAAGTACTGGTACCCAAGAGGCCATTGGCTACATAGGGAACCAGAACTCCAAAGCATGTTTTGGATTGAATAAAGTGTATTGAAAGTTTTGGGCATATACATGTGCCAATTTATATAGAGTACAGATATTGAAGAGGAAAATGAAATTTGCTTGAAAAGGTAAGTGAAATTTGGCAAGTTTATAGAGGGGTTTGGATGTTTGATTTGGACACAATTTGATTAGCAGAAGTGGCAGAAGTGAGATATATTAGCATAAAAATAACTTGGAAGTTGGAACCAAGTTAGGAGATTGCTCAGTAAACGTGTACAGTGATCTTGGCCTGCTAACTCAAAAAATGGAGTTATTGCTGGAACTCAGTGCATTCCACAAGCCATGCCACCTATGAGACAAGGATCGTTACCACTCGGTGTAATGGTCCTTTGCTTGATCCAATGTGCATCATGTTATTTTCTACGCCATGGGAGCTGATGGGAGATTTTAACTATACGTTCCAAATCAGGGACTTTCCTGGAATGCTCATGTGTATTAATGCCATAGTTTATATATCAGTCAGTTTCATGTGTCCACAGTGGATGTATAGACTATTCTGAGACATAGCTATCAGATCATTCTCATTTTAGATTTAAGAGCAAGAATAACATCTCTAGTTTAATGTACCTATACTGCTGGCAAATAAAAGGGGGCAGAGAAAGGGTGTGTGGTGCTGGAAGACAGCCTAGAGATCTGCATTCTGAGTCACCTTATGTTTAGAGAAAGTTGGAAGCAAATGGACTTTGTTTCTTCTTTACTTTCAAAGGATGTCTGTTTTCTGATATAATTTTAGACAGGAATCAGAAAAAACTTCTTTTTTTTGGCTATGCCCATGTTGATCTAAGTATAACCTTCTAGAAGGAACCTGACGCTAATATTCTACATTCCCATTTTTAAAGTGGAAATAATATTTTGTATATTTCACATAGATACTGTAAGTTTTCACAAAATAGTCACGATACTGCACAAATACAGACTAAGAAATATGAGCAGTATAAATTATCTTGTTTTCTTTTACCAAAGTCTACATTTCTTTATGTGCTTAATTTTAAATTAAGCATGAATTCTACAAATTAAAATATATATACATTGGAAGAAATGAAAAACTACCCCTCAGATTCTGTATTCAGTTTGGAAGCATATTCTATAATAGAAATATATTCTATACTCCCATAGAGAATGCCAAAAGAATGAGTAAAGCAGTCATGCTGATCTTACCTTTTATATCAACAACAAGAGGAATAAACCTTTATGCTTTCAACCAGTTTTGAATACAGAAAAGCAGCTGGGGCCTTGAATCTTCTTTCATCACTTCAGAGTGTGACATAATTATTCAGGAAAAATCAAATTGACTTTATAACTTTGGAAAGATACATCTACAACAACAAGAACAACAAAAACCTAACATGAAAAACTGTATATTATAGCTCTCTACTTGAGCAGGCCAAACAATTCACCCCAGTCTCAGAAATATCTCCTGTGCTTCAGGGATGAAGCTTGGTTTCTGTGTGAAAAAGGCTGAAGTTAAGTGACAGCAACTAGTAAGTGTTTTATTATCCCTTAAATATACTTGTGTTTTTCAGTCGTAGGAACACTAAGAAATAAATTGAAATATTACTTATATCTACATATCTATATCTAGATGCTCTTTATACATACAGAGAATCTTCAAAAAATAAAAATTATACATCCATCTGAAACAATTTTGAAAGAATTGATTAAAATAATTATTTATTTAAATAATTATAAAAATAATTCAAGTCACATATGTGAAAAAATGTAATCTGACCAAAAGTGTGGTTCTTATAGTGGCTTGCTTGAAAAGAATGACTACCAGAAAACAAGTGCCCTCATTTTTACATTCTAAGCTTCACATATTTTGGATATGCCAATAATGGTCCATAGACACTAACAGAAGAAAGTAGGCTCTTTCTCTGGAGAGCAGATAAAGACGCTCAGTTAAAAAATCCCCTCCCTACAACACCTGTTGATTCAAGTGTGAGGACTTGCATTTCACAGCCATTTGCATCCATGAATAAGATTACGAAAAGAATACTACCTTCTTCCATTTGCACTCTCACTTCTTCAAATGTTGAGTAGCTTGCAAGAGAAAATTCTATTCTAGTCTCAAATAATTTAATACTGCCCTCTAGAGGAATTATAACAGCATTAAATTTGCTCTTTGTATGGTTTCTTAAAATTTGTTTCCCTAAATTTAAAATCAAAACTTTCAAAAACTCACAAGATTAATTAATATAAAGATTTTCTAAAAGTTACATCCATTTTAAATTGTATTTATGAATATCAAATTATGTTAATAATTTTTAATAAAGTTCAATAGATTACTATTTCCATAAAATCTTGTAAAAATTATAAATTATGCAAGGTGTCAATGTCTACATTGGAGTCACCCAGTTGCTTTTCTGTGAACCCCTGAAACACATGGAGAGGATCAGTCAGTATAAATAAATCTCCCCCCCAAAAAAAATCTTAATTGAAATCAAGAATTGACAAAATAAAAAATATTTCTTTCCTTCTAAGAAAAAAAATAAAGCAGCAAACTAAGAACATTATCTTTAAGACATGAGTAATAGGCAATTTGCTTAAAATATGAATCAGTAAAGAAAAGAAATTATACTGCTTTTAGAAATGAATCCTTGGAAAACTTTTATAAATAAATAGATTAACCAAAGTAAATTGGATTTACCATAGCAATGGTTATAAAATACATTAAACAGAAGAGTATACTCAGTTATTTGGGATTTCTGAGAGAAAAAAATCCAGGTAGTATAAACTGTAGCTACTAAGAGGAAATTAATAGAAATTTGAAAATTAAGAACCATTGAAGAGTTTTGTCATAAAATATCTGCTGATTTGAGAATTCATGGGATCCTTATTTTATAAGTTTCATGTTTTCTGCATAGATCTGAGAAAAAAATTTTTACTTTATAACCATTAGTGTTTAGAAAATGGTATGTAATGCCTGTTGTCTTTCTTATAGGCAGAGAAAGCTATTTAGAAATAAAATTCAGTGTTTCCTCCAATAAAGGTGATTTTCTGAAGTGTTTATATTAAAAACATTGATTGTTATCGCTAAAAAGTAATATATCACTAAATCTATCATATCATATAGCAATTTTAAAGAAAATGCTACTTGAAAAAATTACTTCACAATTATCCACAAAATTACTTCCACTCACTTTTTCATCTTGTTGTTTGCAATCAACTCCCATAACCTAGAAACCTATAATTTCATAATTTGTGTATATCAGTAAATATTGTAGACAATTTTGAAGTATAATTACAAAAACAAGTATTCAGAGTTTAATTTTGTCAAATTTAAACATTTTTATGCTAAATTTATGCTAAGTACAGATATATATTGAAGAAAGTTTATCTACATTTGCAAGTATGCTTTTTCTTAATTATTAAAATAACTGAAATTTTAGGAAAAATAGGTTTGCATGAGGAAATGTTTTAGATTTGGGCTAAAATATTTAATCTTATAGGATAACATCTACATAATAAAAATATTTATTTTAAAAATTTAATTAAAATTCATGCATTTATGTTTTCCCTCCCTTCTTTCTGGATTGCCTTAACTAACCATTCACTCAATTTCAAAGGTCTAAGCATGCTGCAACAGATATAACATTGAAATTACTAATGAAAGTTAGGCTTAAATATGGCTTAACATGTCATTTATTTAGTAAAATGAAATCATAAAAATTATAAATAATTTAAAACAACCTGAGCAGCAAAAACAGTTTACAAATTCATTCAATTATATTTACATATAAGTTGGTTAATATTTACAATATAGGTTAGTAACATGTTTAAAACTGGAGAACTTATACTAATTCTCTACAAGTATAATGGTACATACAACCACAAGGTGATTATGTTGACAAAATGGACTGGGTTTGGTGAACAGCTATTAATATGTTGCTACATACAAACAATTCTGAGGGTGTACAGAAAAGGCAGTGGGAAAATACAGACAAAAAAAAATCTGTGTATTTATGCCTCATACATGCTAAACATTTCCTTAAAAAATAATAAAATATGTTCATTAAGATATCTACGCTTTACCAAAATAATTCTTAAAACTAAACAATAAGATTTATGAAGTGAAACTACCTAAAGCAATTATTTTATCTAAATGAGACAACAAATTTTACCAGTCAGCCAAGATAAAGTAATTTATTTGAAAATCAAAATGTATTTTCACTTTTAGGAACAAAAGAAAATAAAGACAAAGAGAGTAGCAAGAACTGTTGTGTTAGAGAGTGAATGATAGTTGTTAATATATTTCCCTGAAATTCTCATTGATCTACTCAAAAAAAAAAAAAAAACATATGTAATAACATTTCAAAATTGTGATCGTACTGGTGACATCAGCATCATGGCAGCGTGAGACACTTCCTTTATCTCTCCCCTTTAATATATAACTAGTGGGAGATCCATAACTCTACAAAGGTTCCTCTACTCAACACACTAGGAAGCCTTAGAGATCCACACACCTATACATCTAAAGGTGGGTAGACTGGAACACATAGAAGAGGTAAAACTGAGAAAACAGCAGGGATGGTGCTAGTGTCCAAGTCCCCGACTGGGCAGCTGAGTCCCTAGTCCCAGTGAGTAAGGGAGCAGCAGCCAGGTGGGGCATGCAACACTGCCCCACCCATAACCATGGCAAAGAAAAGTAGGACAACAGTGGCATCAGTGCCTGTGACTTCAGCTCCCTCCTCTGGCTGCAGCAATGCTGGCACTACCACAGAGCCTAGTATCAGCAACAGGGGCGGTGCAGGCATCCTGGCCTCCCAGCGCAGCAGCAACACTAGTGGTAACAGGGCACTAGCAGCATTAATAGCAAGGTTCACTCTCCTGGTACCTCCAGCCACGTAGTATCTACAACCTCAACCCCCAGCCAAGACAGGAGCACCTGAAGGCCCAATAAACCCAGAAGCAGCGGAGGCACCCACAATCATAGCTCTCTCCCATCCTTCCACTTGTGCCCCAAACCCCAGCCATAGTGGCAGTGCCTGAGATCCAGACAACACATGATACAGTGGGGTACCCATCACTTTTAGGAACAAAAGAAAATAAAGACAAAGAGAATAGCAAGAACTGTGTGTTAGAGAGCGGATGATACTCATTAATATATTTCCCTGAAATTCTCTGGTGGTGATGCCAGGGACTGCAGCAACACCAGCAACCACAGCAAAGCTGGCAGCAGCAAGGCACCAGCAACCGCAGAGGCAGAAGCAGCAACAAAGAGGGTACACAGAGGTTGTAGAGAGTGGAAAGTGCTGGCTCTCAAATATAGTCAACTGACTCAGGTAAAAGAAAAAAAAATGTGTGCTATTGTGCCACCTACTGGAAAACAAAAACAAAAAAAAAGGGCTTCTAAATACCAATTCATTAAACTGCTTAAATTAAATAAAGCTGTGCCTAAATAAGAAAGGTTTACTACAAATGCGCTAGCAGAGAAACAACCCATTAAGTACCATGAATAACCATGGTAACACAATATTACAAAGAGAAAATGACAGTTCTCTAGAAACAAAACTCAAAGTCATGAAGAGACTGTGATCTAAATGATAGAAAATTCAAAACAGTTATCAAAGAAATTCAACAAGATACAAAACAACTCAGAAAGGCAATTCAATGCACTCAGCAATAAACTCATTGCACAGAAGAAGCACTTTACCAAAGAGATTAAAACTCTAAAACAGAACCAAAAAGAAATTCTGGAGCTGAAGAACTCAATAAATGAGACTAAGAATATGTTCAAAAGCATTGGAAGTAGAGCAGACAATATAGAAGAGAGAATTAGCAAGCTCAAAGATAAAAATATAGAAATGATTCAGGTGGAAGAGGAATAAGAACTAAGTTTTTTTTTTTTTTTTAAATAAAAGAACTCTACGAGAACTATGTGACTCCATTAGAAAGAGCAACATAAAGATAATGGGTATCCCAGAAGAGAGAAGGAAGAAAACTTAGAGCCTATTTAAAGAAATAATAGGTGAGAATGTCCCAAATCTGTGAAAGGAGCTGGACATACAAGAACAAGAAGCTGATAGAACCCCTAATTATCAATGCAAAAAAGACTTTCTCCTAGACACATTATATTAAAACTGTCAAAAGTCAAAGAATTCTCAAGGCATCCAGGAAAAAAAAAAAAAAAAGACAGTAACCTGCAAAGGAACCTCAGATTTCTCAGCAGAAACTCTACTGAGATTCAAATAATATATTCAAAATATTGAAAGATTAAAAATCATCAGCCAAGAATACTCTATCCAGCAAAGCTATCCTTCATATCTAGATATGAAAGAGAAATAAAAGCTTACTAAGATGAACAAAAGCTGACAGAATTGACCACCACAAGACCTGCCTTACAACAAATATTGAAAGAAGCTCTTCTACTTGAAACAAACAAAAAGCGCACGAAACTTTGAGTAAGTTCATAGACAGAATCAGAAAATTGCAACTCTATATCTGAATAGGGTGTCAAACACCAAATTATAACATAGAAGTTAAAGGGATAAAAGCATTAAAATGACTATAGCTACTTCAATTTATTAACAAACACACAACATAAAAAGGGATAATTTTTGACAATAAAAATATAAAATAGGATAAGGAAAAGGACGGAATTTGTCTAGGCAAATGAAGATAACATGCTATCAGAAGAAAAAAGGACAATTTTATCTATAACATTTTATATAAATCACATGGTAACCACAAAATAAAAATCTAGAGCAGAGAGCAGAGATATGAAACATAAAAAAGAGAGAAAATAAGGAAAACAATGATAGAAAACCACCAAACTAAAACAGTAGACAAAACGGCATGGAAAAAAAATGGAGCTATATAGAGCAATCAAAAAACAAAAGATAAAATGATAGTAGTAAGTCCTCATATATCAATGAACATCGTTAATGTAAATGAACTGAACTAATCAACCGAAAGACACCGTAGCTGGGTAGATTAAAAACAAGACCCAGCTATATGCTGCCTTCAAGAGACTCATCTTAGCTTGAAAGACAAACGTAGTCTCAAAGTGAAGGAGTGGAGGATGATACTCCAAGCTAATGCTAACCAAAGGAAAGCTGCTGTAGCCATACTTTTATCAGACAAAATAGACGTCAATCCAAAAAAGGTAATAAGAGACAAAGACAGACATTTTATAATGATAAAAGGGTAGGAAACTCTGCCTACCACAACATTTATTAACATATATGCATCCATCTTAGCAGCACCAAAATATATAAAGGAATTATTAACAGAACTAAAGATAGAAATTGACTGTAGCACAATAATAAGAGACTTCCACACCCCACTTACACCAATGAATAGATCATGCAGACAGAAAGTCAACAAAGGAACAGCCTTAAATAACACATTAAACCAATGGAATGTTTTATATATATGTGGTATATAATATGTATATATATTTTATATACACATATACATGTGTATACATATATATTAT
>NW_006436298.1:21943598-21944196 GCF_000325575.1 Pteropus alecto | reverse complement strand
TTTAAAAAAACATTCCACCAAAAACAAAAAGGATACATTCTTCTCAAGTGCACATGGAAGATTCTCATGGCAAGGCCATATATTAGGATACAAAACTAGTCTCGATAAATTCAGAAAGACTGAAATTATATCAAGCATTTTTTCTGATCACAGTGGTATGAAAGTAGAAATCAACTATGGAAAGAAGGCTGGAAAATCAAACATGTGGAGTTTAAACAGAATGCTACTGAACAAGTATTGGGTCAGTGAAGAAATCAAAGAAGAAATAAAAAAATATATGGAGACAAATGAAAATATGACATACCAAAAAAATAGGATGGAGCAAAAATGGTACTAAAACTACTAAAAATGTTATAAAAATGTGAAAGCTTATAGCAATATAGGCCTACATCAAAAAAACAGAAAAATCTCAAATGAACAATCTAACTTCCACCTAAAGAAACTAGAAAAAAAAGAACAAATAAAGCCCAAATCAGTAGAAGGCAGGAAATAATAAAAATCAGAATAGAGAGAGACGGGAAAAAATTGTATAGATGATAGAAGCTTTATTCATCCCTCTTGCAACCAAATCAAAGTTGTGACAAAACACAGAGCAAAT